>NW_026061702.1:14017818-14341382 GCF_023897955.1 Schistocerca gregaria
CCAAAGCCAGCTAAAAGGTCAATAATCGATACCTAAAACTTGAATTGTACTACTTCTTACTGGATATTTCATCAACTTAGAAGCTTCATCTGTGTTCAACTGTGGTGATTCTAGTGTCTCCGCATACCGCTGCACGTGACATAGCTTCGCAGACGATCAGTACAACCGATTCAGAGAGGAGAGCGGCCAATGTGACGATCTGGCTTTAATTCGATTCGATAACAAATGACGAAAACGGACGGATTTCTTAGGTTTTTACTACATATGAACACTTTTCACATTCTCCCATGCAACTCGGCTGCTAGTCCTCCTTTCATGCAGAATCTTAAGGTCCTAGCTCATGTCCAAGGCACCAAAGCCAGCTAAAAAGTCAATAATCGATACCTAAAACTTGAATTTTACTACTTCTTACTGGCTATTACATTAACTTAGAAGCTTCATCTGTGTTCTACTATGGTGCTTTTAGTGTCTCCACATACCGCAGCACGCGACATAGCTTTGCAGACGGTAAGTACAACCGTTTCAGAGAGAAGAGCGGCCAATGTGACGATCTGGCTTTAAGTCGATTCGATAACAAATGACGAAAACGGACGGATGTCTCAGGTTTTTACTACATATGAACACTTTTCACATTCTCCCGTGCAACTGGGCTGCTAGTCCTCCTTTTATGCAGAATCTTAAAGTCTTAGCTCATGTCCAAGGCACCAAATCCAGCTAAAAAATCAATAATCGATACCTAAAACTTGAATTGTACTACTTCTTACTGGCTATTACATCAACTTAGAAGCTTCATCTGTGTTCTACTATGGTGCTTTTCCTGTTTCCGCTTACGGCAACACGCGACATAGCTTTGCAGACGATAAGTACAACCGTTTCAGAGAGAAGAGCGGCCAATATGACGATCTGGCTTTAAGTCGATTCGATAACAAATGACGAAAACGGACGGATTTCTCAGGTTTTTACTACATATGAACACTTTTCACATTCACCCGTGCAACTCGGCTGCTAGTCCTCCTTTAATGCAGAATCTTAAGGTCCTAGCTCATGTCCAAGGCACCAAAGCCAGCTAAAAGGTCAATATTCAATACCTAAAACTTGAATTGGATTACTTCTTACTGGCTATTACATCAACTTAGATGCTTCATCTGTGTTCTACTATGGTGCTTTTAGTGTGTCCGCATACCGCAGCACGCGACATAGCTTTGCAGACGATAAGTACAACCGTTTCAGAGAGAAGAGCGGCCAATGTGACGATCTGGCTTTAAGTCGATTCGATAACAAATGACGAAAACGGACGGATGTCTCACGTTTTTACTGCATATGAACACTTTTCACATTCTCCCGTGCAACTCGGCTGCTAGTCCTCCTTTCATGCAGAATCTCAAGTTCCTAGCTCATGTCCAAGGCACCAAAGCCAGCTAAAAAGTCAATAATCGATACCTAAAACTTGAATTGGATTACTACTTACTGGCTATTACATCAACTTAGATGCTTCATCTGTGTTCTACTATGGTGATTATAGTGTCTCAGCATACCGCAGCACGCGACATAGCTTTGCAGACGATAAGTGCAACCGTTTCAGAGAGAAGAGCCGCCAATGTGACGATCTGGCTTTAAGTCGATTCGATAACAAATGACGAAAACGGACGGATTTCTCAGGTTTTTACTACATATGAACTCTTTTCACATTCTCCCATGCAACTCGGCTGCTAGTCCTCCTTTAATGCAGAATCTTAAGGTCCTAGCTCATGTCCAAGGCACCAAAGCCAGCTAAAAAGTCAATAATCGATACCTAAAACTTGAATTGGATTACTTCTTACTGGCTATTACATCAACTTAGATGCTTCATCTGTGTTCTACTATGGTGATTTTAGTGTCTCCGCATACCGCAGCGCGCGACATAGCTTTGCAGACGATAGGTACAAGCGTATCAGAGAGAAGAGTGGCCAATGTGACGATCTGGCTTTAAGTCGATTCGATAACAAATGACGAAAACGGACGGATTTCTCAGGTTTTCACTACATATGAACACTTTTCACATTCTCCCGTGCAACTCGGCTGCTAGTCCTCCTTTCATGCAGAATCTTAAGGTCCTAGCTCATGTCCAAGGCACCAAAGCCGGCTAAAAGTTCCATATTCAATACCTAAAACTTGAATTGTACTACTTCTTACTGGCTATTACATCAACTTAGAAGCTTCATCTGTGTTCTATTATGGTGCTTTTAGTGTCTCAGCATACCGCAGCACGCGACATAGTTTTGCACACGATAAGTACAACCGTTTCAGAGAGAAGAGCAACGAATGTGTAGATGTGGATTTAAGTCGATTCGATAACAAATGACGAAAACAGACGGATTTCTCAGGTTTTTACTACATATGAACACTCTTCACATTCTCCCGTGGAACTCGGCTGCTAGTCCTCCTTTCATGCAGAATCTTAAGGTCCTAGCTCATGTCCAAGGCACCAAAGCCAGCTAAAAAGTCAATAATCGATACCTAAAACTCGAATTGTACTACTTCTTACTGGATATTACATAAACTTAGAAGCTTCATCTGTGTTCTACTGTGGTGATTTTAGTGTATCCGCATACCGCAGCACGTGACATAGCTTTGCAGACAATAAGTACAACCGTTTCAGTGAGAAGAGCGGCCAATGTGACGATCTGGCTTTAATTCGATTCGATAACAAATGACGAAAACGGACGGATGTCTCAGGTTTTTACTGCATATGAACACTTTTCACATTCTCCCATGCAACTCGGCTGCTAGTCCTCCTTTCATGCAGAATCTTAAGGTCCTAGCTCATGTCCAAGTCACCAAAGATAGCTAAAAAGTCAATAATCGATACCTAAAACTTGAATTGGACTACTTCTTACTGGCTATTACATCAACTTAGAAGCTTCATCTGTGTTCTACTATGGTGATTTCAATGTCTCCGCATACCGCAGCACGCGACATAGCTTTGCAGACGAGAAGCACAACCGTTTCAGAGAGAAGAGCGGCCAATGTGACGATCTGGATTTAAGTCGATTCGTTATCAAATGACGAAAACGGACGGATTTCTAGGTTTTTACTACATATGAACACTTTTCACATTCACCCGTGCAAGTCGGCTGCTAGTCCTACTTTCATGCAGAATCTTAAGGTAATAGCTCATGTCCAAGGCACCAAAGCCAGCTAAGAAGTCAATAATCGATACCTAAAACTTGAATTGTACTACTTCTTACTGGCTATTACATCAACTTAGAAGCTTCATCTGTGTTCTACTATGGTGCTTTCAGTGTCTCTGCATACCGCAGCACGCGACATAGCTTTGCAGACGATAAGTACAACTGTTTCAGAGAGAAGAGCGGCCAATGTGACGATCTGGCTTTAAGTCGATTCGATAACAAATGACGAAAACGGACGGATTTTTAAGGTTTTTATTACATATGAACACTTTTCACATTCTCCCGTGCAACTCGGCTGCTAGTCCTCCTTTCATGCAGAATCGTAAGGTCCTAGCTCATGTCCAAGGCACCAAAGCCAGCTAAAAAGTCAATAATCGATACCTAAAACTTGAATTGTACTACTTCTTACTGGCTATTACATCAACTTAGAAGCTTCATCTGTGTTCTACTATGGTGCTTTTAGTGTCTCCGCATACCGCAGCACGCGACATAGCTTTGCAGACGATAAGTACAACCGTTTCAGAGAGAAGAGCGGCCAATGTGTCGATCTGGCTTTAAGTCGATTCGATAACAAATGACGAAAACGGACGGATGTCTCAGGTTTTTACTACATATGAACACTTTTCACATTCTCCCGTGCAACTGGGCTGCTAGTCCTCGTTTTATGCAGAATCTTAAAGTCCTAGCTCATGTCCAAAGCACCAAAGCCAGCTAAAAAGTTAATAATCGATACCTAAAACTTGAATTGTACTACTTCTTACTGGCTATTACATCAACTTAGAAGCTTCATGTGTGTTCTACTATGGTGCTTTTCCTGTTTCCGCCTATGGCAACACGCGACATAGCTTTGCAGACGATAAGTACAACCGTTTCCGAGAGCAGAGCGGCCAATGTGACGACCTGGCTTTAAGGTTATTCGATAACAAATGACGAAAACAGACGGATTTCTCAGGTTTTTACTACATATGATCACTTTTCACATTCTCCCCTGCAACTCGGCTGCTAGTCCTCCTTTCATGCAGAATCTTAATGTCCTAGCTCATGTCCAAGGCACCAAAGCCAGCTAAAAAGTCAATAATCGATACCTAAAACTTGAATGGTATTACTTCTTACTGGCTATTACATCACCTTAGAAGCTTCATCTGTGTTCTACTATGGTGCTTTTAGTGTCTCAGCATACCGCAGCACGCGACATAGCTTTGCAGACGATAAGTACAACCGTTTCAGAGAGAAGAGTGGCCAATGTGACGATCTGGCTTTATGTCGATTCGATAACAAATGACGAAAACGGACGGATTTCTCAGGTTTTTACTACATATGAACACTTTTCACATTCTCCCGTGCAACTGGGCTGCTAGTCCTCCATTATGCAAAATCTTAAGTTCCTAGCTCGTGTCCAAGGCCCAAAGAAGGGTAAAAAGTCAATAACCGATACCTAAAACTTTAATTGTACTACTTCTTACTGGCTATTACATCAACTTAGAAGCTTCATCTGTGTTCTACTATGGTGCGTTTAGTGTCTCCGCATATCGCAGCACGCGACATAGCTTTGTAGACGATAAGTACAACCGTTTCAGAGAGAGGAGCGGCCAATGTCACGATCTGGCTTTAGGTAGGTTCGATAACAAATGACGAAAACGGACGGATTCCTCAGGTTTTTACTACATATGAACACTTTTCTCATTCTCCCGTGCAACTCGGCTGCTAGTCCTCCTTTCATGCAGAATCTTACTGTCCTAGCTTATGTCCAAGGCACCAAAGCCAGCTAAAAAGTCAATAATCGATACCTAAAACTTGAATTGTACTACTTCTTACTGGCTATTACATCAACATAGAAGCTTCATCTGTGTTCTACTATTGTGCTTTTAGTGTCTCCGCATACCGCAGCACGCGACATAGCTTAGCAGACGATAAGTACAAGCGTTTCAGAGAGAAGAGCGGCCAATGTGACGATCTGGCTTTAAGTCGATTCGATAACAAATGACGAAAACGGACGGATTTCTCAAGTTTTAACTACATTTGAACACTTTTCACATTCTCCCGTGCAACTTGGCTGCTAGTCCTCCTTTCATGCAGAATCTTAAGGTCCTAGCTCATGTCCAAGGCACCAAAGACAGCTAAAATGTCAACAATCGATACCTAAAACTTGAATTGCACTACATCTTACTGGCTATTCCATCAACTTAGAAACTTCATCTGTGTTCGACTATGGTGCTTTTAGTGTCTCCGCAAATCGCAGCACGCGACATAGCTTTGCAGACGATAAGTACAACCGTTTCAGAGAGAAGAGCGGCCAATGTGACGATCTGGCTTTAAGTAGATTCGATAACAAATGACGAAAGCGGACGGATTTGTCAGGTTTTTACTACATATGAACACTTTTCACATTCTCCCGTGCAACTCGGCTGCTAGTCCTCCTTTCATACAGAATGTTAAGGTCCTAGCTCATGTCCAAGGCACCAAAGCCAGCTAAAAAGTCAATAATCGATACCTAAAACTTGAATTGGACTACTTCTTACTGGTTATTACATCAACTTAGAAGCTTCATCTGTGTTCTACTGTGGTGATTTTAGTGTCTCCAGATCCCGCAGCACGTGACATAGCTTTGCAGACGATAAGTACAACCGATTCAGAGAGGAGAGCGGCCAATGTGACGATCTGGCTTTAAGTCGATTCGATAACAAATGCCGAAAACGGACAGATTTCTCAGGTTTTTACTACATATGAGCACTTTTCACATTCTCCCGTGCAACTCGGCTGCTAGTCCTCCTTTCATGCAGAATGTTAAGGTCCTAGGTCATGTCCAAGGCACCAAAGCCAGCTATAAAGTCAATAATCGATACCTAAAACTTGAATTGTACTACGTCTTACTGGGTATTACATCAACTTAGAAGCTTCATCTGTGTTCTACTATGGTACTTTTAGTGTCTCCACATACCGCAGCACGCGACATAGATTTGCAGACGATAAGTACAACCGTTTCAGAGAGAAGAGCGGCCAATGTGACGATCTGGCTTTAAGTCGAATCGATAACAAATGACGAAAACTGACGTGTTTCTCAGGTTTTTACTACATTTGAACACTTTTCGCATTCTCCCGTGCAAATAAGCTGCTAGTCCTCCTTTCATGCAGAATCATAATGTCCTAGCTCATGTCCAAGGCACCAAAGCAGGCTAAAAAGTCAATAATCGATACCTAAAATTGAATTGTACTACTTCTTCCTGGCTATTACATCAACTTAGAAGCTTCATCTGTGTTCTACTATGGTGCTTTTAGTGTCTCAGCATACCGCAGCACGCGAAATAATTTTGCAGACGATAAGTACAACCGTTTCAGAGAGAAGAGCGGCCAATGTGACGATCTGGCTTTAAGTCGATTCGATAACAAATGACGAAAACGGACCGATTCCTCAGGTTTTTACTACATATGAACACTTTTCATATTCTCCCGTGCAACTCGGCTGCTAGTCCTCCTGTCGTGCAGAATCTTTAGGTCCTAGCTCATGTCCAAGGCACCAAAGCCAGCTAAAAAGTCCATAATCAATACCTAAAACTTGAATTGTACTACTTCTTACTGGCTATTACATCAACTTAGAAGCTTCATCAGTGTTCTACTACGGTGCTTTTAGTTTCTCTGCATACCGCAGCAGGCGACATAGTTTTGCAGACGATATGTACAACCGTTTCAGAGGGAAGTGCGGCCAATGTGACGATCTGGCTTTAAGTCGATTCGATAACAAATGTCGAAAACTGACGGATTTCTCAGGTTTTTACTAAATATGAACACATTACACTTTCTCCCGTGCAACTCGGATGCTAGTCCTCCTTTCATGCTGAATCTTAAGGTCCTAGCTCATGTCCAAGGCACCAAAGCCAACTAAAGATCAATATACAATACCTAAAACTTGAATTGTACCACTTCTTACTGGCTATTACATCAACTTAGAAGCTTGATCTGTGTTCTACTATGGTGCTTTTAGTGTCTCAGCATACCGCAGCACGCGACATAGCTTTGCAGACGATAAGTACAACCGTTTCAGAGAGAAGAGCGGCCAATGTGACGATCTGGCTTTAAGTCAATTCGATAACAAATGACGAAAACGGAAGGATTTCTCAGGTTTTTACTACATATGAACACTTTTCACATTCTCGCGTGCAACTCGGCTGCTAGTCCTCCTTTTATGCAGAATCTTAAGGTCCTAGCTCATGTCCAAGGCACCAAAGCCAGCTAAAATGTCAATAATCGATACCTAAAATTTGAATTGTACTACTTCTTACTGGATATTACATCAACTTAGAAGCTTCATCTGTGTTCAACTGTGGTGATTTTAGTGTCTCCGCATACCGCTGCACGTGACATAGCTTCGCAGACGATCAGTACAACCGATTCAGAGAGGAGAGCGGCCAATGTGACGATCTGGCTTTAAGTCGATTCGATAACAAATGACGAAAACGGACGGATTTCTCAGGTTTTTACTACATATGAACACTTTTCACATTCTCCCGTGGAACTCGGCTGCTAGTCCTCCTTTCATGCAGAATGTTAAGGACCTAGCTCATGTCCAAGGCACCAAAGCCAGCCAAAAAGTCAATAATCGATACCTAAAACATGAATTGTACTACGTCTTACTGGGTATTATATCAACTTAGAAGCTTCATCTGTGTTCTACTATGGTGCTTTTAGTGTCTCCGCATACCGCAGCACGCGACATAGCTTTGCAGACGATAAGTACAACCGTTTCAGAGAGAAGAGCGGCCAATGTGACGAACTTGCTTTAAGTAGATTCGATAACAAATGACGAAAGCGGACGGATTTCTCAGGTTTTTACTACATATGAACACTTTTCTCATTCTCCCGTGCAACTCGGCTGCTAGTCCTCCTTTCATGCAGAATCTTAAGGTCCTAGCTCATGTCCAAGGCACCAAAGCCAGCTAAAAAGTCAATAATCGATACCTAAAACTTGAATTGGATTACTTCTTACTGGCTATTACATCAACTTAGAAGCTTCATCTGTGTTCTACTATGGTGCTTTTAGTGTCTCCGCATACCGCAGCACGCGACATAGCTTTGCAGACGATAAGTACAACCGTTTCAGAGAGAAGAGCGGCCAATGTGACGAACTTGCATTAAGTAGATTCGATAACAAATGACGAAAGCGGACGGATTTCTCAGGTTTTTACTACATATGAACACTTTTCACATTCTCCCGTGCAACTCGGCTGCTAGTCCTCCTTTCATGCTGAATATTAAGGTCCTAGCTCATGTCCAAGGCACAAAATCCAGCAAAAAATTCAATATTCAATACCTAAAACTCGAATTTTACTACTTCTTACTGGCTATTACATCAACTTAGAAGCTTGATCTGTGTTCTACTATGGTGCTTTTAGTGTCTCAGCATACCGCAGCACGCGACATAGCTTTGCAGACGATAAGTACAAGTGTTTCAGAGAGAAGAGCGGCCAATGTGACGATCTGGCTTTAAGTCGATTCGATAACAAATGACGAAAACGGACGGATTTCTCAGGTTTTTACTACATTTGAACACTTTTCACATTCTCCCGTGCAACTCGGCTGCTAGTCCTCCTTCATGCAAAATCTTAAGTTCCTAGCTCGTGTCCAAAGCACCAAAGAAGGGTAAAAAGTCAATAACCGATACCTAAAACTGTAATTGTACTACTTCTTACTGGGTATTACATCAACTTAGAAGCTTCATCTGAGTTCTACTATGGTGCATTCAGTGTGTCCGCATACCGCAGCACGCGACATAGCTTTGCAGACGATAAGTACAACCGTTTCAGAGAGAAGAGCGGCCAATGTGACGATCTGGCTTTAAGTCGATTCGATATCAAATAACGAAAACGGACGGATGGCTAGGTTTTTACCACATATGAACACTTTTCATATTCTCCCGTCCAACTCCGCTGCTAATCCTCCTTTCATGCAGAATCTTAAGGACCTAGCTCATGTCCAAGGCACCAAAGCCAGCTAAAAAGTCAATAATCGATACCTAAAACTTGAATTGTACTACTTCTTACTGGCTATTACATCAACTTAGAAGCTTCATCTGTGTTCTACGATGGTGCTTTTAGTGTCTCCGCATACCGCAGCACGAGATATAGCTTTGCAGACGATAAATGTAACCGTTTCAGACAGAAGTGCGGCTAATGTGACGATCTGGCTTTATGTCGATTCGATAACAAATGAGGAAAACGGACGGATTTCTCAGGTTATAACTACATATGAACACTTTTCACATTCTCCCGTGCAACTCGGCTGCTAGTCCTCCTTTCATGCAGAATGTTAAGGTCCAAGCCCATGTCCAAGGCACCAAAGCCAGCTAAAAAGTCAATAATCGATACCTAAAACTTTAATTGTACTACTTCTTACTGGCTATTACATCAACTTAGAAGCCTCATCTGTGTTCTACTACGGTGATTTTAGTGTCTCCGCACACCGCAGCACGCGACATTGCTTTGTAGACGATAAGTACAACCGTTTCAGAGAGATGAGCGGCCAATGTGACGATCTGGCTTTAAGTCGGTTCGATAACAAAAGACGAAAACGGACCTATTTCTCAGGTTTTTACTACATATGAACACTTTTCACATTCTCCCGTGCAACTCGGCTGCTAGTCCTCCTTTCATGCAGAATGTTAAGGTCCTAGCTCAAGTCCAAGGCACCAAAGCCAGCTAAAAAGTAAATAATCGATACCTA
Organism: Schistocerca gregaria; assembly: GCF_023897955.1. Lineage (NCBI taxonomy): Eukaryota > Metazoa > Arthropoda > Insecta > Orthoptera > Acrididae > Schistocerca > Schistocerca gregaria. The sequence continues at coordinate 14,027,703 of NW_026061702.1, forward strand.
AAACTGGAATTGTACTATATCTTACTGGCTATTACATCAACTTAGAAGCTTCTTCTGTGTTCTACTATGGTGCTTTTACTGTCTCCGCATACCGCAGCACGCGACATAGCTTTGCAGACGATAAGTTCAAGCGTTTCAGAGATAAGAGCGGCCAATGTGACGATCTGGCTTTAAGTCGATTCGATAACAAATGACGAAAACGGACGGATGTCTCAGGTTTTTACTACATATGAACACTTTTCACATTCTCCCGTGCAACTCGGCTGCTAGTCCTCCTTTCATGCAGAATCCTAAGGTCTTAGCTCATGTCCAAGGCACCAAAGCCAGCTAAAAAGTCAATAATCGATACCTAAAACTTGAATTGTACTACTTCTTCCTGGCTATTACATCAACTTAGAAGCTTCATCTGTGTTCTACTATGGTGCTTTTACTGTCTTCGCATACCGCATTACGCGACTTAGCTTTGCAGACGAGAAGTACAACCGTTTCAGAGAGAAGAGCGGCCAATGTGACGATCTGGCTTTAAGTCGATTCGATAACAAATGACGAAAACGGACGGATTTCTCAGGCTTTTACTACATATGAACACTTTTCACATTCACAAACTGCTTATTTGCTTCTGTCTCGGGTTCTTCGGCCGACGTTCGTGTGATGATTTTGCTGACGTTTCGCCAGCACGAGTGGCTGGCATTGTCAAAGCTTCACCCTCCATTGCCGGAGGTGAACTGGAGCCGGGCTCGCGGCCGCAGACTATATGTACCTTGCGCGCCAACGTCCGAGGGCTTCTCCGCGGTCATTTCCGCGGTCATTTCCGGTGCATTTCTCCTCTTGCTACCTGCTACGGTCGTTCTCTGCAGTACGGGAAGCCAGGAGCCGTTTACCTTAAGGCTTTCTTCTTTCTTGTTGAAGCTGTTCCCGTGTTTGTGTATTTCTACAGCTTCTCTGTACAAGCGGGTGTGATAGTGCTTCTCTACAGCCAGAACTTCCGTGTCGGTGAATTTTATTACATGTACCTGGTCGGTCTCACTCAGTGCGTGTTCTGCCACGGCCGATTTTTCCACCTGTCCCAACCTGCAATGTCGCTTATGTTCTTTGATCCTGGTGTTGATTGATCTTCCAGTCATTCCGACATACACTTTCCCGCATGTGCATGGTAAGCGGTATATTCCTGACATTGCAAGTGGGTCCCTTTTATCCTTTTCCGATCTAAGACATTCTTTGATCTTCCTTGTCGGTTTGAAAATTGTCTTTACGCCGTGCTTGTGTAATATACGGCCGATTCTGTCCGTCACTCTGGGAATGTATGGCAGAAAGGCCGTACCCGACATTTCTTTTTCTGGTTTCTTACTTCGCCGGTGGTTTGGCTCTGTTACACTTCTAATATCATTTGTGGAGTACCCATTGCTCCTCAGAACACTTTCCAGGTGTTGCATTTCGCGTTTAAGGTGCTGCGGCTCACATATTCGTGCTGCTCGCGTTACGAGCGTCTGAATCATGCCTCTTTTCTGGCTCGGGTGGTGGTTTGACAGTTTGTGCAGATATCGGTCCGTGTGCGTCGGTTTTCGGTACACGCTATGTCCCAGGTTTTGGCCATCCCTTGTGACCAGCACATCTAGAAATGGTAGTTTTTTGTCCTTTTCCACTTCCATGGTAAATTTTATGTTGGCGTGGAGGTTGTTCAAGTGTCTTAGGAAGTCACCGAGCTGTTCTTCACCATGGCTCCACACGACGAAAGTATCATCGACGTACCTGTACCACACCTTAGGTTTGCAAGTCGCCGAGTCCAGTGCCTGTGCTTCGAAATGTTCCATGAAGAAGTTGGCCACCACTGGACTAAGAGGACTACCCATGGCAACGCCTTCCAGCTGTTCGTAGAAATTGCCATTCCACGTGAAATAGCTCGTGGTGAGACAGGCATGGAAGAGCTTCATGATGTCTTGCGGGAAAATGGAACCGATGTGCTCCAGAGCGTCACTGAGTGGCACTTTCGTAAACAAAGAAACAATATCAAAGCTGACCAGGATGTCGTTTGGTGCAAGTTTTAGTCTCTTCAGCTTCTCGATGAAATGTCCTGAGTCCTTTACGTACGTGTCGGACTTCCCCACGTGCGGCTGGAGCAGAGAGGCCAAGTGTTTTGCCAGTTTATATGTCGGTGAGCCAGGAGCGCTAACAATCGGTCTTAATGGAACGTTGTTCTTATGGATCTTAGGTAATCCATACAGGCGAGGTGGTAGGGCTTCTGTGTTGCGCAGGTATCTCTGTATGTCCTCCGGAACAGAAGATGCCTTGATTAACCGATTCGTATTCCGTGTGATACGCTGCGTCGGATCTGCGCTTAGTTTTCGGTACGTCGTCGGATCTAATAGGTCTCGGATCTTTTGTTCATAATCTTCGGTCTTCATTACGACGGTCGCATTCCCCTTATCGGCAGGCAGTACCAATATACTCTTGTCAGCGTTAAGATTCTTAATAGCTTGTACTTCTTCTTTCTTCAGATTGCATGCTGGTGGTTTAGCTCGGCGCAGTATCCTGGCTGTTTCAGTGCGTATTTCCTCTGCCCTTTCACAAGGAAGGGTCCGAATGGCCGCTTCGGTGTTAGCAATGATGTCCTCCACAGGTATAGTTCTTGGGATGACAGCGAAATTCCCTCCTTTTTGAAGAACGGATACTTCCTCTTCGGTCAATTGTTGTTCAGTGAGGTTGACCACAGTGCGTGACATGTCGGGAATCGCCTTGTCAGTCTTCTTCCGGAATCCTTCAAACTTTTTCTTCTGTCGCTCTGTGCAGCGCTCGAGTTCATTCTGCATGCTCCTGTAAGTGATGCTGTCGATCTTGTCCCAGTCGTCACGATGCATTCTGCTACTTAGTTGGTAGAACATGTCCAAAAGTTCCTGATCCGTTTTTGCCAAGTTTCTCCGTATTGTGTGAATTCGCTCACGAAGAAAAGCTCGTTCCATTCTGTTGTAGATACGATGAGCTTGGGCGGTGGTGAATAGGCGCTTACATTTCAAGAACTTCGGTGTAGCATATTCATCTCTGCACCGCGAAAGGAAGGCGAGAGAGGACATCAATCGCGCTTTCTTCTTCCGTTGTTGGTCAAGGCGTCGGTACAATCTGCAAATTTCCTCATTGCTAACACCGAAGCGGCCATTCGGACCCTTCCTTGTGAAAGGGCAGAGGAAATACGCACTGAAACAGCCAGGATACTGCGCCGAGCTAAACCACCAGCATGCAATCTGAAGAAAGAAGAAGTACAAGCTATTAAGAATCTTAACGCTGACAAGAGTATATTGGTACTGCCTGCCGATAAGGGGAATGCGACCGTCGTAATGAAGACCGAAGATTATGAACAAAAGATCCGAGACCTATTAGATCCGACGACGTACCGAAAACTAAGCGCAGATCCGACGCAGCGTATCACACGGAATACGAATCGGTTAATCAAGGCATCTTCTGTTCCGGAGGACATACAGAGATACCTGCGCAACACAGAAGCCCTACCACCTCGCCTGTATGGATTACCTAAGATCCATAAGAACAACGTTCCATTAAGACCGATTGTTAGCGCTCCTGGCTCACCGACATATAAACTGGCAAAACACTTGGCCTCTCTGCTCCAGCCGCACGTGGGGAAGACCGACACGTACGTAAAGGACTCAGGACATTTCATCGAGAAGCTGAAGAGACTAAAACTTGCACCAAACGACATCCTGGTCAGCTTTGATATTGTTTCTTTGTTTACGAAAGTGCCACTCAGTGACGCTCTGGAGCACATCGGTTCCATTTTCCCGCAAGACATCATGAAGCTCTTCCATGCCTGTCTCACCACGAGCTATTTCACGTGGAATGGCAATTTCTACGAGCAGCTGGAAGGCGTTGCCATGGGTAGTCCTCTTAGTCCAGTGGTGGCCAACTTCTTCATGGAACATTTCGAAGCACAGGCACTGGACTCGGCGACTTGTAAACCTAAGGTGTGGTACAGGTACGTCGATGATACTTTCGTCGTGTGGAGCCATGGTGAAGAACAGCTCGGTGACTTCCTAAGACACTTGAACAACCTCCACGCCAACATAAAATTTACCATGGAAGTGGAAAAGGACAAAAAACTACCATTTCTAGATGTGCTGGTCACAAGGGATGGCCAAAACCTGGGACATAGCGTGTACCGAAAACCGACGCACACGGACCGATATCTGCACAAACTGTCAAACCATCACCCGAGCCAGAAAAGAGGCATGATTCAGACGCTCGTAACGCGAGCAGCACGAATATGTGAGCCGCAGCACCTTAAACGCGAAATGCAACACCTGGAAAGTGTTCTGAGGAGCAATGGGTACTCCACAAATGATATTAGAAGTGTAACAGAGCCAAACCACCGGCGAAGTAAGAAACCAGAAAAAGAAATGTCGGGTACGGCCTTTCTGCCATACATTCCCAGAGTGACGGACAGAATCGGCCGTATATTACACAAGCACGGCGTAAAGACAATTTTCAAACCGACAAGGAAGATCAAAGAATGTCTTAGATCGGAAAAGGATAAAAGGGACCCACTTGCAATGTCAGGAATATACCGCTTACCATGCACATGCGGGAAAGTGTATGTCGGAATGACTGGAAGATCAATCAACACCAGGATCAAAGAACATAAGCGACATTGCAGGTTGGGACAGGTGGAAAAATCGGCCGTGGCAGAACACGCACTGAGTGAGACCGACCAGGTACATGTAATAAAATTCACCGACACGGAAGTTCTGGCTGTAGAGAAGCACTATCACACCCGCTTGTACAGAGAAGCTGTAGAAATACACAAACACGGGAACAGCTTCAACAAGAAAGAAGAAAGCCTTAAGGTAAACGGCTCCTGGCTTCCCGTACTGCAGAGAACGACCGTAGCAGGTAGCAAGAGGAGAAACGCACCGGAAATGACCGCGGAAATGACCGCGGAGAAGCCCTCGGACGTTGGCGCGCAAGGTACATATAGTCTGCGGCCGCGAGCCCGGCTCCAGTTCACCTCCGGCAATGGAGGGTGAAGCTTTGACAATGCCAGCCACTCGTGCTGGCGAAACGTCAGCAAAATCATCACACGAACGTCGGACGAAGAACCCGAGACAGAAACAAATAAGCAGTTTGTCAACAAGTGGCCACGAAAGTCTTAACAATTTTGTACTTTTCACATTCTCCCGTGCAACTCGGCTGCTACTCCTCCTTCATGCAAAATCTAAATTTCCTAGCTCATGTCCAAGGCACCAAAGAAGGGTAAAAAGTCAATAACCGATACCTAAAACTTTATTTCTACTACTTCTTACTAGCTATTACATCAACTTAGAAGCTTCATCTGTGTTCTTCTATGGTGCTTTTAATGTGTCCGCATACCGCAGCACGCGACATAGCTTTGCAGACGATAAGTACAACCGTTTTAGAGAGAAGAGCGGCCAATGTGACGATCTGGCTTTAAGTCGGTTCCATAACAAATGACGTAAACGGACCGATTTCTCAGGTTTTTACTACATATGAAAACTTTTCACATTCTCCCGTGCAACTCGGCTGCTAGTCCTCCTTTCATGCAGAATCTTAATGTCCTAGCTCATGTCCAAGGCACCAAAGCCAGCTAAAAAGTCAATATTCAATACCTAAAACTTGAATTGTACTACTTCTTACTGGCTATTACATCAACTTAGAAGCTTCATCTGTGTTCTACTAAGGTGCATTCAGTATGTCCGGATACCGCAGCACGCGACATAGCTTTGCAGACGATAAGTACAACCGTTTCAGAGAGAAGAGCGGCCAATGTGACGATCTGGCTTTAAGTCGATTCGATATCAAATAACGAAAACGGACGGATGTCTAGGTTTTTACCACATATGAACACTTTTCATATTCTCCCGTCCAACTCCGCTGCTAATCCTCCTTTCATGCAGAATCTTAAGGACCTAGCTCATGTCCAAGGCACCAAAGCCAGCTAAAAAGTCAATAATCGATACCTAAAAATTGAAATGTACTACTTCTTACTGGCTATTACATAGAAGCTTCATCTGTGTTCTACGATGGTGCTTTTAGTGTCTCCGCATACCGCAGCACGAGATATAGCTTTGCAGACGATAAATGTAACCGTTTCAGACAGAAGTGCGGCTAATGTGACGATCTGGCTTTATGTCGATTCGATAACAAATGAGGAAAACAGACGGATTTCTCAGGTTATAACTACATATGAACACTTTTCACATTCTCCCGTGCAAATCGGCTGCTAGTCCTCCTTTCATGCAGAATGTTAAGGTCCTAGCTCATGTCCAAGGCACCAAAGTCAGCTAAAAAGTCAGTAATTGATACCTAAAACTTGAATTGTACTACTTCTTACTGGCTATTACATCAACTTAGAAGCTCCATCTGTGTTCTACTATGGTGATTTTAGTGTCTCCGCATACCGCAGCACGCAACATAGCTTTGCAGACGATAAGTACAACCGTTTCAGAGAGAAGAGCGGCCAATGTGACGCTCTGGCTTTAAGTCGATTCGATAACAAATGACGAAAACGGACGGATTTCTCAGGTTTTTACTACATATGAACACTTTTCACATTCTCCCGTGCAACACGACTGCTAGTCCTCCTTTCATGCAGAATCTTTAGGTCCTAGCTCATGTCCAAGGCACCAATGCCAGCTAAAAAGTCAACAATCGATAACTAAAACTTGAATTGTACTATATCTCAATGGCTATTACATCAACTTAGAAGCTTCATCTGTGTTCTACTATAGTGCTTTTACTGTCTCCGCATACCGCAGCACGCGACATAGCTTTGCAGACGATAAGTACAACCGTTTCAGAGAGAAGAGCGGCCAATGTGACGATCTGGCTTTAAGTCGATTCGATAACAAATGACGAAAACGGACGGATGTCTCAGGTTTTTACTACATAAGAACACTTTTCACATTCTCCCGTGCAACTCCGCTGCTAATCCTCCTTTCATGCAGAATCTTAAGGTCCTAGCTCATGTCCAAGGCACCAAAGCCAGCTAAAAAGTCAATAATCGATACCTAAAACTTGAATTGTACTACTTCTTCCTTTCTATTACATCAACTTAGAAGCTTCATCTGTGTTCTACTATGGTGCTTTTAGTGTTTCAGCATACCGCAGCACGCGACATAGCTTTGCAGACGATAAGTACAAGCGTTTCAGAGAGAAGTGCGGCCAATGTGCCGATCTGGCTTTAAGTCGATTCGATAACAAATGACTAAAACGGACGGATTTCTCAGGTTTTTACTACATTTGAACACTTTTCACATTCTCCCGTGCAACTCGGATGCTAGTCCTCCTTTCATGCAGAATATTAAGGTCCTAGCTCATGTCCAAGGCACCAAAGCCAGCTAAAAATTCAATATTCAATACCTAAAACTTGAATTGTACTACTTCTTACTGGCTATTACAACTACTTAGAAGCTTGATCTGTCTTCTACTATGGTGCTTTTTGTGTCTCCGCATTCCGCAGCACGCGACATAGTTTTGCAATCGATAAGTACAATCGTTTCAGGGAGAAAAGCGGCCAGTGTGACGATCTGGCTTTAAGTCGATTCGATAACAAATGACGAAAACGGACGGATTTCTCGTGTTTTTACTACATGTGAATTCACATTCTCCCGTGCAAATCGGCTGCTAGTCCTCCTTTCATGCAGAACGTTAAGGTCCTAGCTCATGTCCAAGGCTCCAAAGCCAGCTAAAAAGTCAATAATCGATACCTAAAACTTGAATTGTACTACTTCTTACTGGCTATTACATCAACTTAGAAGCTTCATCTGTGTTCTACTATGGTGATTTTAGTGTCTCCGCATACCGCAGCACGCGACATAGCTTTGCAGACGAGAAGTACAACCGTTTCAGAGAGAAGAGCGGCCAATGTGACGATCTGGCTTTAAGTCGATTCGATAACAAATGACGAAAACGGACCGATTTCTCAGGTTTTTGCTACATATGAACACTTTTCACATTCTCCCGTGCAACAGGGCTGCTAGTCCTCCTTTCATGCAGAATCTTAAGGTCCTAGCTCATGTCCAAGGCACCAAAGCCAGCTAAAAATTCAATATTGAATACCTGAAATTTGAATTGTACTACTTCTTACTGGCTATTACATCAACTTAGAAGCTTCATCTGTGTTCTACTATAGTGCTTTTAGTGTCTCCGCATACCGCAGCACGCGACATAGCTTTGCAATCGATAAGTACAACCGTTTCAGAGAGAAGAGCGGCCAATGTGACGATCTGGCTTTAAGCCGATTCGATAACAAATGACGAAAACGGACGGATTTCTCGGGTTTTTACTACATGTTAAGACTTTTCACATTCTCCCGTGCAAATCGGCTGCTAGTCCTCCTTTCATGCAGAATGTTAAGGTCCTAGCTCAAGTCCAAGGCACCAAAGCCAGCTAAAAAGTCAATAATCGATACCTAAGTCTTGAATTGGACTACTTCTTACTGGCTATTACATCAACTTAGAAGCATCATTTGTGTTCTACTATGGTGCTTTTACTGTCTCCGCATACCGCAGCACGCGACATAGCTTTGCAGACGATAAGTACAACCGTTTCAGAGAGAAGAGCGGCCAATGTTACGATCTGGCTTTAAGTCGATTCGATAACAAATGAGGAAGACGGACGGATGTCTCAGGTTTTTACTACATATGAACACTTTAAACATTCTCCCGTGCAACAGGGCTGCTAGTCCTCCTTTCATGCAGAATCTTAAGGTCCTAGGTCATGTCCAAGGCACCAAAGCCAGCTAAAAATTCAATAATCGATACCTAAAACTTGAATTGTACTACTTCTTACTGGAAATTACATCAACTTAGAAGCTTCATCTGTGTTCTACTATGGTGCTCATAGTGTCTCAGCATACCGCAGCACGCGACATAGCTTTGCAGACGATAAGTACAACCGTTTCAGAGAGAAGAGCGGCCAATGTGACGATCTAGGTTTAAGTTGATTCGATAACAAATGACGAAAACGGACGGATTTCCCAGGTTTTTACTACATATGAACACTTTTCATATTCTCCCGTGCAACTCTGCTGCTAATCCTCCTTTCATGCAGAATCCTAAGGTCCTAGCTCATGTACAAGGCACCAAAGCCAGCTAAAAATTCAATATTGAATACCTAAAACTTGAATTGTACTACTTCTTACTGGCTATTACATCAACTTAGAAGCTTCATCTGTGTTCTACTATGGTGCTTTTAGTGTCTCCGCATACCGCAGCACACGACATAGCTTTGCAATCGATAAGTACAACCGTTTCAGAGAGAAGAGCGGCCAATGTGACGATCTGGCTTTAAGTCGATTCGATAACAAATGACGAATACGGACGGATTTCTCGGGTTTTTACTACATGTGAAGACTTTTCACATTCTCCCGTGCAAATCGGCTGCTAGTCCTCCTTTCATGCAGAATGTTAAGGTCCTAGCTCATGTCCAAGGCACCAAAGCCAGATAAAAAGTCAATAATCGATTCATAAAACTTGAATTGTACTACTTCTTCCTTTGTATTACATCAACTTAGAAGCTTCATCTGTGTTCTACTATGGTGCTTTTAGTGTGTCCGCATACCGCAGCACGCGACATAGCTTTGCAGACGATAACTACGAGCGTTTCAGAGAGAAGAGCGGCCAATGTGACGATCTGACTTTAAGTCGATTCGATAACAAATGACGAAAACGGACGGATTTCTCAGGTTTTTACTACATTTGAACACTTTTCACATTTTCCCGTGCAACTCGGATGCTAGTCCTCCTTTCATGCAGAATCTTAAGGTCCTAGCTCATGTCCAAGGCACCAAAGCCAGCTAAAACGTCAATAATCGATAACTAAAACTTGTATTGTACTACTTCTTACTGGCTATTACATCAACTTAGAAGTTTCATCTGTGTTCTACTATGGTGCTTTTAGTGTCTCCGCATACCGCAGCACGCGACATAGCTTTGCAATCGATAAGTACAACCGTTTCAGAGAGAAGAGCGGCCAATGTGACGATCTGGCTTTAAGTCGATTCGATAACAAATGACGAAAACGGACGGATTTCTCAGGTTTTTACTACATATGAACACTTTTCACATTCTCCCGTGCAAATCGGCTGCTATTCCTATTTTCATGCAGAATGTTAAGGTCCTAGCTCATGTCCAAGGTACCAAAGCCAGCTAAAAGGTCAATAATCGATACCTAAATCTTGAATTGTACTACTTCTTCCTGGATATTACATCAACATAGAAGCTTCATCTGTGTTCTACTATGGTGCTTTTAGTGTATCAGCATACCGTAGCACGCGACATAGCTCTGCAGACGATAAGTACAAGTGTTTTGGAGAGAAGAGCGGCCAATGTGACGATCTGGCTTTAAGTGGATTCGATAACAAATGACGAAAACGGACGGATCTCTCAGGTTTTTACTAAATATGAACACTTTTCACATTCTCCCGTGCAACTCGGCTGCTAGTCCTCCTTTCATGCAGAATCTTAAGGTCCTAGCTAATGTCCAAGGCACCAAAGACAGCTAAAAAGTAAATAAACGATACCTAAACCTTTAATTGTACTACTTCTTACTGGCTATTACATCAACTTAGAAGCTTCATCTGTGTTCTACTATGTTGCTTTTAGTGTCTCCGCATACCGCAGCACGCGACATAGCTTTGCAGACGTTAAGTACAACCGTTTCAGAGAGAAGAGCGGCCAATGTGACGATCTGGCTTTAAGTCGATTCGATAACAAATGACGAAAACGGACGGATTTCTCAGGTTTTTACTACATATGAACACTTTTCACATTCTCCTGTACAACTCGGCTGCTAGTCCTCCTTTCATGCAGAATCTTAAGGTCCTAGCTCAAGTCCAAGGCACCAAAGCCAGCTAAAAAGTCAATATTCAATACCTAAAACTTGAATTGTACTACTTCTTACTGGGTATTACATCAACTTAGAAGCTTCATCTGTGTTCTGCTATGGTGCTTTTAGTGTCTCAGCATGCCGCAGCACGCGACATAGCTTTGCAGACGATAAGTACAACCGTTTCAGAGAGAAGAGCGGCCAATGTGACGATCTGGCTTTAAGTCGATTCGATAACAAATGACGAAAACGGACGGATTTCTCAGGTTTTTACTACATATGAACACTTTTCACATTCTCCCGTGCAAATCGGCTGCCAGTCCTCCTTTCATGCAGAATCTTAAGGTCCTAGCTCATGTCCAAGGCACCAAAGCCAGCTAAAAAGTCAATAATCGATACCTAAAACTTGTATTGTACTATATCTTGTTGGCTATTACATCAACTTAGAAGCATCATCTGTGTTCTACTATGGTGCTTTTACTGTCTCCGCATACCGCAGAACGCCACATAGCTTTGCAGACGATAAGTACAACCGTTTCAGAGAGAAGAGCGGCCAATGTGACGATCTGGCTTTAAGTCGATTCGATAACAAATGACGAAAACGGACGGATGTCTCAGGTTTTTACTACATATGAACACTATTCACATTCTCCCGTGCAACTTGGCTGCTAGTCCTCCTTCATGCCAAATCTTAATTTCCTAGCTGATGTCCAAGGCACCAAAGAAGGGTAAAAAGTCAATAACCGATACCTAAAACTTGAATTGTACTACTTCTTACTGGCTATTACATCAACTTAGAAGCTTCATCTGTGTTCTACTATGGTGCTTTTAGTGTGTCCGCATACCGCAGCACGCGACATAGCTTTGCAGACGATAAGTACAACCGTTTCAGAGAGAAGAGCGGCCAATGTGACGACCTGGCTTGAAGAAGATTCGATAACAAATGACGAAAACGGACGTAATTCTAGGTTTTTACTACATATGAACACTTTTCATATTCTCCCGTGCAACACCGCTGCTAATCCTCCTTTCATGCAGATACTTAAGGTCCTAGCTCATGTCCAAGGCACCAAAGCCAGCTAAAAAGTCAATAATCGATACCTAAAAGTTGAATTGTACTACTTCTTACTGGCTATTACATCATCTTAGAAGCTTCATCTGTGTTCTACTATGGAGCTTTTACTGTCTCCGCATACCGCAGCACGCGACATAGCTTTGCAGACGATAAGTAAAACCGTTTCAGAGAGAAGAGCGACCAATGTGACGATCTGGCTTTAAGTATATTCGATAACAAATGACGTAAACGGACGGATGTCTCAGGTTTTTTCTACATATGAACATTTTTTAACATTCTCCCGTGAAACTCGGCTGATAGTCCTCCTTTCATGCAAAATCTTAAGGTTCTAGCTCATGTCCAAGGTACCAAAGCCAGCTGAAAAGTCAATAATCGATACCTAAAACTTGAATTGTACTATTTCTTACTGGCTATTACATCAACTTGTAAGCTTCATCTGTGTTCTACTATGGTGATTTTAGTGTCTCCGCATACCGCAGCACGCGACATAGCTTTGCAGACGATAAGTACAACCGTTTCAGAGAGAAGAGCGGCAAATGAGACGATCTGGCTTTAAGTCGATTCGATAACAAGTGACGAAAACGGACCGATTTCTCAGGGTTTTACTACATATGAACACTTTTCACATTCTCCCGTGCAACTTGGCTCCTCGTCCTCCTTTCATGCAGAATCATAAGGTCCTAGCTCATGTCCAAGGCACCAAAGCCAGCTAAAAAGTCAATAATCGATACCTAAAACTTGAATTGTACTACTTCTTACTGGCTATTACATCAACTTAGAAGCTTTATCTGTGTTCTACTATGGTGCTTTTAGTGTCTCAGAATACCGCAGCACGCGACATAGCTTTGCAGACGATAAGTACAACCGTTTCAGAGAGAAGAGCGGCCAATGTGACGATCTGGCTTGAAGAAGATTCGATAACAAATGACGAAAACGGACGGATTTCTAGGTTTTTACTACATATGAACACTTTTCATATTCTCCCGTGCAACTCCGCTGCTAATCCTCCTTTCATGCAGAAGCTTAAGGTCCTAGCTCATGTCCAAGGCACCAAAGCCAACTAAAAAGTCAATAATCGATACCTAAAACTTGAATTGTACTACTTCTTACTGGGTATTACATCAACGTAGAAGCTTAATCTGTGTTCTACTGTGGTACTTTTAGTGTCTCCGCATACTGCAGCACGCGACATAGCTTCGCAGACGATAAGTACAACCGTTTCAGAGAGAAGAGCGCCCAATGAGACGATCTGGCTTTAAGTCGATTCGATAACAAATGACGAAAACGGACGGATTTCTCAGGTTTTTACTACATATGAACACTTTTCACATTCTCCCGTGCAACTCGGCTGCTAGTCCTCCTTACATGCAGAATCTTAAGGTCCTAGCTCATGTCCAAGGCACCAAAGCCAGCTAAAAAGTCAATAATCGATACCTGAAACTTGAATTGTACTACTTCTTACCGGCTATTACATTAACTTAGAAGCTTCATCTGTGTTCTACTATGGTGCTTTTAGTGTCTCAGCATACCGCAGCACGCGACATAGCTTTGCAGACGATAAGTACAAGTGTTTCAGAGAGAAGAGCGGCCAATATGACGATCTATCTTTAAGTCGATTCGATAACAAATGACGAAAACTTACGGATTTCTCAGGTTTTTACTACATATGAGCACTTTTCACATTCTCCCGTGCAACTCGGCTGCTAGTCCTCCTTTCATGCAGAATGTTAAGGTCCTAGCTCATGTCCAAGGCACCAAAGCCAGCTCAAAAGTCAACAATCGATACCTAAAACTTGAACTGTACTACTTCTTACTGGCTATTACATCAACTTAGAAGCTTCATCTGTGTTCTACTATGGTGTTCTTAGTGTCTCCGCATACCGCAGCACGCGACATAGCTTTGCAATCGATAAGTACAACCGTTTCAGAGAGAAGAGCAGCTAATTTGACGATCTGGCTTTAAGTCGATTCGATAACAAATGACGAAAACGGACGGATTTATCGGGTTTTTACTACATATAAACACTTTTCACATTCTCCCATGCAAATCGGCTGCTACTCCTCCTTTCATGCAGAATGTTAAGGTCCTAGCTCATGTCCAAGGCACCAAAGCCAGCTAAAAAGTCAATAAACGATATCTAAAACTGGAATTGTACTATATCTTCCTGGCTATTACATCAACTTAGAAGCTTCATCTGTGTTCTACTATGGTGCTTTTCCTGTTTCCGCATACCGCAGCACGCGACATAGCTTTGCAGACGAGAAGTACTAACGTTTCAGAGAGAAGAGCGGCCAATGTGACGATCTGGCTTTACGTCGATTCGATAACAAATGACGAAAACGGAAGGATTTCTCAGGTTTTTACTACATATGAACACTTTTCACATTCTCCCGTGCAAATCGGCTGCTAGTCCTCCTTTCATGCAGAATCATAAGGTCCTAGCTCATGTCCAAGGCACCAAAGCCAGCTAAAAAGTCAATAATCGATACCTAAAACTTGAATTGTACTACTTCTTACTGGCTATTACATTAACTTAGAAGCTTTTTCTGTGTTCTACTATGGTGCTTTTAGTGTCTCAGAATACCGCAGCACGCGACATAGCTTTGCAGACGATAAGTACAACCGTTTCAGAGAGAAGGGCGGCCAATGTGACGATCTGGCTTGAAGAAGATTCGATAACAAATGACGAAAACGGACGGATTTCTAGGTTTTTACTACATATGAACACTTTTCATATTCTCCCGTGCAACTCCGCTGCTAATCCTCCTTTCATGCAGAAGCTTAAGGTCCTAGCTCATGTCCAAGGCACCAAAGCCAGCTAAAAAGTCAATAATCGATACCTAAAACTCGAATTGTACTACTTCTTACTGGGTATTACATCAACGTAGAAGCTTAATCTGTGTTCTACTATGGTACTTTTAGTGTCTCCGCATACCGCAGCACGCGACATAGCTTCGCAGACGATAAGTACAACCGTTTCAGAGAGAAGAGCGGCCAATGAGACGATCTGGCTTTAAGTCGATTCGATAACAAATGACGAAAACGGACGGATTTCTCAGGTTTTTACTACATATGAACACTTTTCACATTCTCCCGTGCAACTCGGCTGCTAGTCCTCATTACATGTAGAATCTTAAGGTCCTAGCTCATGTCCAAGTCACCAAAGCCAGCTAAAAAGTCAATAATCGATACCTGAAACTTGAATTGTACTACTTCTTACTGGCTATTACATCAACTTAGAAGCATCATCTGTGTTCTACTATGGTGCTTTTATTGTCTCCGCATAACGCAGAACGCCTTATAGCTTTGCAGACGATAAGTACAACCGTTTCAGAGAGAAGAGCGGTCAATGTGACGATCTGGCTTTAAGTCGATTCGATAACAAATGACGAAAACGGACGGATGTCTCAGGTTTTTACTACATATGAACACTATTCACATTCTCCCGTGCAACTCGGCTGCTAGTCCTACTTCATGCAAAATCTTAATTTCCTAGCTGATGTCCAAGGCACCAAAGAAGGGTAAAAAGTCAATAACCGATACCTAAAACTTGAATTGTACTACTTCTTACTGGCTATTACATCAACTTAGAAGCTTTATCTGTGTTCTACTATGGTGCTTTTAGTGTCTCAGAATACCGCAGCACTCGACATAGCTTTGCAGACGATAAGTACAACCGTTTCAGAGAGAAGAGCGGCCAATGTGACGATCTGGCTTGAAGAAGATTCGATAACAAATGACGAAGACGGACGGATTTCTAGGTTTATACTACATATGAACACTTTTCATATTCTCCCGTGCAACTCCGCTGCTAATCCTCCTTTCATGCAGAAGCTTAAGGTCCTAGCTCATGTCCAAGGCACCAAAGCCAGCTAAAAAGTCAATAATCGATACCTAAAACTTGAATATTACTACTTCTTACTGGGTATTACATCAACGTAGAAGCTTAATCTGTGTTCTACTATGGTACTTTTAGTGTCTCCGCATACCGCAGCACGCGACATAGCTTCGCAGACGATAAGTACAACCGTTTCAGAGAGAAGAGCGGCCAATGAGACGATCTGGCTTTAAGTCGATTCGATAACAAATGATGAAAACGGACGGATTTCTCAGGTTTTTACTACATATGAACACTTTTCACATTCTCCCGTGCAACTCGGCTGCTAGTCCTCATTACATGCAGAATCTTAAGGTCCTAACCCATGTCCAAGGCACCAAAGCCAGCTAAAAAGTCAATAATCGATACCTGAAACTTGAATTGTACTACTTCTTACTGGCTATTACATCAACTTAGAAGCATCATCTGTGTTCTACTATGGTGCTTTTACTGTCTCCACATACCGCAGAACGCCTTATAGCTTTGCAGACGATAAGTACAACCGTTTCAGAGAGAAGAGCGGCCAATGTGACGATCTGGCTTTAAGTCGATTCGATAACAAATGACGAAAACGGACGGATGTCTCAGGTTTTTACTACATATGAACACTATTCACATTCTCCCGTGCAACTCGGCTGCTAGTCCTACTTCATGCAAAATCTTAATTTCCTAGCTGATGTCCAAGGCACCAAAGAAAGGTAAAAAGTCAATAACCGATACCTAAAACTTGAATTGTACTACTTCTTACTGGCTATTACATTCTATTACATCAACTTAGAAGCTTCATCTGTGTTCTACTATGGTGCTATTAGTGTCTCCGCATACCGCAGCACGCGACATAGCTTTGCAGACGATAAGTACAACCGTTTCAGAGAGAAGAGCGGCCAATGTGACGATCTGGCATTAAGTAGATTCGATAACAAATGACGTAAACGGACGGATGTCTCAGATTTTTACTACATATGAACATGTTTCACATTCTCCCGTGCAACTCGGCTGCTAGTCCTCCTTTCATGCAGAATCTTAAGGTCCTAGCTCATGTCCAAGTTACCAAAGCCAGCTAAAAAGTCAACAATCGATACCTAAAACTTGAACTGTACTACTTCTTACTGGCTATTACATCAACTTATAAGCTTCATCTGTGTTCTACTATGGTGCTATTAGTGCCTCCGCATACCGCAGCACGCGACATAGCTTTGCAGACGATAAGTACAACCGTTTCAGAGAGAAGAGCGACCAATGAGACGATCTGGCTTTAAGTCGATTCGATAACAAGTGACGAAAACGGACCATTTTCTCAGGTTTTTACTACATATGAACACTTTTCACATTCTCCCGTGCAACTTGGCTCCTCGTCCTCCTTTCATGCAGAATCTTAAGGTCCTAGCTCATGTCCAAGGCACCAAAGCCAGCTAAAAAGTCAATATTCAATACCTAAAACTTGAATTGTACTACTTCTTCCTGGCTATTACATCAACTTAGAAGCTTCATCTGTGTTCTACTATGGTGCTTTTCCTGTTTCCGCATACCGCAGCACGCGACATAGCTTTGCAGACGATAAGTACTAACGTTTCAGAGAGAAGAGCGGCCAATGTGACGATCTGGCTTTACGTCGATTCGATAACAAATGACGAAAACGGAAGGATTTCTCAGGTTTTTACTACATATGAACACTTTTCACATTCTCCCGTGCAAATCGGCTGCTAGTCCTCCTTTCATGCAGAATCATAAGGTCCTAGCTCATGTCCAAGGCACCAAAGCCAGCTAAAAAGTCAATAATCGATACCTAAAACTTGAATTGTACTACTTCTTACTGGCTATTACATTAACTTAGAAGCTTTATCTGTGTTCTACTATGGTGCTTTTAGTGTCTCAGAATACCGCAGCACGCGACATAGCTTTGCAGACGATAAGTACAACCGTTTCAGAGAGAAGAGCGGCCAATGTGACGATCTGGCTTGAAGAAGATTCGATAACAAATGACGAAAACGGACGGATTTCTAGGTTTTTACTACATATGAACACTTTTCATATTCTCCCGTGCAACTCCGCTGCTAATCCTCCTTTCATGCAGAAGCTTAAGGTCCTAGCTCATGTCCAAGGCACCAAAGCCAGCTAAAAAGTCAATAATCGATACCTAAAACTTGAATTGTACTATTTCTTTTTGGG
This sequence comes from Schistocerca gregaria, assembly GCF_023897955.1. Lineage (NCBI taxonomy): Eukaryota > Metazoa > Arthropoda > Insecta > Orthoptera > Acrididae > Schistocerca > Schistocerca gregaria. The sequence goes on from NW_026061702.1 coordinate 14,045,676, forward strand.
TATTACATCAACGTAGAAGCTTAATCTGTGTTCTACTATGGTACTTTTAGTGTCTCCGCATACCGCAGCACGCGACATAGCTTCGCAGACGATAAGTACAACCGTTTCAGAGAGAAGAGCGGCCAATGAGACGATCTGGCTTTAAGTCGATTCGATAACAAATGACGAAAACGGACGGATTTCTCAGGTTTTTACTACATATGAACACTTTTCACATTCTCCCGTGCAACTCGGCTGCTAGTCCTCATTACATGCAGAATCTTAAGGTCCTAGCTCATGTCCAAGTCACCAAAGCCAGCTAAAAAGTCAATAATCGATACCTGAAACTTGAATTGTACTACTTCTTACTGGCTATTACATCAACTTAGAAGCATCATCTGTGTTCTACTATGGTGCTTTTATTGTCTCCGCATACCGCAGAACGCCTTATAGCTTTGCAGACGATAAGTACAACCGTTTCAGAGAGAAGAGCGGTCAATGTGACGATCTGGCTTTAAGTCGATTCGATAACAAATGACGAAAACGGACGGATGTCTCAGGTTTTTACTACATATGAACACTATTCACATTCTCCCGTGCAACTCGGCTGCTAGTCCTACTTCATGCAAAATCTTAATTTCCTAGCTGATGTCCAAGGCACCAAAGAAGGGTAAAAAGTCAATAACCGATACCTAAAACTTGAATTGTACTACTTCTTACTGGCTATTACATCAACTTAGAAGCTTCATCTGTGTTCTACTATGGTGCTTTTAGTGTCTCCGCATACCGCAGCACGCGACATAGCTTTGCAGACGATAAGTACTACCGTTTCAGAGAGAAGAGCGGCCAATGTGACGATCTGGCTTTACGTCGATTCGATAACAAATGACGAAAACGGAAGGATTTCTCAGGTTTTTACTACATATGAACACTTTTCACATTCTCCCGTGCAAATCGGCTGCTAGTCCTCCTTTCATGCAGAATCATAAGGTCCTAGCTCATGTCCAAGGCACCAAAGCCAGCTAAAAAGTTAATAATCGATACCTAAAACTTGAATTGTACTACTTCTTACTGGCTATTACATCAACTTAGAAGCTTTATCTGTGTTCTACTATGGTGCTTTTAGTAACTCAGAATACCGCAGCACTCGACATAGCTTTGCAGACGATAAGTACAACCGTTTCAGAGAGAAGAGCGGCCAATGTGACGATCTGGCTTGAAGAAGATTCGATAACAAATGACGAAGACGGACGGATTTCTAGGTTTATACTACATATGAACACTTTCCATATTCTCCCGTGCAACTTCGCTGCTAATCCTCCTTTCATGCAGAAGCTTAAGGTCCTAGCTCATGTCCAAGGCACCAAAGCCAGCTAAAAAGTCAATAATCGATACCTAAAACTTGAATTGTACTACTTCTTACTGGGTATTACATCAACGTAGAAGCTTAATCTGTGTTCTACTATGGTACTTTTAGTGTCTGCGCATACCGCAGCACGCGACATAGCTTCGCAGACGATAAGTACAACCGTTTCAGAGAGAAGAGCGGCCAATGAGACGATCTGGCTTTAAGTCGATTCGATAACAAATGATGAAAACGGACGGATTTCTCAGGTTTTTACTACATATGAACACTTTTCACATTCTCCCGTGCAACTCGGCTGCTAGTCCTCATTACATGCAGAATCTTAAGGTCCTAACTCATGTCCAAGGCACCAAAGCCAGCTAAAAAGTCAATAATCGATACCTGAAACTTGAATTGTACTACTTCTTACTGGCTATTACATCAACTTAGAAGCATCATCTGTGTTCTACTATGGTGCTTTTACTGTCTCCACATACCGCAGAACGCCTTATAGCTTTGCGGACGATAAGTACAACCGTTTCAGAGAGAAGAGCGGCCAATGTGACGATCTGGCTTTAAGTCGATTCGATAACAAATGACGAAAACGGACGGATGTCTCAGGTTTTTACTACATATGAACACTATTCACATTCTCCCGTGCAACTCGGCTGCTAGTCCTACTTCATGCAAAATCTTAATTTTCTAGCTGATGTCCAAGGCACCAAAGAAGGGTAAAAAGTCAATAACCGATACCTAAAACTTGAATTGTACTACTTCTTACTGGCTATTACATCAACTTAGAAGCTTCATCTGTGTTCTACTATGGTGCTATTAGTGTCTCCGCATACCGCAGCACGCGACATAGCTTTGCAGACGATAAGTACAACCGTTTCAGAGAGAAGAGCGGCCAATGTGACGATCTGGCATTAAGTAGATTCGATAACAAATGACGTAAACGGACGGATGTCTCAGATTTTTACTACATATGAACATGTTTCACATTCTCCCGTGCAACTCGGCTGCTAGTCCTCCTTTCATGCAGAATCTTAAGGTCCTAGCTCATGTCCAAGTTACCAAAGCCAGCTAAAAAGTCAACAATCGATACCTAAAACTTGAACTGTACTACTTCTTACTGGCTATTACATCAACTTATAAGCTTCATCTGTGTTCTACTATGGTGATTTTAGTGCCTCCGCATACCGCAGCACGCGACATAGCTTTGCAGACGATAAGTACAACCGTTTCAGAGAGAAGAGCGACCAATGAGACGATCTGGCTTTAAGTCGATTCGATAACAAGTGACGAAAACGGACCATTTTCTCAGGTTTTTACTACATATGAACACTTTTCACATTCTCCCGTGCAACTTGGCTCCTCGTCCTCCTTTCATGCAGAATCTTAAGGTCCTAGCTCATGTCCAAGGCACCAAAGCCAGCTAAAAAGTCAATATTCAATACCTAAAACTTGAATTGTACTACTTCTTACTGGCTATTACATCAACATAGAAGCTTCATCTGTGTTCTACTATGGTGCTTTTAGTGTATCAGCATACCGTAGCACGCGACATAGCTTTGCAGACGATAAGTAGAACCGTTTCAGTGAGAAGAGCGGCCAATGTGACGATCTGGCTTTAAGTCGATTCGATAACAAATGACGAAAACGGACGGATTTCTCAGGTTTTTACTACATATGAACACTTTTCACATTCTCCTGTGCAACTCGGCTGCTAGTCCTCCTTTCATGCAGAATCTTAAGGTCCTAGCTCAAGTCCAAGGCACCAAAGCCAGCTAAAAAGTCAATGTTCAATACCTAAAACTTGAATTGTACTACTTCTTACTGGGTATTACATCAACTTAGAATCTTCATCTGTGTTCTGCTATGGTGCTTTTAGTGTCTCAGCATGCCGCAGCACGCGACATAGCTTCGCAGACGATAAGTACAACCGTTTCAGAGAGAAGAGCGGCCAATGTGACGATCTGGCTTTAAGTCGATTCGATAACAAATGACAAAAACGGACGGATTTCTCAGGTTTTTACTACATATGAACACTTTTCACATTCTCCCGTGCAACTCGGCTGCCAGACCTCCTATCATGCAAAATCTTAAGTTCCTAGCTCATGCCCAAGGCACCAAAGAAGGGTAAAAAGTCAATAACCGATACCTAAAACTTGAATTGTACTACTTCTTACTGGCTATTACATCAACTTAGAAGCTTCATCTGTGTTCTAATATGGTGCTTTTCCTGTTTCCGCATACCGCAGCACGCGACATAGCTTTGCAGACGATAAGTACAACTTTTTCAGAGAGAAGAGCGGCCAATGTGACGATCTGGCTTGAAGTCGATTCGATAACTAATGACGAAAACGGACGGATTTCTCAGGTTTTTACTACGTATGAACACATTTCACATTCTCCCGTGCAACTCGGCTCCTAGTCCTCCTTTCATGCAGAATCTTAAGGTCCTAGCTCATGTCCAAGGCACCAAATCCAGCTAAAAAGTCAATAATCGATACCTAAAACTTGAATTGTACTACTTCTTACTGGCTATTACATCAACTTAGAAGCTTCATCTGTGTTCTACTATGATGCTTTTAGTGTCTCCGCATACCGCAGCACGCGACATAGCTTTGCAATCGATAAGTACAACCGTTTCAGAGAGAAAAGCGGCCAATGTGACGATCTGGCTTTAAGTCGATTCGATAACAAGTGACGAAAACGGACGGATTTCTCAGGTTTTTACTACATATGAACACTTTTCACATTCCCCCGTGCAAATCGGCTGCCAGTCCTCCTTTCATGCTGAATCTTAAGGTCCTAGCTCATGTCCAAGGCACCAAAGCCAGCTAAAAAGTCAATAATCGATACCTAAAACTTGAATTGTACTATATCTTACTGGCTATTAAATCAACTTAGAAACATCATCTGTGTTCTACTATGGTGCTTTTACTGTCTCCGCATACCGCAGAACGCCACATAGCTTTGCAGACGATAAGTACAACCGTTTCAGAGAGAAGGGCGGCCAATGTGACGATCTGGCTTTAAGTCGATTCGACAACAAATGACGAAAACGGACGGATGTCTCAGGTTTTTACTACATATGAACACTATTCACATTCTCCCGTGGAACTCGGCTGCTAGTCCTCCTTCATGCAAAATCTTTATTTTAGCTGATGTCCAAGGCACCAAAGAAGTTTAAAAAGTCAATAACCGATACCTAAAACTTGAATTGTACTACTTCTTACTGGCTATTACATCAACTTAGAAGCTTCATCTGTGTTCTACTATGGTGCTTTTACTGTCTCCGCATACCGCAGCACGCGACATAGTTTTGCAATCGTTAAGTACAACCGTTTCAGAGAGAAGAGCGGCCAATGTGACGATCTGGCTTTAAGTCGATTCGATAACAAATGACGAATACGGACGGATTTCTCGGGTTTTTACTACATGTGAAGACTTTTCACATTCTCCCGTGCAAATTGGCTGCTAGTCCTCCTTTCATGCAGAATGTTAAGGTCCTAGCTCATGTCCAAGGCACCAAAGCCAGCTAAAAAGTCAATAATCGATACCTAAAACTTGAATTGTACTACTTCTTCCTTTGTATTACATCAACTTAGAAGCTTCATCTGTGTTCTGCTATGGTGCTTTTAGTGTCTCCGCATACCGCAGCACGCGACATAGCTTTGCAGACGATAAGTACAAGTGTTTCAGACAGAAGAGCGGCCAATGTGACGATCTGGCTTGAAGTCGATTCGATAACAAATGACGAAACCGGACGGATTTCTCAGGTTTTTACTACGTATGAACACTTTTCACATTCTCCCGTGCAACTCGGCTGCTAGACCTCCTATCATGCAAAATCTTAAGTTCCTAGCTCATGCCCAAGGCACCAAAGAAGGGTAAAAAGTCAATAACCGATACCTAAAACTTGAATTGTACTACTTCTTACTGGCTATTACATCAACTTAGAAGCTTCATCTGTGTTCTACTATGGTGCTTTTCCTGTTTCCGCATACCGCAGCACGCGACATAGCTTTGCAGACGATAAGTACAACTTTTTCAGAGAGAAGAGCGGCCAATGTGACGATCTGGCTTGAAGTCGATTCGATAACTAATGACGAAAACGGACGGATTTCTCAGGTTTTTACTACGTATGAACACATTTCACATTCTCCCGTGCAACTCGGCTGCTAGTCCTCCTTTCATGCAGAATCTTAAGGTCCTAGCTCATGTCCAAGGCACCAAATCCAGCTAAAAAGTCAATAATCGATACCTAAAACTTGAATTGTACTACTTCTTACTGGCTATTACATCAACTTAGAAGCTTCATCTGTGTTCTACTATGATGCTTTTAGTGTCTCCGCATACCGCAGCACGCGACATAGCTTTGCAATCGATAAGTACAACCGTTTCAGAGAGAAAAGCGGCCAATGTGACGATCTGGCTTTAAGTCGATTCGATAACAAGTGACGAAAACGGACGGATTTCTCAGGTTTTTACTACATATGAACACTTTTCACATTCCCCCGTGCAAATCGGCTGCCAGTCCTCCTTTCATGCTGAATCTTAAGGTCCTAGCTCATGTCCAAGGCACCAAAGCCAGCTAAAAAGTCAATAATCGATACCTAAAACTTGAATTGTACTATATCTTACTGGCTATTACATCAACTTAGGAACATCATCTGTGTTCTACTATGGTGCTTTTACTGTCTCCGCATACCGCAGAACGCCACATAGCTTTGCAGACGATAAGTACAACCGTTTCAGAGAGAAGAGTGGCCAATGTGACGATCTGGCTTTAAGTCGATTCGACAACAAATGACGAAAACGGACGGATGTCTCAGGTTTTTACTACATATGAACACTATTCACATTCTCCCGTGGAACTCGGCTGCTAGTCCTCCTTCATGCAAAATCTTTATTTCAGCTGATGTCCAAGGCACCAAAGAAGTTTAAAAAGTCAATAACCGATACCTAAAACTTGAATTGTACTACTTCTTACTGGCTATTACATCAACTTAGAAGCTTCATCTGTGTTCTACTATGGTGCTTTTACTGTCTCCGCATACCGCAGCACGCGACATAGTTTTGCAATCGTTAAGTACAACCGTTTCAGAGAGAAGAGCGGCCAATGTGACGATCTGGCTTTAAGTCGATTCGATAACAAATGACGAATGCGGACGGATTTCTCGGGTTTTTACTACATGTGAAGACTTTTCACATTCTCCCGTGCAAATTGGCTGCTAGTCCTCCTTTCATGCAGAATGTTAAGGTCCTAGCTCATGTCCAAGGCACCAAAGCCAGCTAAAAAGTCAATAATCGATACCTAAAACTTGAATTGTACTACTTCTTACTGGCTATTACATCAACTTAGAAGCATCATCTGTGTTCTGCTATGGTGCTTTTAGTGTCTCCGCATACCGCAGCACGCGACATAGCTTTGTAGACGATAAGTACAACCGTTTCAGAGAGAAGAGCGGCCAATGTGACGATCTGGCTTTAAGTCGATTCGATAACAAATGACGAAAACGGACGGATGTCTCATGTTTTTACTACATATGAACACTAATCACATTCTCCCGTGCAACTCGGCTGCTAGTCCTCCTTCATGCAAAATCTTAATTTCCTAGCTGATGTCCAAGGCACCAAAGAAGGGTAAAAAGTCAATAACCGATACCTAAAACTTCAATTGTACTACTTCTTACTGGCTATTACATCAACTTAGAAGCTTCATCTGTGTTCTACTATGGTGCTTTTAGCGTGTCCGCATACCGCAGCACGCGACATAGCTTTGCAGACGATAAGTACAACCGTATCAGAGAGAAGAGCGGCCAATGTGACGACCTGGCTTGAAGAAGATTCGATAACAAATGACGAAAACGGACGGAATTCTAGGTTTTTACTACATATGAACACTTTTCATATTCTCCCGTGCAACTCCGCTGCTAATCCTCCTTTCATGCAGATTCATAAGGTCCTAGCTCATGTCCAAGGCACCAAAGCCAGCTAAAAAGTCAATAATCGATACCGAAAACTTGAATTGTACTACTTCTTACTGGCTATTACATTAAATTAGAAGCTTTATCTGTGTTCTACTATGGTGCTTTTAGTGTCTCAGAATACCGCAGCACGCGACATAGCTTTGCAGACGATAAGTACAACCGTTTCAGAGAGAAGAGCGGCCAATGTGACGATCTGGCTTGAAGAAGATTCGATAACAAATGACGAAAACGGACGGATTTCTAGGTTTTTACTACATATGAACACTTTTCATATTCTCCCGTGCAACTCCGCTGCTAATCCTCCTTTCATGCAGAAGCTTAAGGTCCTAGCTCATGTCCAAGGCACCAAAGCCAGCTAAAAAGTCAATAATCGATACCTAAAACTTGAATTGTACTACTTCTTACTGGGTATTACATCAACGTAGAAGCTTAATCTGTGTTCTACTATGGTACTTTTAGTGTCTCCGCATACCGCAGCACGCGACATAGCTTCGCAGACGATAAGTACAACCGTTTCAGAGAGAAGAGCGGCCAATGAGACGATCTGGCTTTAAGTCGATTCGATAACAAATGACGAAGACGGACGGATTTCTCAGGTTTTTACTACATATGAACACTTTTCACATTCTCCCGTGCAACTCGGCTGCTAGTCCTCATTACATGCAGAATCTTAAGGTCCTAGCTCATGTCCAAGGCACCAAAGCCAGCTAAAAAGTCAATAATCGATACCTGAAACTTGAATTGTACTACTTCTTACTGGCTATTACATCAACTTAGAAGCATCATCTGTGTTCTACTATGGTGCTTTTATTGTCTTCGCATACCGCAGAACGCCTTATAGCTTTGCAGACGATAAGTACAACCGTTTCAGAGAGAAGAGCGGTCAATGTGACGATCTGGCTTTAAGTCGATTCGATAACAAATGACGAAAACGGACGGATGTCTCAGGTTTTTACTACATATGAACACTATTCACATTCTCCCGTGCAACTCGGCTGCTAGTCCTCCTTACATGCAGAATCTTAAGGTCCTAGCTCATGTCCAAGGCACCAAAGCCAGCTAAAAAGTCAACAATCGATACCTAAAACTTGAACTGTACTACTTCTTACTGGCTATTACATCAACTGATAAGCTTCATCTGTGTTCTACTATGGTGATTTTAGTGCCTCCGCATACCGCAGCACGCGACATAGCTTTGCAGACGATAAGTACAACCGTTTCAGAGAGAAGAGCGACCAATGAGACGATCTGGCTTTAAGTCGATTCGATAACAAGTGACGAAAACGGACCATTTTCTCAGGTTTTTACTACATATGAACACTTTTCACATTCTCCCGTGCAACTTGGCTCCTCGTCCTCCTTTCATGCAGAATCTTAAGGTCCTAGCTCATGTCCAAGGCACCAAAGCCAGCTAAAAAGTCAATATTCAATACCTAAAACTTGAATTGTACTACTTTTTCCTGGCTATTACATCAACTTATAAGCTTCATCTGTGTTCTACTATGGTGCTTTTCCTGTTTCCGCATACCGCAGCACGCGACATAGCTTTGCAGACGATAAGTACTAACGTATCAGAGAGAAGAGCGGCCAATGTGACGATCTGGCGTTACGTCGATTCGATAACAAATGACGAAAACGGAAGGATTTCTCAGGTTTTTACTACATATGAACACTTTTCACATTCTCCCGTGCAAATCGGCTGCTAGTCCTCCTTTCATGCAGAATCATAAGGTCCTAGCTCATGTCCAAGGCACCAAAGCCAGCTAAAAAGTCAATAATCGATACCTAAAACTTGAATTGTACTACTTCTTACTGGCTATTACATTAACTTAGAAGCTTTATCTGTGTTCTACTATGGTGCTTTTAGTGTCTCAGAATACCGCAGCACGCGACATAGCTTTGCAGACGATAAGTACAACCGTTTCAGAGAGAAGAGCGGCCAATGTGACGATCTGGCTTGAAGAAGATTCGATAACAAATGACGAAAACGGTCGGATTTCTAGGTTTTTACTACATATGAACACTTTTCATATTCTCCCGTGCAACTCCGCTGCTAATCCTCCTTTCATGCAGAAGCTTAAGGTCCTAGCTCATGTCCAAGGCACCAAAGCCAGCTAAAAAGTCAATAATCGATACCTAAAACTTGAATTGTACTATTTCTTTTTGGGTATTACATCAACGTAGAAGCTTAATCTGTGTTCTACTATGGTACTTTTAGTGTCTCCGCATACCGCAGCACGCGACATAGCTTCGCAGACGATAAGTACAACCGTTTCAGAGAGAAGAGCGGCCAATGAGACGATCTGGCTTTAAGTCGATTCGATAACAAATGACGAAAACGGACGGATTTCTCAGGTTTTTACTACATATGAACACTTTTCACATTCTCCCGTGCAACTCGGCTGCTAGTCCTCATTACATGCAGAATCTTAAGGTTCTAGCTCATGTCCAAGTCACCAAAGCCAGCTAAAAAGTCAATAATCGATACCTGAAACTTGAATTGTACTACTTCTTACTGGCTATTACATCAACTTAGAAGCATCATCTGTGTTCTACTATGGTGCTTTTATTGTCTCCGCATACCGCAGAACGCCTTATAGCTTTGCAGACGATAAGTACAACCGTTTCAGAGAGAAGAGCGGTCAATGTGACGATCTGGCTTTAAGTCGATTCGATAACAAATGACGAAAACGGACGGATGTCTCAGGTTTTTACTACATATGAACACTATTCACATTCTCCCGTGCAACTCGGCTGCTAGTCCTACTTCATGCAAAATCTTAAATTCCTAGCTGATGTCCAAGGCACCAAAGAAGGGTAAAAAGTCAATAACCGATACCTAAAACTTGAATTGTACTACTTCTTACTGGCTATTACATCAACTTAGATGCTTCATCTGTGTTCTACTATGGTGCTTTTAGTGTCTCCGCATACCGCAGCACGCGACATAGCTTTGCAGACGATAAGTACTACCGTTTCAGAGAGAAGAGCGGCCAATGTGACGATCTGGCTTTACGTCGATTCGATAACAAATGACGAAAACGGAAGGATTTCTCAGGTTTTTACTACATATGAACACTTTTCACATTCTCCCGTGCAAATCGGCTGCTAGTCCTCCTTTCATGCAGAATCATAAGGTCCTAGCTCATGTCCAAGGCACCAAAGCCAGCTAAAAAGTCAATAATCGATACCTAAAACTTGAATTGTACTACTTCTTACTGGCTATTACATCAACTTAGAAGCTTTATCTGTGTTCTACTATGGTGCTTTTAGTGTCTCAGAATACCGCAGCACTCGACATAGCTTTGCAGACGATAAGTACAACCGTTTCAGAGAGAAGAGCGGCCAATGTGACGATCTGGCTTGAAGAAGATTCGATAACAAATGACGAAGACGGACGGATTTCTAGGTTTATACTACATATGAACACTTTTCATATTCTCCCGTGCAACTCCGCTGCTAATCCTCCTTTCATGCAGAAGCTTAAGGTCCTAGCTCATGTCCAAGGCACCAAAGCCAGCTAAAAAGTCAATAATCGATACCTAAAACTTGAATTGTACTACTTCTTACTGGGTATTACATCAACGTAGAAGCTTAATCTGTGTTCTACTATGGTACTTTTAGTGTCTCCGCATACCGCAGCACGCGACATAGCTTCGCAGACGATAAGTACAACCGTTTCAGAGAGAAGAGCGGCCAATGAGACGATCTGGCTTTAAGTCGATTCGATAACAAATGATGAAAACGGACGGATTTCTCAGGTTTTTACTACATATGAACACTTTTCACATTCTCCCGTGCAACTCGGGTGCTAGTCCTCATTACATGCAGAATCTTAAGGTCCTAACTCATGTCCAAGGCACCAAAGCCAGCTAAAAAGTCAATAATCGATACCTGAAACTTGAATTGTACTACTTCTTACTGGCTATTACATCAACTTAGAAGCATCATCTGTGTTCTACTATGGTGCTTTTACTGTCTCCACATACCGCAGAACGCCTTATAGCTTTGCAGACGATAAGTACAACCGTTTCAGAGAGAAGAGCGGTCAATGTGACGATCTGGCTTTAAGTCGATTCGATAACAAATGACGAAAACGGACCATTTTCTCAGGTTTTTACTACATATGAACACTTTTCACATTCTCCCGTGCAACTTGGCTCCTCGTCCTCCTTTCATGCAGAATCTTAAGGTCCTAGCTCATGTCCAAGGCACCAAAGCCAGCTAAAAAGTCAATATTCAATACCTAAAACTTGAATTGTACTACTTTTTCCTGGCTATTACATCAACTTAGAAGCTTCATCTGTGTTCTACTATGGTGCTTTTCCTGTTTCCGCATACCGCAGCACGCGACATAGCTTTGCAGACGATAAGTACTAACGTTTCAGAGAGAAGAGCGGCCAATGTGACGATCTGGCGTTACGTCGATTCGATAACAAATGACGAAAACGGAAGGATTTCTCAGGTTTTTACTACATATGAACACTTTTCACATTCTCCCGTGCAAATCGGCTGCTAGTCCTCCTTTCATGCAGAATCATAAGGTCCTAGCTCATGTCCAAGGCACCAAAGCCAGCTAAAAAGTCAATAATCGATACCTAAAACTTGAATTGTACTACTTCTTACTGGCTATTACATTAACTTAGAAGCTTTATCTGTGTTCTACTATGGTGCTTTTAGTGTCTCAGAATACCGCAGCACGCGACATAGCTTTGCAGACGATAAGTACAACCGTTTCAGAGAGAAGAGCGGCCAATGTGACGATCTGGCTTGAAGAAGATTCGATAACAAATGACGAAAACGGACGGATTTCTAGGTTTTTACTACATATGAACACTTTTCATATTCTCCCGTGCAACTCCGCTGCTAATCCTCCTTTCATGCAGAAGCTTAAGGTCCTAGCTCATGTCCAAGGCACCAAAGCCAGCTAAAAAGTCAATAATCGATACCTAAAACTTGAATTGTACTATTTCTTTTTGGGTATTACATCAACGTAGAAGCTTAATCTGTGTTCTACTATGGTACTTTTAGTGTCTCCGCATACCGCAGCACGCGACATAGCTTCGCAGACGATAAGTACAACCGTTTCAGAGAGAAGAGCGGCCAATGAGACGATCTGGCTTTAAGTCGATTCGATAACAAATGACGAAAACGGACGGATTTCTCAGGTTTTTACTACATATGAACACTTTTCACATTCTCCCGTGCAACTCGGCTGCTAGTCCTCATTACATGCAGAATCTTAAGGTCCTAGCTCATGTCCAAGTCACCAAAGCCAGCTAAAAAGTCAATAATCGATACCTGAAACTTGAATTGTACTACTTCTTACTGGCTATTACATCAACTTAGAAGCATCATCTGTGTTCTACTATGGTGCTTTTATTGTCTCCGCATACCGCAGAACGCCTTATAGCTTTGCAGACGATAAGTACAACCGTTTCAGAGAGAAGAGCGGTCAATGTGACGATCTGGCTTTAAGTCGATTCGATAACAAATGACGAAAACGGACGGATGTCTCAGGTTTTTACTACATATGAACACTATTCACATTCTCCCGTGCAACTCGGCTGCTAGTCCTACTTCATGCAAAATCTTAAATTCCTAGCTGATGTCCAAGGCACCAAAGAAGGGTAAAAAGTCAATAACCGATACCTAAAACTTGAATTGTACTACTTCTTACTGGCTATTACATCAACTTAGATGCTTCATCTGTGTTCTACTATGGTGCTTTTAGTGTCTCCGCATACCGCAGCACGCGACATAGCTTTGCAGACGATAAGTACTACCGTTTCAGAGAGAAGAGCGGCCAATGTGACGATCTGGCTTTACGTCGATTCGATAACAAATGACGAAAACGGAAGGATTTCTCAGGTTTTTACTACATATGAACACTTTTCACATTCTCCCGTGCAAATCGGCTGCTAGTCCTCCTTTCATGCAGAATCATAAGGTCCTAGCTCATGTCCAAGGCACCAAAGCCAGCTAAAAAGTCAATAATCGATACCTAAAACTTGAATTGTACTACTTCTTACTGGCTATTACATCAACTTAGAAGCTTTATCTGTGTTCTACTATGGTGCTTTTAGTGTCTCAGAATACCGCAGCACTCGACATAGCTTTGCAGACGATAAGTACAACCGTTTCAGAGAGAAGAGCGGCCAATGTGACGATCTGGCTTGAAGAAGATTCGATAACAAATGACGAAGACGGACGGATTTCTAGGTTTATACTACATATGAACACTTTTCATATTCTCCCGTGCAACTCCGCTGCTAATCCTCCTTTCATGCAGAAGCTTAAGGTCCTAGCTCATGTCCAAGGCACCAAAGCCAGCTAAAAAGTCAATAATCGATACCTAAAACTTGAATTGTACTACTTCTTACTGGGTATTACATCAACGTAGAAGCTTAATCTGTGTTCTACTATGGTACTTTTAGTGTCTCCGCATACCGCAGCACGCGACATAGCTTCGCAGACGATAAGTACAACCGTTTCAGAGAGAAGAGCGGCCAATGAGACGATCTGGCTTTAAGTCGATTCGATAACAAATGATGAAAACGGACGGATTTCTCAGGTTTTTACTACATATGAACACTTTTCACATTCTCCCGTGCAACTCGGGTGCTAGTCCTCATTACATGCAGAATCTTAAGGTCCTAACTCATGTCCAAGGCACCAAAGCCAGCTAAAAAGTCAATAATCGATACCTGAAACTTGAATTGTACTACTTCTTACTGGCTATTACATCAACTTAGAAGCATCATCTGTGTTCTACTATGGTGCTTTTACTGTCTCCACATACCGCAGAACGCCTTATAGCTTTGCAGACGATAAGTACAACCGTTTCAGAGAGAAGAGCGGTCAATGTGACGATCTGGCTTTAAGTCGATTCGATAACAAATGACGAAAACGGACGGATGTCTCAGGTTTTTACTACATATGAACACTATTCACATTCTCCCGTGCAACTCGGCTGCTAGTCCTCCTTACATGCAGAATCTTAAGGTCCTAGCTCATGTCCAAGGCACCAAAGCCAGCTAAAAAGTCAACAATCGATACCTAAAACTTGAACTGTACTACTTCTTACTGGCTATTACATCAACTTATAAGCTTCATCTGTGTTCTACTATGGTGATTTTAGTGCCTCCGCATACCGCAGCACGCGACATAGCTTTGCAGACGATACGTACAACCGTTTCAGAGAGAAGAGCGGCCAATGTGACGATCTGGCTTGAAGAAGATTCGATAACAAATGACGAAGACGGACGGATTTCTAGGTTTATACTACATATGAACACTTTTCATATTCTCCCGTGCAACTCCGCTGCTAATCCTCCTTTCATGCAGAAGCTTAAGGTCCTAGCTCATGTCCAAGGCACCAAAGCCAGCTAAAAAGTCAATAATCGATACCTAAAACTTGAATTGTACTACTTCTTACTGGGTATTACATCAACGTAGAAGCTTAATCTGTGTTCTACTATGGTACTTTTAGTGTCTCCGCATACCGCAGCACGCGACATAGCTTCGCAGACGATAAGTACAACCGTTTCAGAGAGAAGAGCGGCCAATGAGACGATCTGGCTTTAAGTCGATTTGATAACAAATGATGAAAACGGACGGATTTCTCAGGTTTTTACTACATATGAACAATTTTCACATTCTCCCGTGCAACTCGGGTGCTAGTCCTCATTACATGCAGAATCTTAAGGTCCTAACTCATGTCCAAGGCACCAAAGCCAGCTAAAAAGTCAATAATCGATACCTGAAACTTGAATTGTACTACTTCTTACTGGCTATTACATCAACTTAGAAGCATCATCTGTGTTCTACTATGGTGCTTTTACTGTCTCCACATACCGCAGAACGCCTTATAGCTTTGCAGACGATAAGTACAACCGTTTCAGAGAGAAGAGCGGTCAATGTGACGATCTGGCTTTAAGTCGATTCGATAACAAATGACGAAAACGGACGGATGTCTCAGGTTTTTACTACATATGAACACTATTCACATTCTCCCGTGCAACTCGGCTGCTAGTCCTCCTTACATGCAGAATCTTAAGGTCCTAGCTCATGTCCAAGGCACCAAAGCCAGCTAAAAAGTCAACAATCGATACCTAAAACTTGAACTGTACTACTTCTTACTGGCTATTACATCAACTTATAAGCTTCATCTGTGTTCTACTATGGTGATTTTAGTGCCTCCGCATACCGCAGCACGCGACATAGCTTTGCAGACGATAAGTACAACCGTTTCAGAGAGAAGAGCGACCAATGAGACGATCTGGCTTTAAGTCGATTCGATAACAAGTGACGAAAACGGACCATTTTCTCAGGTTTTTACTACATATGAACACTTTTCACATTCTCCCGTGCAACTTGGCTCCTCGTCCTCCTTTCATGCAGAATCTTAAGGTCCTAGCTCATGTCCAAGGCACCAAAGCCAGCTAAAAAGTCAATATTCAATACCTAAAACTTGAATTGTACTACTTTTTCCTGGCTATTACATCAACTTAGAAGCTTCATCTGTGTTCTACTATGGTGCTTTTCCTGTTTCCGCATACCGCAGCACGCGACATAGCTTTGCAGACGATAAGTACTAACGTTTCAGAGAGAAGAGCGGCCAATGTGACGATCTGGCGTTACGTCGATTCGATAACAAATGACGAAAACGGACGGATGTCTCAGGTTTTTACTACATATGAACACTATTCACATTCTCCCGTGCAACTCGGCTGCTAGTCCTACTTCATGCAAAATCTTAAATTCCTAGCTGATGTCCAAGGCACCAAAGAAGGGTAAAAAGTCAATAACCGATACCTAAAACTTGAATTGTACTACTTCTTACTGGCTATTACATCAACTTAGAAGCTTCATCTGTGTTCTACTATGGTGCTTTTAGTGTCTCCGCATACCGCAGCACGCGACATAGCTTTGCAGACGATAAGTACTACCGTTTCAGAGAGAAGAGCGGCCAATGTGACGATCTGGCTTTACGTCGATTCGAAAACAAATGACGAAAACGGAAGGATTTCTCAGGTTTTTACTACATATGAACACTTTTCACATTCTCCCGTGCCAATCGGTTGCTAGTCCTCCTTTCATGCAGAATCATAAGGTCCTAGCTCATGTCCAAGGCACCAAAGCCAGCTAAAAAGTCAATAATCGATACCTAAAACTTGAATTGTACTACTTCTTACTGGCTATTACATCAACTTAGAAGCTTTATCTGTGTTCTGCTATGGTGCTTTTAGTGTCTCAGAATACCGCAGCACTCGACATAGCTTTGCAGACGATAAGTACAACCGTTTCAGAGAGAAGAGCGGCCAATGTGACGATCTGGCTTGAAGAAGATTCGATAACAAATGACGAAGACGGACGGATTTCTAGGTTTATACTACATATGAACACTTTTCATATTCTCCCGTGCAACTCCGCTGCTAATCCTCCTTTCATGCAGAAGCTTAAGGTCCTAGCTCATGTCCAAGGCACCAAAGCCAGCTAAAAAGTCAATAATCGATACCTAAAACTTGAATTGTACTACTTCTTACTGGGTATTACATCAACGTAGAAGCTTAATCTGTGTTCTACTATGGTACTTTTAGTGTCTCCGCATACCGCAGCACGCGACATAGCTTCGCAGACGATAAGTACAACCGTTTCAGAGAGAAGAGCGGCCAATGAGACGATCTGGCTTTAAGTCGATTCGATAACAAATGATGAAAACGGACGGATTTCTCAGGTTTTTACTACATATGAACACTTTTCACATTCTCCCGTGCAACTCGGGTGCTAGTCCTCATTACATGCAGAATCTTAAGGTCCTAACTCATGTCCAAGGCACCAAAGCCAGCTAAAAAGTCAATAATCGATACCTGAAACTTGAATTGTACTACTTCTTACTGGCTATTACATCAACTTAGAAGCATCATCTGTGTTCTACTACGGTGCTTTTACTGTCTCCACATACCGCAGAACGCCTTATAGCTTTGCAGACGATAAGTACAACTTTTTCAGAGAGAAGAGCGGCCAATGTGACGATCTGGCTTGAAGTCGATTCGATAACAAATGACGAAACCGGACGGATTTCTCAGGTTTTTACTACGTATGAACACTTTTCACATTCTCCCGTGCAACTCGGCTGCTAGACCTCCTATCATGCAAAATCTTAAGTTCCTAGCTCATGCCCAAGGCACCAAAGAAGGGTAAAAAGTCAATAACCGATACCTAAAACTTGAATTGTACTACTTCTTACTGGCTATTACATCAACTTAGAAGCTTCATCTGTGTTCTACTATGGTGCTTTTCCTGTTTCCGCATACCGCAGCACGCGACATAGCTTTGCAGACGATAAGTACAACTTTTTCAGAGAGAAGAGCGGCCAATGTGACGATCTGGCTTGAAGTCGATTCGATAACTAATGACGAAAACGGACGGATTTCTCAGGTTTTTACTACGTATGAACACATTTCACATTCTCCCGTGCAACTCGGCTGCTAGTCCTCCTTTCATGCAGAATCTTAAGGTCCTAGCTCATGTCCAAGGCACCAAATCCAGCTAAAAAGTCAATAATCGATACCTAAAACTTGAATTGTACTACTTCTTACTGGCTATTACATCAACTTAGAAGCTTCATCTGTGTTCTACTATGATGCTTTTAGTGTCTCCGCATACCGCAGCACGCGACATAGCTTTGCAATCGATAAGTACAACCGTTTCAGAGAGAAAAGCGGCCAATGTGACGATCTGGCTTTAAGTCGATTCGATAACAAGTGACGAAAACGGACGGATTTCTCAGGTTTTTACTACATATGAACACTTTTCACATTCCCCCGTGCAAATCGGCTGCCAGTCCTCCTTTCATGCTGAATCTTAAGGTCCTAGCTCATGTCCAAGGCACCAAAGCCAGCTAAAAAGTCAATAATCGATACCTAAAACTTGAATTGTACTATATCTTACTGGCTATTACATCAACTTAGAAACATCATCTGTGTTCTACTATGGTGCTTTTACTGTCTCCGCATACCGCAGAACGCCACATAGCTTTGCAGACGATAAGTACAACCGTTTCAGAGAGAAGAGCGGCCAATGTGACGATCTGGCTTTAAGTCGATTCGACAACAAATGACGAAAACGGACGGATGTCTCAGGTTTTTACTACATATGAACACTATTCACATTCTCCCGTGGAACTCGGCTGCTAGTCCTCCTTCATGCAAAATCTTTATTTTAGCTGATGTCCAAGGCACCAAAGAAGTTTAAAAAGTCAATAACCGATACCTAAAACTTGAATTGTACTACTTCTTACTGGCTATTACATCAACTTAGAAGCTTCATCTGTGTTCTACTATGGTGCTTTTACTGTCTCCGCATACCGCAGCACGCGACATAGTTTTGCAATCGTTAAGTACAACCGTTTCAGAGAGAAGAGCGGCCAATGTGACGATCTGGCTTTAAGTCGATTCGATAACAAATGACGAAAACGGACGGATTTCTCAGGTTTTTACTACATATGAACACTTTTCACATTCTCCCGAGCAACTCGGCTGCTAGTCCTCCTTACATGCAGAATCTTAAGGTCCTAGCTCATGTCCAAGGCACCAAAGCCAGCTAAAATGTCAATAATCGAAACCTAAAACTTGAATTGTACTACTTCTTACTGGCTATTACATCAACTTAGAAGCATCATCTGTGTTCTGCTATGGTGCTTTTAGTGTCTCCGCATACCGCAGCACGCGACATAGCTTTGTAGACGATAAGTACAACCGTTTCAGAGAGAAGAGCGGCCAATGTGACGATCTGGCTTTAAGTCGATTCGATAACAAATGACGAAAACGGACGGATGTCTCATGTTTTTACTACATATGAACACTAATCACATTCTCCCGTGCAACTCGGCTGCTAGTCCTCCTTCATGCAAAATCTTAATTTCCTAGCTGATGTCCAAGGCACCAAAGAAGGGTAAAAAGTCAATAACCGATACCTAAAACTTGAATTGTACTACTTCTTACTGGCTATTACATCAACTTAGAAGCTTCATCTGTGTTCTACTATGGTGCTTTTAGTGTGTCCGCATACCGCAGCACGCGACATAGCTTTGCAGACGATAAGTACAACCGTTTCAGAGAGAAGAGCGGCCAATGTGACGACCTGGCTTGAAGAAGATTCGATAACAAATGACGAAAACGGACGGAATTCTAGGTTTTTACTACATATGAACACTTTTCATATTCTCCCGTGCAACTCCGCTGCTAATCCTCCTTTCATGCAGAATCATAAGGTCCTAGCTCATGTCCAAGGCACCAAAGCCAGCTAAAAAGTCAATAATCGATACCTAAAACTTGAATTGTACTACTTCTTACTGGCTATTACATTAAATTAGAAGCTTTATCTGTGTTCTACTATGGTGCTTTTAGTGTCTCAGAATACCGCAGCACGCGACATAGCTTTGCAGACGATAAGTACAACCGTTTCAGAGAGAAGAGCGGCCAATGTGACGATCTGGCTTGAAGAAGATTCGATAACAAATGACGAAAACGGACGGATTTCTAGGTTTTTACTACATATGAACACTTTTCATATTCTCCCGTGCAACTCCGCTGCTAATCCTCCTTTCATGCAGAAGCTTAAGGTCCTAGCTCATGTCCAAGGCACCAAAGCCAGCTAAAAAGTCAATAATCGATACCTAAAACTTGAATTGTACTACTTCTTACTGGGTATTACATCAACGTAGAAGCTTAATCTGTGTTCTACTATGGTACTTTTAGTGTCTCCGCATACCGCAGCACGCGACATAGCTTCGCAGACGACAAGTACAACCGTTTCAGAGAGAAGAGCGGCCAATGAGACGATCTGGCTTTAAGTCGATTCGATAACAAATGACGAAAACGGACGGATTTCTCAGGTTTTTACTACATATGAACACTTTTCACATTCTCCCGTGCAACTCGGCTGCTAGTCCTCATTACATGCAGAATCTTAAGGTCCTAGCTCATGTCCAAGGCACCAAAGCCAGCTAAAAAGTCAATAATCGATACCTGAAACTTGAATTGTACTACTTCTTACTGGCTATTACATCAACTTAGAAGCATCATCTGTGTTCTACTATGGTGCTTTTATTGTCTTCGCATACCGCAGAACGCCTTATAGCTTTGCAGACGATAAGTACAACCGTTTCAGAGAGAAGAGCGGTCAATGTGACGATCTGGCTTTAAGTCGATTCGATAACAAATGACGAAAACGGACGGATGTCTCAGGTTTTTACTACATATGAACACTATTCACATTCTCCCGTGCAACTCGGCTGCTAGTCCTACTTCATGCAAAATCTTAATTTCCTAGCTGATGTCCAAGGCACCAAAGAAGGGTAAAAAGTCAATAACCGATACCTAAAACTTGAATTGTACTACTTCTTACTGGCTATTACATCAACTTAGAAGCTTCATCTGTGTTCTACTATGGTGCTTTTAGTGTCTCCGCATACCGCAGCACGCGACATAGCTTTGCAGACGATAAGTACTACCGTTTCAGAGAGAAGAGCGGCCAATGTGACGATCTGGCTTTACGTCGATTCGATAACAAATGACGAAAACGGAAGGATTTCTCAGGTTTTTACTACATATGAACACTTTTCACATTCTCCCGTGCAAATCGGCTGCTAGTCCTCCTTTCATGCAGAATCATAAGGTCCTAGCTCATGTCCAAGGCACCAAAGCCAGCTAAAAAGTCAATAATCGATACCTAAAACTTGAATTGTACTACTTCTTACTGGCTATTACATCAACTTAGAAGCTTTATCTGTGTTCTACTATGGTGCTTTTAGTGTCTCAGAATACCGCAGCACTCGACATAGCTTTGCAGACGATAAGTACAACCGTTTCAGAGAGAAGAGCGGCCAATGTGACGATCTGGCTTGAAGAAGATTCGATAACAAATGACGAAAACGGACGGATTTCTAGGTTTTTACTACATATGAACACTTTTCATATTCTCCCGTGCAACTCCGCTGCTAATCCTCCTTTCATGCAGAAGCTTAAGGTCCTAGCTCATGTCCAAGGCACCAAAGCCAGCTAAAAAGTCAATAATCGATACCTAAAACTTGAATTGTACTACTTCTTACTGGGTATTACATCAACGTAGAAGCTTAATCTGTGTTCTACTATGGTACTTTTAGTGTCTCCGCATACCGCAGCACGCGACATAGCTTCGCAGACGATAAGTACAACCGTTTCAGAGAGAAGAGCGGCCAATGAGACGATCTGGCTTTAAGTCGATTCGATAACAAATGATGAAAACGGACGGATTTCTCAGGTTTTTACTACATATGAACACTTTTTACATTCTCCCGTGCAACTCGGCTGCTAGTCCTCATTACATGCAGAATCTTAAGGTCCTAACTCATGTCCAAGGCACCAAAGCCAGCTAAAAAGTCAATAATCGATACCTGAAACTTGAATTGTACTACTTCTTACTGGCTATTACATCAACTTAGAAGCATCATCTGTGTTCTACTATGGTGCTCTTACTGTCTCCACATACCGCAGAACGCCTTATAGCTTTGCAGACGATAAGTACAACCGTTTCAGAGAGAAGAGCGGCCAATGTGACGATCTGGCTTTAAGTCGATTCGATAACAAATGACGAAAACGGACGGATGTCTCAGGTTTTTACTACATATGAACACTAATCACATTCTCCCGTGCAACTCGGCTGCTAGTCCTACTTCATGCAAAATCTTAATTTCCTAGCTGATGTCCAAGGCACCAAAGAAGGGTAAAAATTCAATAACCGATACCTAAAACTTGAATTGTACTACTTCTTACTGGCTATTACATCAACTTAGAAGCTTCATCTGTGTTCTACTATGGTGCTATTAGTGTCTCCGCATACCGCAGCACGCGACATAGCTTTGCAGACGATAAGTACAACCGTTTCAGAGAGAAGAGCGGCCAATGTGACGATCTGGCATTAAGTAGATTCGATAACAAATGACGTAAACGGACGGATGTCTCAGATTTTTACTACATATGAACATGTTTCACATTCTCCCGTGCAACTCGGCTGCTAGTCCTCCTTTCATGCAGAATCTTAAGGTCCTAGCTCATGTCCAAGTTACCAAAGCCAGCTAAAAAGTCAACAATCGATACCTAAAACTTGAACTGTACTACTTCTTACTGGCTATTACATCAACTTATAAGCTTCATCTGTGTTCTACTATGGTGATTTTAGTGCCTCCGCATACCGCAGCACGCGACGTAGCTTTGCAGACGATAAGTACAACCGTTTCAGAGAGAAGAGCGACCAATGAGACGATCTGGCTTTAAGTCGATTCGATAACAAGTGACGAAAACGGACCATTTTCTCAGGTTTTTACTACATATGAACACTTTTCACATTCTCCCGTGCAACTTGGCTCCTCGTCCTCCTTTCATGCAGAGTCTTAAGGTCCTAGCTCATGTCCAAGGCACCAAAGCCAGCTAAAAAGTCAATATTCAATACCTAAAACTTGAATTGTACTACTTCTTACTGGCTATTACATCAACATAGAAGCTTCATCTGTGTTCTACTATGGTGCTTTTAGTGTATCAGCATACCGTAGCACGCGACATAGCTTTGCAGACGATAAGTAGAACCGTTTCAGTGAGAAGAGCGGCCAATGTGACGATCTGGCTTTAAGTCGATTCGATAACAAATGACGAAAACCGACGGATTTCTCAGGTTTTTACTAAATATGAACACTTTTCACATTCTCCCGTGCAACTCGGCTGCTAGTCCTCCTTTCATGCAGAATCTTAAGGTCCTAGCTCATGTCCAAGGCACCAAAGCCAGCTAAAAAGTCAATAAACGATACCTAAAACTTGAATTGTACTACTTCTTACTGGCTATTACATCAACTTAGAAGCTTCATCTGTGTTCTACTATGGTGCGTTTAGTGTCTCCGCATACCGCAGCACGCGACATTGCTTTGCAGACGGTAAGTACAACCGTTTCAGAGAGAAGAGCGGCCAATGTGACGATCTGGCTTTAAGTCGATTCGATAACAAATGACGAAAACGGACGGATTTCTCAGGTTTTTACTACATATGAACACTTTTCACATTCTCCTGTGCAACTCGGCTGCTAGTCCTCCTTTCATGCAGAATCTTAAGGTCCTAGCTCAAGTCCAAGGCACCAAAACCAGCTAAAAAGTCAATATTCAATACCTAAAACTTGAATTGTACTACTTCTTACTGGGTATTACATCAACTTAGAATCTTCATCTGTGTTCTGCTATGGTGCTTTTAGTGTCTCAGCATGCCGCAGCACGCGACATAGCTTTGCAGACGATAAGTACAACCGTTTCAGAGAGAAGAGCGGCCAATGTGACGATCTGGCTTTAAGTCGATTCGACAACAAATGACGAAAACGGACGGATGTCTCAGGTTTTTACTACGTATGAACACTTTTCACATTCTCCCGTGCAACTCGGCTGCTAGACCTCCTATCATGCAAAATCTTAAGTTCCTAGCTCATGTCCAAGGCACCAAATCCAGCTAAAAAGTCAATAATCGATACCTAAAACTTGAATTGTACTACTTCTTACTGGCTATTACATCAACTTAGAAGCTTCATCTGTGTTCTACTATGATGCTTTTAGTGTCTCCGCATACCGCAGCACGCGACATAGCTTTGCAATCGATAAGTACAACCGTTTCAGAGAGAAAAGCGGCCAATGTGACGATCTGGCTTTAAGTAGATTCGATAACAAGTGACGAAAACGGACGGATTTCTCAGGTTTTTACTACATATGAACACTTTTCACATTCCCCCGTGCAAATCGGCTGCCAGTCCTCCTTTCATGCTGAATCTTAAGGTCCTAGCTCATGTCCAAGGCACCAAAGCCAGCTAAAAAGTCAATAATCGATACCTAAAACTTGAATTGTACTATATCTTACTGGCTATTACATCAACTTAGAAACATCATCTGTGTTCTACTATGGTGCTTTTACTGTCTCCGCATACCGCAGAACGCCACATAGCTTTGCAGACGATAAGTACAACCGTTTCAGAGAGAAGAGCGGCCAATGTGACGATCTGGCTTTAAGTCGATTCGACAACAAATGACGAAAACGGACGGATTTCTCAGGTTTTTACTACATATGAACACTATTCACATTCTCCCGTGCAACTCGGCTGCTAGTCCTCCTTCATGCAAAATCTTTATTTTAGCTGATGTCCAAGGCACCGAAGAAGTTTAAAAAGTCAATAACCGATACCTAAAACTTGAATTGTACTACTTCTTACTGGCTATTACATCAACTTAGAAGCTTCATCTGTGTTCTACTATGGTGCTTTTACTGTCTCCGCATACCGCAGCACGCGACATAGTTTTGCAATCGTTAAGTACAACCGTTTCAGAGAGAAGAGCGGCCAATGTGACGATCTGGCTTTAAGTCGATTCGATAACAAATGACGAATACGGACGGATTTCTCGGGTTTTTACTACATGTGAAGACTTTTCACATTCTCCTGTGCAAATCGGCTGCTAGTCCTCCTTTCATGCAGAATGTTAAGGTCCTAGCTCATGTCCAAGGCACCAAAGCCAGCTAAAAAGTCAATAATCGATACCTAAAACTTGAATTGTACTACTTCTTCCTTTGTATTACATCAACTTAGAAGCTTCATCTGTGTTCTGCTATGGTGCTTTTAGTGTCTCCGCATACCGCAGCACGCGACATAGCTTTGCAGACGATAAGTACAAGTGTTTCAGAGAGAAGAGCGGCCAATGTGACGATCTGGCTTTAAGTCGATTCGATAACAAATGACGAAAACGGACGGATTTCTCAGGTTTTTACTACATATGAACACTTTTCACATTCTCCCGTGCAACTCGGCTGCTAGTCCTCCTTACATGCAGAATCTTAAGGTCCTAGCTCATGTCCAAGGCACCAAAGCCAGCTAAAATGTCAATAATCGATACCTAAAACTTGAATTGTACTACTTCTTACTGGCTATTACATCAACTTAGAAGCATCATCTGTGTTCTACTATGGTGCTTTTACTGTCTCCGCATACCGCAGAACGCCACATAGCTTTGCAGACGATAAGTACAACCGTTTCAGAGAGAAGAGCGGCCAATGTGACGATCTGGCTTTAAGTCGATTCGATAACAAATGACGAAAACGGACGGATGTCTCATGTTTTTACTACATATGAACACTAATCACATTCTCCCGTGCAACTCGGCTGCTAGTCCTCCTTCATGCAAAATCTTAATTTCCTAGCTGATGTCCAAGGCACCAAAGAAGGGTAAAAAGTCAATAACCGATACCTAAAACTTGAATTGTACTACTTCTTACTGGCTATTACATCAACTTAGAAGCTTCATCTGTGTTCTACTATGGTGCTTTTAGTGTGTCCGCATACCGCAGCACGCGACATAGCTTTGCAGTCGATAAGTACAACCGTTTCAGAGAGAAGAGCGGCCAATGTGACGACCTGGCTTGAAGAAGATTCGATAACAAATGACGAAAACGGACGGAATTCTAGGTTTTTACTACATATGAACACTTTTCATATTCTCCCGTGCAACTCCGCTGCTAATCCTCCTTTCATGCAGAAGCTTAAGGTCCTAGCTCATGTCCAAGGTACCAAAGCCAGCTGAAAAGTCAATGATCGATACATAAAACTTGAATTGTACTACATCTTACTGGCTATTACATCAACTTAGAAGCTTCATCTGTGTTCTACTATGGTGATTTTAGTGTCTCCGCATACCGCAGCACGCGACATAGCTTCGCAGACGATAAGTACAACCGTTTCAGAGAGAAGAGCGGCCAATGAGACGATCTGGCTTTAAGTCGATTCGATAACAAATTACGAAAACGGACGGATTTCTGAGGTGTTTACTACATATAAACACTTTTCACATTCTCCCGTGCAACTCGGCTGCTAGTCCTCCTTACATGCAGAATCTTATGGTCCTAGCTCATGTCCAAGGCACCAAAGCCAGCTAAAAAGTCAATAATCGATACCTAAAACTTGAATTGTACTACTTCTTACTGGCTATTACATCAACTTAGAAGCATAATCTGTGTTCTACTATGGTGCTTTTACTGTCTCCGCATACCGCAGAACGCCACATAGCTTTGCAGACGATAAGTACAACCGTTTCAGAGAGAAGAGCGGCCAATGTGACGATCTGGCTTTAAGTAGATTCGATAACAAATGACGTAAACGGACGGATGTCTCAGATTTTTACTACATATGAACATGTTTCACATTCTCCCGTGCAACTTGGCTCCTCGTCCTCCTTTCATGCAGAATCTTAAGGGTCTAGCTCATGTCCAAGGCACCAAAGCCAGCTAAAAAGTCAATATTCAATACCTATAACTTGAATTGTACTACTTCTTACTGGCTATTACATCAACTTGTAAGCTTCATCTGTGTTCTACTATGGTGCTTTTAGTGTCTCAGCATACCGCAGCACGCGACATAGCTTTGCAGACGATAAGTACAAGTGTTTCAGAGAGAAGAGCGGCCAATGTGACGATCTGGCTTTAAGTCGATTCGATAACAAATGACGAAAACGTACGGATTTCTCAGGTTTTTACTACATATGAACACTTTTCACTTTCTCCCGTGCAACTCGGCTGCTAGTCCTCCTTTCATGCAGAATGTTAAGGTCCTAGCTCATGTCCAAGGCACCAAAGCCAGCTAAAAAGTCAATAATCGATACCTAAAACTTGAACTGTACTACTTCTTACTGGCTATTACATCAACGTAGAAGCTTCATCTGTGTTCTACTATGGTGCTTTTAGTGTCTCCGCGTACCGCAGCACGCGACATAGCCTTGCAATCGATAAGTACAACCGTTTCAGAGAGAAGAGCGGCCAATGTGACGATCTGGCTTTAAGTCGATTCGATAACAAATGACGAAAACGGACGGATTTATCGGGTTTTTACTACATATAAACACTTTTCACATTCTCCCATGCAAATCGGCTGCTACTCCTCCTTTCATGCAGAATGTTAAGGTCCTAGCTCATGTCCAAGGCACCAAAGCCAGCTAAAAAGTCAATAATCGATACCTAAAACTTGAATTGTACTACTTCTTACTGGCTATTACATCAACTTGTAAGCTTCATCTGTGTTCTACTATGGTGCTTTTAGTGTCTCCGCATACCGCAGCACGGGACATAGCTTTGCAGACGATAAGTACTACCGTTTCAGAGAGAAGAGCGGCCAATGTGACGCTCTGGCTTTACATCGATTCGATAACAAATGACGAAAACGGAAGGATTTCTCAGGTTTTAACTACATATGAACACTTTTCACATTCTCCCGTGCAACTCCGCTGCTAATCCTCCTTTCATGCAGAAGCTTAAGGTCCTAGCTCATGTCCAAGGAACCAAAGCCAGCTAAAAAGTCAATAATCGATACCTAAAACTTGAATTGTACTACTTCTTACTGGCTATTACATCAACTTAGAAGCTTCATCTGTGTTCTACTATGGTGCTTTTACTGTCTCCGCATACCGCAGAACGCCACATAGCTTTGCAGACGATAAGTACAACCGTTTCAGAGAAAAGAGCGGCCAATGTGACGATCTGGCTTTAAGTCGATTCGATAACAAATGACGAAAACGGACGGATGTCTCAGGTTTTTACTACATATGAACACTATTCACATTCTCCCGTGCAACTCGGCTGCTAGTCCTCCTTTCATGCAGAATGTTAAGGTCCTAGCTCATGTCCAATTCACCAAAGCCAGCTAAAAACTCAATAATCGATACCTAAAACTTGAATTGTACTACTTCTTCCTTTGTATTACATCATTTTAGAAGCTTCATCTGTGTTCTGCTATGGTGCTTTTAGTGTCTCCGCATACCGCAGCACGCGACATAGCTTTGCAGACGATAAGTACAAGTGTTTCAGAGAGAAGAGCGGCCAATGTGACGATCTGGCTTTAAGTCGATTCGATAACAAATGACGAAAACGGACGGATTTCTCAGGTTTTTACTACATATGAACACTAATCACATTCTCCCGTGCAACTCGGCTGCTAGTCCTCCTTCATACAAAATCTTAATTTCCTAGCTGATGTCCAAGGCACCAAAGAAGGGTAAAAAGTCAATAACCGATACCTAAAACTTGAATTGTACTACTTCTTACTGGCTATTACATCAACTTAGAAGCTTCATCTGTGTTCTACTATGGTGCTTTTAGTGTGTGCGCATACCGCAGCACGCGACATAGCTTTGCAGACGATAAGTACAACCGTTTCAGAGAGAAGAGCGGACAATGTGACGACCTGGCTTGAAGAAGATTCGATAACAAATGACGAAAACGGACGGATTTCTCAGGTTTTTACTACATATGAACACTAATCACATTCTCCCGTGCAACTCGGCTGCTAGTCCTCCTTCATACAAAATCTTAATTTCCTAGCTGATGTCCAAGGCACCAAAGAAGGGTAAAAAGTCAATAACCGATACCTAAAACTTGAATTGTACTACTTCTTACTGGCTATTACATCAACTTAGAAGCTTCATCTGTGTTCTACTATGGTGCTTTTAGTGTGTGCGCATACCGCAGCACGCCACATAGCTTTGCAGACGATAAGTACAACCGTTTCAGAGAGAAGAGCGGCCAATGTGACGATCTGGCTTTAAGTCGATTCGATAACAAATGACGAAAACGTACGGATTTCTCAGGTTTTTACTACATATGAGCACTTTTCACTTTCTCCCGTGCAACTCGGCTGCTAGTCCTCCTTTCATGCAGAATGTTAAGGTCCTAGCTCATGTCCAAGGCAAAAAAGCCAGCTAAAAAGTCAATAATCGATACCTAAAACTTGAACTGTACTACTTCTTACTGGCTATTACATCAACGTAGAAGCTTCATCTGTGTTCTACTATGGTGCTTTTAGTGTCTCCGCATACCGCACCACGCGACATAGCCTTGCAATCGATAAGTACAACCGTTTCAGAGAGAAGAGCGGCCAAAGTGACGATCTGGCTTTAAGTCGATTCGATAACAAATGACGAAAACGGACGGATTTATCGGGTTTTTACTACATATAAACACTTTTCACATTCTCCCATGCAAATCGGCTGTTACTCCTCCTTTCATGCAGAATGTTAAGGTCCTAGCTCATGTCCAAGGCACCAAAGCCAGCTAAAAAGTCAATAATCGATACCTAAAACTTGAATTGTCCTACTTCTTACTGGCTATTACATCAACTTGTAAGCTTCATCTGTGTTCTACTATGGTGCTTTTAGTGTCTCCGCATACCGCAGCACGGGACATAGCTTTGCAGACGATAAGTACTACCGTTTCAGAGAGAAGAGCGGCCAATGTGACGATCTGGCTTTACATCGATTCGATAACAAATGACGAAAACGGAAGGATTTCTCAGGTTTTAACTACATATGAACACTTTTCACATTCTCCCGTGCAACTCCGCTGCTAATCCTCCTTTCATGCAGAAGCTTAAGGTCCTAGCTCATGTCCAAGGAACCAAAGCCAGCTAAAAAGTCAATAATCGATACCTAAAACTTGAATTGTACTACTTCTTACTGGCTATTACATCAACTTAGAAGCATCATCTGTGTTCTACTATGGTGCTCTTAGTGTCTCCGCATACCGCAGAACGCCACATAGCTTTGCAGACGATAAGTACAACCGTTTCAGAGAGAAGAGCGGCCAATGTGACGATCTGGCTTTAAGTCGATTCGATAACAAATGACGAAAACGGACGGATGTCTCAGGTTTTTACTACATATGAACACTATTCACATTCTCCCGTGCAACTCGGCTGCTAGTCCTACTTCATGCAAAATCTTAATTTCCTAGCTGATGTCCAAGGCACCAAAGAAGGGTAAAAAGTCAATAACCGATACCTAAAACTTGAATTGTACTACTTCTTACTGGATATTACATCAACTTAGAAGCTTCATCTGTGTTCTACTATGGTGCTTTTAGTGTCTCCGCATACCGCAGCACGTGACATAGCTTTGCAGACGAGAAGTACAACCGTTTCAGAGAGAAGAGCGGCCAATGTGACGATCTGGCTTTAAGTCGATTCGTTAACAAATGACGAAAACGTACGGATTTCTCAGGTTTTTACTACATATGAACACTTTTCACATTCTCCCGTGCAACTCGGCTGCTAGTCCTCCTTTCATGCAGAATGTTAAGTTCGTAGCTCATGTCCAAGGCACCAAAGCCAGCTAAAAAGTCAATAATCGATACGTAAAACTTGAACTGTACTACTTCTTACTGGCTATTACATCAACGTAGAAGCTTCATCTGTGTTCTACTATGGTGCTTTTAGTGTCTCCGCATACCGCAGCACGCGACATAGCTTTGCAATCGATAAGTACAACCGTTTCAGAGAGAAGAGCAGCTAATTTGACGATCTGGCTTTAAGTCGATTCGATAACAAATGACGAAAACGGACGGATTTATCGGGTTTTTACTACATATAAACACTTTTCACATTCTCCCATGCAAATCGGCTGCTACTCCTCCTTTCATGCAGAATGTTAAGGTCCTAGCTCATGTCCAAGGCACCAAAGCCAGCTAAAAAGTCAATAAACGATATCTAAAACTTGAATTGTACTACTTCTTCCTGGCTATTACATCAACTTAGAAGCTTCATCTGTGTTCTACTTTGGTGCTTTTAGTGTCTCCGCATACCGCAGCATGCGACATAGCTTTGCAGACGATAAGTACAACCGTTTCAGAGAGAAGAGCGGCCAATGTGACGATCTGGCTTTAAGTCGATTCGATAACAAATGACGAAAACGGACGGATTTCTCAGGTTTTTACTACATATGAACACTTTTCACATTCTCCCGTGCAACTCGGCTGCCAGTCCTCCTTTCATGCAGAATCTTAAGGTCCTAGCTCATGTCCAAGGCACCAAAGCCAGCTAAAAAGTCAATAATCGATACCTAAAACTTGAACTGTACTACTTCTTACTGGCTATTACATCAACGTAGAAGCTTCATCTGTGTTCTACTATGGTGCTTTTAGTGTCTCCGCATACCGCAGCACGCGACATAGCTTTGCAATCGATAAGTACAACCGTTTCAGAGAGAAGAGCGGCCAATGTGACGATCTGGCTTTAAGTCGATTCGATAACAAATGACGAAAACGGACGGATGTCTCAGGTTTTTACTACATATGAACACTAATCACATTCTCCCGTGCAACTCGGCTGCTAGTCCTCCTTCATGCAAAATCTTAATTTCCTAGCTGATGTCCAAGGCACCAAAGAAGGGTAAAAAGTCAATAACCGATACCTAAAACTTGAATTGTACTACTTCTTACTGGCTATTACATCAACTTAGAAGCTTCATCTGTGTTCTACTATGGTGCTTTTAGTGTGTCCGCATACCGCAGCACGCGACATAGCTTTGCAGACGATAAGTACAACCGTTTCAGAGAGAAGAGCGGCCAATGTGACGACCTGGCTTGAAGAAGATTCGATAACAAATGACGAAAACGGACGGAATTCTAGGTTTTTACTACATATGAACACTTTTCATATTCTCCCGTGCAACTCCGCTGCTAATCCTCCTTTCATGCAGAAGCTTAAGGTCCTAGCTCATGTCCAAGGTACCAAAGCCAGCTGAAAAGTCAATAATCGATACCTAAAACTTGAATTGTACTACTTCTTACTGCCCATTACATCAACTTAGAAGCTTCATCTGTGTTCTACTATGGTGCTTTTAGTGTCTCCGCATACCGCAGCACGCGACATAGCTTTGCAGACGATAAGTACTACCGTTTCAGTGAGAAGAGCGTCCAATGTGTCGATCTGGCTTGAAGTCGATTCGATAACAAATGACGAAAACGGCCCGATTTCTCAGTTTTTTACTACATATGAACACTTTTCACATTCTCTCGTGCAAATCGGCTGCTAGCCCTCCTTTCATGCAGAATCATAAGGTCCTAGCTCATGTCCAAGGCACCAAAGCCAGCTAAAAAGTCAATAATCGATACCTAAAACTTGAATTGTACTATTTCTTACTGGCTATTACATCAACTTAGAAGCTTCATCTGTGTTCTACTATGGTGCTTTTAGTGTCTCAGCATACCGCAGCACGCGACATAGCTTTGCAGACGATAAGTACAACCGTTTCAGAGAGAAGAGCGGCCAATGTGACGATCTGGCTTTAAGTCGGTTCGATAACAAATGACGAAAACGGACCGATTTCTCAGGTTTTTACTACATATGAACACTATTCACATTCTCCCGTGCAACTTGGCTGCTAGTCCTCCTTTCATGCAGAATCGTACGGTCCTAGCTCATGTCCAAGGCACCAAAGCCAGCTAAAAAGTCAATATTCAATACCTAAAACTTGAATTGTACTACTTCTTACTGGCTATTACATCAACTTAGAAGCTTCATCTGTGATCTACTATAGTGCTTTTAGTGTCTCAGCATACTGCATCACGCGACATAGCTTTGCAGACGATAAGTACAACCGTTTCAGAGAGAAGAGCCCCCAATGTGACGATCTGGCTTTAAGTAGATTCGATAACAAATGACGAAAACGGACTGATTTCTCAGGTTTTTACTACATATGAACACTTTTCACATTCTCCCGTGCAACTCGGCTGCTAGTCCCCCTTCATGCAAAATTTTAATTTCCTAGCTCATGTCCAAGTCACCAAAAAAGGGTAAAAAGTCAATAATCATTACCTAAAACTTGAGTTGTACTACTTCTTACTGGCTATTACATCAACTTAGAAGCTTCATCTGTGTTCTACTATGGTGATTTTAGTGTCTCCGCATACCCCAGCACGCGACATAGCTTTGCAGACGATACGTACAACCGTTTCAGAGAGAAGAGCGGCCAATGAGACGATCTGGCTTTAAGTCGATTCGATAACAAGTGACGAAAACGGACCGATTTCTCAGGTTTTTACTACATATGAACACTTTTCACATTCTCCCGTGCAACTTGGCTCCTCATCCTCCTTTCATGCAGAATCTTAAGGTCCTAGCCCATGTCCAAGGCACCAAAGAAAGCTAAAAAGTCAATATTCAATACCTAAAACTTGAATTGTACTACTTCTTACTGGCTATTACATCAACTTAGAAGCTTCATCTGTGTTCTACTATGGTGCTTTTAGTGTCTCAGCATACCGCAGCACGCGACATAGCTTAGCAGACGATAAGTACAAGTGTTTCAGAGAGAAGAGCGGCCAATGTTACGATCTGGCTTTAAGTCGATTCGATAACAAATGACCAAAACGGACGGATTTCTCAGGTTTTTACTACATATGAACACTTTTCACATTTTCCCGTGCAACTCTGCTGCTAGTCCTCCTTTCATGCAGAATCTTAAGGTCCTAGCTCATGTCCAAGGCAACAAAGCCAGCTAAAAAGTCAATAATCGATACCTAAAACTTGAATTGTACTACTTCTTACTGGCTATTACATCAACTTAGAAGCTTCATCTGTGTTCTACTATGGTGCTTTTACTGTCTCCGCATACCGCAGCACGCGACATAGCTTTGCAGACGATAAGTACAACCGTTTCAGAGAGAAGAGCGGCCAATGTGACGATCTGGCTTGAAGAAGATTCGATAACAAATGACGAAAACGGACGGATTTCTAGGTTTTTACTACATATGAACACTTTTCATATTCTCCCGTGCTACTCCGCTGCTAAACCTCCTTTCATGCAGAAGCTTAAGGTCCTAGCTCATGTCCAAGGCACCAAAGCCAGCTAAAAAGTCAATAATCGATACCTAAAACTTGAATTGTACTACTTCTTACTGGCTATTACATCAACTTATAAGCTTCATCTGTGTTCTACTATGGTGATTTTAGTGTCTCCGCATACCCCAGCACGCGACATAGCTTTGCAGACGATAAGTACAACCGTCTCAGAGAGAAGAGCGGCCAATGTGACGATCTGGCTTTAAGTCGGTTCGATAACAAATGACGAAAACGGACCGATTTCTCAGGTTTTTACTACATATGAACACTATTCACATTCTCCCGTGCAACTTGGCTGCTAGTCCTCCTTTCATGCAGAATCGTACGGTCCTTGCTCATGTCCAAGGCACCAAAGCCAGCTAAAAAGTCAATATTCAATACCTAAAACTTGAATTGTACTACTTCTTACTGGCTATTACATCAACTTAGAAGCTTCATCTGTGATCTACTATAGTGCTTTTAGTGTCTCAGCATACTGCATCACGCGACATAGCTTTGCAGACGATAAGTACAACCGTTTCAGAGAGAAGAGCCCCCAATGTGACGATCTGGCTTTAAGTAGATTCGATAACAAATGACGAAAACGGACTGATTTCTCAGGTATTTACTACATATGAACACTTTTCACATTCTCCCGTGCAACTCGGCTGCTAGTCCTCCTTCATGCAAAATTTTAATTTCCTAGCTCATGTCCAAGTCACCAAAAAAGGGTAAAAAGTCAATAATCATTACCTAAAACTTGAGTTGTACTACTTCTTACTGGCTATTACATCAACTTAGAAGCTTCATCTGTGTTCTACTATGGTGCTTTTAGTGTCTCCGCATACCGCAGCACGCGACATAGCTTTGCAGACGATAAGTACAACCGTTTCAGAGAGAAGAGCGGCCAATGTGACGATCTGGCTTGAAGAAGATTCGATAACAAATGACGAAAACGGACGGATTTCTAGGTTTTTACTACATATGAACACTTTTCATATTCTCCCGTGCTACTCCGCTGCTAAACCTCCTTTCATGCAGAAGCTTAAGGTCCTAGCTCATGTCCAAGGCACCAAAGCCAGCTAAAAAGTCAATAATCGATACCTAAAACTTGAATTGTACTACTTCTTACTGGCTATTACATCAACTTATAAGCTTCATCTGTGTTCTACTATGGTGATTTTAGTGTCTCCGCATACCCCAGCACGCGACATAGCTTTGCAGACGATAAGTACAACCGTCTCAGAGAGAAGAGCGGCCAATGAGACGATCTGGCTTTAAGTCGATTCGATAACAAGTGACGAAAACGGACCGATTTCTCAGGTTTTTACTACATATGAACACTTTTCACACTCTCCCGTGCAACTTGGCTCCTCGTCCTCCTTTCATGCAGAATCTTAAGGTCCTAGCCCATGTCCAAGGCACCAAAGCCAGCTAAAAACTCAATAATCGATACCTAAAACTTTAATTGTACTACTTCTTACTGGCTATTACATCAACTTAGAAGCTTCATCTGTGTTCTACTATGGTGCTTTTAGTGTCTCCGCATACCGCAGCACGCGACATAGCTTTGCAATCGATAAGTACAACCGTTTCAGAGAGAAGAGCGGCCAATATGACGATCTAGCTTTAAGTCGATTCGATAACAAATGACGAAAACGGACGGATTTCTCAGGTTTTTACTACATATGAACACTTTTCACATTCTCCCTTGCAAATCGGTTGCTAGTCCTCCTTTCATGCAGAATCATAAGGTCCTAGCTCATGTCCAAGGCACCAAAGCCAGCTAAAAATTAATAATCGATACCTAAAACTTGAATTGTACTACTTCTTCCTCTCTATTACATCAACTTATAAGCTTCATCTGTGTTCTACTATGGTGATTTTAGTGTCTCCGCATACCCCAGCACGCGACATAGCTTTGCAGACGATAAGTACAACCGTTTCAGAGAGAAGAGCGGCCAATGAGACGATCTGGCTTTAAGTCGATTCGATAACAAGTGACGAAAACGGACCGATTTCTCAGGTTTTTACTACATATGAACACTTTTCACATTCTCCCGTGCAACTTGGCTCCTCGTCCTCCTTTCATGCAGAATCTTAAGGTCCTAGCCCATGTCCAAGGCACCAAAGCCAGCTAAAAAGTCAATATTCAATACCTAAAACTTGAATTGTACTACTTCTTACTGGCTATTACATCAACTTAGAAGCTTCATCTGTGTTCTACTATGGTGCTTTTAGTGTCTCAGCATACCGCAGCACGCGACATAGTTTAGCAGACGATAAGTACAAGTGTTTCAGAGAGAAGAGCGGCCAATGTTACGATCTGGCTTTAAGTCGATTCGATAACAAATGACCAAAACGGACGGATTTCTCAGGTTTTTACTACATATGAACACTTTTCACATTTTCCCGTGCAACTCGGCTGCTAGTCCTCCTTTCATGCAGAATATTAAGGTCCTAGCTCATGTCCAAGGCAACAAAGCCAGCTAAAAAGTCAATAATCGATACCTAAAACTTGAATTGTACTACTTCTTACTGGATATTACATCAACTTAGAAGCTTCATCTGTGTTCTACTATGGTGCTTTTAGTGTCTCAGCATACCGCAGCACGCGACATAGCTTTGCAGACGATAAGTACAACCGATTCAGAGAGAAGAGCGGCCAATGTGACGATCTGGCTTTAAGTCGGTTCGATAACAAATGACGAAAATG
This sequence comes from Schistocerca gregaria, assembly GCF_023897955.1. Classification (NCBI taxonomy): domain Eukaryota; kingdom Metazoa; phylum Arthropoda; class Insecta; order Orthoptera; family Acrididae; genus Schistocerca; species Schistocerca gregaria. The sequence continues at coordinate 14,082,412 of NW_026061702.1, forward strand.
GACCGATTTCTCAGGTTTGTACTACATATGAACACTATTCACATTCTCCCGTGCAACTCGGCTGCTAGTCCTCCTTTCATGCAGAATCGTAAGGTCCTAGCTCATGTCCGAGGCACCAAATCCAGCTAAAAAGTCAATATTCAATACCTAAAACTTGAATTGTACTACTTCTTACTGGCTATTACATCAACTTAGAAGCTTCATCTGTGATCTACTATAGTGCTTTTAGTGTCTCAGCATACTGCAGCACGCGACATAGCTTTGCAGACGATAAGTACAACCGTTTCAGAGAGAAGAGCCCCCAATGTGACGGTCTCGCTTTAAGTAGATTCGATAACAAATGACAAAAACGGACGTATTTCTCAGGTTTTTACTACATTTGAACACTTTTCACATTTTCCCGTGCAACTCGGCTGCTAGTCCTCCTTTCATGCAGAATATTAAGGTCCTAGCTCATGTCCAAGGCACCAAAGCCAGCTAAAAAGTCAATAATCGATACCTAAAACTTGAATTGTACTACTTCTTACTGGCTATTACATCAACTTAGAAGCTTTATCTGTGTTCTACTATGGTGCTTTTAGTGTCTCAGAATACCGCAGCACTCGACATAGCTTTGCAGACGATAAGTACAACCGTTTCAGAGAGAAGAGCGGCAATTGTGACGATCTGGCTTGAAGAAGATTCGATAACAAATGACGAAAACGGACGGATTTCTAGGTTTTTACTACATATGAACACTTTTCATTTTCTCCCGTGCAACTCCGCTGCTAATCCTCCTTTCATGCAGAATCTTAAGGTCCTATCTCATGTCCATGTTCCAAAGCCAGCTGAAAAGTCAATAATCGATACCTAAAACTTGAATTGTACTACTTCTTACTGGCTATTACATCAACTTAGAAGCTTTATCTGTGTTCTACTATGGTGATTTTAGTGTCTCCGCATACCCCAGCACGCGACATAGCTTTGCAGACGATAAGTACAACCGTTTCAGAGAGAAGAGCGGCCAATGTGACGATCTGGCTTTAAGTCGATTCGATAACAAATGACGAAAACGGACGTATTTCTCAGGTTTTTACTACATTTGAACACTTTTCACATTTTCCCGTGCAACTCGGCTGCTAGTCCTCCTTTCATGCAGAATATTAAGGTCCTAGCTCATGTCCAAGGCACCAAAGCCAGCTAAAAAGTCAATAATCGATACCTAAAACTTGAATTGTACTACTTCTTACTGGCTATTACATCAACTTAGAAGCTTCATCTGTGTTCTACTATGGTGCTTTTAGTGTCTCCGCATACCGCAGCACGCGACATAGCTTTGCAGACGATAAGTACTACCGTTTCAGAGAGAAGAGCGGCCAATGTGACGATCTGGCTTGAAGTCGATTCGATAACAAATGACGAAAACGGACCGACTTCTCAGTTTTTTACTACATATGAACACTTTTCACGTTTTCTCGTGCAAATCGGCTGCTAGCCCTCCTTTCATGCAGAATCATAAGGTCCTAGCTCATGTCCAAGGCACCAAAGCCAGCTAAAAAGTCAATAATCGATACCTAAAACTTGAATTGTACTACTTCTTACTGGCTATTACATCAACTTAGAAGCTTTATCTGTGTTCTACTATGGTGCTTTTAGTGTTTCAGAATACCGCAGCACGCGACATAGCTTTGCAGACGATAAGTACAACCGTTTCAGAGAGAAGAGCTGCCAATGTGACGATCTGGCTTTAAGAAGATTCGATAACAAATGACGAAAACGGACTGATGTCTAGGTTTTTACTACATATTAACACTTTTCATATTCTCCCGTGCAACTCCGCTGTTAATCCTCCTTTCATGCAGAATCATAAGGTCCTAGCTCATGTACAAGGCACCAAAGCCAGCTAAAAAGTCAATAATCGATACCTAAAACTTGAATTGTACTACTTCTTACTGGCTATTACATCAACTTAGAAGCTTCATCTGTGTTCTACTATGTTGCTTTTAGTGTCTCCGCATACCGCAGCACGCGACATACCTTTGCAATCGATAAGTACAACCGTTTCAGGGAGAAGAGCGGCCAATGTGACGATCTGGCTTTAAGTCGGTTCGATAACAAATGACGAAAATGGACCGATTTCTCAGGTTTGTACTACATATGAACACTTTTCACATTCTCCCGTGCAACTCGGCTGCTAGTCCTCCTTCATGCAAAATTTTAATTTCCTAGCTCATGTCCAAGGCACCAAAGAAGGGTAAAAAGTCAATAATCATTACCTAAAACTTGAGTTGTACTACTTCTTACTGGCTATTACATCAACTTAGAAGCTTCATCTGTGTTCTACTATGGTGCTTTTAGTGTCTCCGCATACCGCAGCACGCGACATAGCTTTGCAGACGATAAGTACAAGCGTTTCAGAGAGAGGAGCGGACAATGTGACGATCTGGCTTTACGTCGATTCGATAACAAATGACGAAAACAGACGGATTTCTCAGGTTTTTACTACATATGAACACTTTTCACATTCTCCCGTGCAAATCGGCTGCTAGTCCTCCTTTCATGCAGAATCATGAGGTCCTAGCTCATGTCCAAGGCACCAAAGCCAGCTAAAAAGTCAATAATCGATACCTATAACTTGAATTGTACTACTTCTTACTGGCTATTACATCAACTTAGAAGCTTTATCTGTGTTCTACTATGGTGCTTTTAGTGTCTCAGAATACCGCAGCACTCGACATAGCTTTGCAGACGATAAGTACAACCGTTGCAGAGAGAAGAGCGGCCAATGAGACGATCTGTCTTTAAGTCGATTCGATAACAAGTGACGAAAATGGACCGATTTCTCAGGTTTTTACTACATATGAACACTTTTCACATTCTCCCGTGCAACGTGGCTCCTCATCCTCCTTTCATGCAGAATCTTAAGGTCCTAGCTCATGTCCAAGGCACCAAAGCCAGCTAAAAAGTCAATATTCAGTACCTAAAACTTGAATTGTACTACTTCTTACTGGCTATTACATCAACTTAGAAGCTTCATCTGTGTTCTACTATGGTGCTTTTAGTGTCTCCGCATACCGCAGCACGCGACATAGCTTTGCAGACGATAAGTACAACCGTTTCAGAGAGAAGAGCGGCCAATGTGACGATCTGGCTTTAAGTCGGTTCGATAACAAATGACGAAAACGGACCGATTTCTCAGGTTTTTACTACATATGAACACTTTTCACATTCTCCCGTGCAACGTGGCTCCTCATCCTCCTTTCATGCAGAATCTTAAGGTCCTAGCTCATGTCCAAGGCACCAAAGCCAGCTAAAAAGTCAATATTCAATACCTAAAACTTGAATTGTACTACTTCTTACTGGCTATTACATCAACTTAGAAGCTTCATCTGTGTTCTACTATGGTGCTTTTAGTGTCTCCGCATACCGCAGCACGCGACATAGCTTTGCAGACGATAAGTACAACCGTTTCAGAGAGAAGAGCGGCCAATGTGACGATCTGGCTTTAAGTCGGTTCGATAACAAATGACGAAAACGGACTGATTTCTCAGGTTTTTACTACATATGAACACTTTTCACATTCTCCCGTGCAACTCGGCTGCTAGTCCTCCTTCATGCAAAATTTTAATTTCCTAGCTCATGTATAAGTCACCAAAAAAGGGTAAAAAGTCAATAATCATTACCTAAAACTTGAGTTGTACTACTTCTTACTGGCTATTACATCAACTTAGAAGCTTCATCTGTGTTCTACTATGGTGCTTTTAGTGTCTTCGCATACCGCAGCACGCGACATAGCTTTGCAGACGATAAGTACAACCGTTTCAGAGAGAAGAGCGGCCAATGTGACGATCTGGCTTGAAGAAGATTCGATAACAAATGACGAAAACGGACGGATTTCTAGGTTTTTACTACATATGAACACTTTTCATATTCTCCCGTACAACTCCGCTGCTAAACCTCCTTTCATGCAGAAGCTTAAGGTCCTAGCTCATGTCCAAGGCACCAAAGCCAGCTAAAAAGTCAATAATCGATACCTAAAACTTGAATTGTACTACTTCTTACTGGCTATTACATCAACTTATAAGCTTCATCTGTGTTCTACTATGGTGATTTTAGTGTCTCCGCATACCCCAGCACGCGACATAGCTTTGCAGACGATAAGTACAACCGTTTCAGAGAGAAGAGCGGCCAATGAGACGATCTGGCTTTAAGTCGATTCGATAACAAGTGACGAAAACGGACCGATTTCTCAGGTTTTTACTACATATGAACACTTTTCACATTCTCCCGTGCAACTTGGCTCCTCGTCCTCCTTTCATGCAGAATCTTAAGGTCCTAGCCCATGTCCAAGGCACCAAAGCCAGCTAAAAAGTCAATATTCAATACCTAAAACTTGAATTGTACTACTTCTTACTGGCTATTACATCAACTTAGAAGCTTCATCTGTGTTCTACTATGGTGCTTTTACCGTCTCCGCATACCGCAGCACGCGACATAGCTTTGCAGACGATAAGTACAACCGTTTCAGAGAGAAGAGCGGCCAATGTGACGACCTGGCTTTAAGTAGATTCGATAACAAATGACGTAAACGGACGGATGTCTCACGTTTTTACTACATACTAACATTTTTCACCTAATCCCGTGCAACTTTGCTGCTAGTCCTCCTTTCATGCAGAATCTTAAGGTCCTAGCTCATGTCCAAGCTACCAAAGCCAGCTAAAAAGTCAATAATCGATACCTAAAACTTTAATTGTACTACTTCTTACTGGCTATTACATCAACTTAGAAGCTTCATCTGTGTTCTACTATGGTGCTTTTAGTGTCTCCGCATACCGCAGCACGCGACATAGCTTTGCAATCGATAAGTACAACCGTTTCAGAGAGAAGAGCGGCCAATATGACGATCTAGCTTTAAGTCGATTCGATAACAAATGACGAAAACGGACGGATTTCTCAGGTTTTTACTACATATGAACACTTTTCACATTCTCCCGTGCAAATCGGCTGCTAGTCCTCCTTTCATGCAGAATCATAAGGTCCTAGCTCATGTCCAAGGCACCAAAGCCAGCTAAAAAGTCAATAATCGATACCTAAAACTTGAATTGTACTACTTCTTCCTCTCTATTACATCAACTTATAAGCTTCATCTGTGTTCTACTATGGTGATTTTAGTGTCTCCGCATACCCCAGCACGCGACATAGCTTTGCAGACGATAAGTACAACCGTTTCAGAGAGAAGAGCGGCCAATGAGACGATCTGGCTTTAAGTCGATTCGATAACAAGTGACGAAAACGTACCGATTTCTCAGGTTTTTACTACATATGAACACTTTTCACATTCTCCCGTGCAACTTGGCTCCTCGTCCTCCTTTCATGCAGAATCTTAAGGTCCTAGCCCATGTCCAAGGCACCAAAGCCAGCTAAAAAGTCAATATTCAATACCTAAAACTTGAATTGTACTACTTCTTACTGGCTATTACATCAACTTAGAAGCTTCATCTGTGTTCTACTATGGTGCTTTTAGTGTCTCAGCATACCGCAGCACGCGACATAGCTTAGCAGACGATAAGTACAAGTGTTTCAGAGAGAAGAGCGGCCAATGTTACGATCTGGCTTTAAGTCGATTCGATAACAAATGACCAAAACGGACGGATTTCTCAGGTTTTTACTACATATGAACACTTTTCACATTTTCCCGTGCAACTCGGCTGCTAGTCCTCCTTTCATGCAGAATCTTAAGGTCCTAGCTCATGTCCAAGGCAACAAAGCCAGCTAAAAAGTCAATAATCGATACCTAAAACTTGAATTGTACTATTTCTTACTGGCTATTACATCAACTTAGAAGCTTCATCTGTGTTCTACTATGGTGCTTTTAGTGTCTCAGCATACCGCAGCACGCGACATAACTTTGCAGACGATAAGTACAACCGTTTCAGAGAGAAGAGCGGCCAATGTGACGATCTGGCTTTAAGTCGGTTCGATAACAAATGACGAAAACGGACCGTTTTCTCAGGTTTTTACTACATATGAACACTATTCACATTCTCCCGTGCAACTTGGCTGCTAGTCCTCCTTTCATGCAGAATCGTACGGTCCTAGCTCATGTCCAAGGCACCAAAGCCAGCTAAAAAGTCAATATTCAATACCTAAAACTTGAATTGTACTACTTCTTACTGGCTATTACATCAACTTAGAAGCTTCATCTGTGATCTACTATAGTGCTTTTAGTGTCTCAGCATACTGCATCACGCGACATAGCTTTGCAGACGATAAGTACAACCGTTTCAGAGAGAAGAGCCCCCAATGTGACGATCTGGCTTTAAGTAGATTCGATAACAAATGACGAAAACGGACTGATTTCTCAGGTTTTTACTACATATGAACACTTTTCACATTCTCCCGTGCAACTCGGCTGCTAGTCCTCCTTCATGCAAAATTTTAATTTCCTAGCTCATGTCCAAGTCACCAAAAAAGGGTAAAAAGTCAATAATCATTACCTAAAACTTGAGTTGTACTACTTCTTACTGGCTATTACATCAACTTAGAAGCTTCATCTGTGTTCTACTATGGTGCTTTTAGTGTCTCCGCATACCGCAGCACGCGACATAGCTTTGCAGACGATAAGTACAACCGTTTCAGAGAGAAGAGCGGCCAATGTGACGATCTGGCTTGAAGAAGATTCGATAACAAATGACGAAAACGGACGGATTTCTAGGTTTTTACTACATATGAACACTTTTCATATTCTCCCGTACAACTCCGCAGCTAAACCTCCTTTCATGCAGAAGCTTAAGGTCCTAGCTCATGTCCAAGGCATCAAAGCCAGCTAAAAAGTCAATAATGGATACCTAAAACTTGAATTGTACTACTTCTTACTGGCTATTACATCAACTTATAAGCTTCATCTGTGTTCTACTATGGTGATTTTAGTGTCTCCGCATACCCCAGCACGCGACATAGCTTTGCAGACGATAAGTACAAACGTTTCAGAGAGAAGAGCGGCCAATGAGACGATCTGGCTTTAAGTCGATTCGATAACAAGTGACGAAAACGGACCGATTTCTCAGGTTTTTACTACATATGAACACTTTTCACATCCTCCCGTGCAACTTGGCTCCTCGTCCTCCTTTCATGCAGAATCTTAAGGTCCTAGCCCATGTCCAAGGCACCAAAGCCAGCTAAAAAGTCAATATTCAATACCTAAAACTTGAATTGTACTACTTCTTACTGGCTATTACATCAACTTAGAAGCTTCATCTGTGTTCTACTATGGTGCTTTTAGTGTCTCAGCATACCGCAGCACGCGACATAGCTTAGCAGACGATAAGTACAAGTGTTTCAGAGAGAAGAGCGGCCAATGTTACGATCTGGCTTTAAGTCGATTCGATAACAAATGACCAAACCGTCGGATTTCTCAGGTTTTTACTACATATGAACACTTTTCACATTTTCCCGTGCAACTCGGCTGCTAGTCCTCCTTTCATGCAGAATCTTAAGGTCCTAGCTCATGTCCAAGGCAACAAAGCCAGCTAAAAAGTCAATAATCGATACCTAAAACTTGAATTGTACTACTTCTTACTGGCTATTACATCAACTTAGAAGCTTCATCTGTGTTCTACTATGGTGCTTTTAGTGTCTCCGCATACCGCAGCACGCGACATAGCTTTGCAGACGATAAGTACAACCGTTTCAGAGAGAAGAGCGGCCAATGTGACGATCTGGCTTGAAGTCGATTCGATTACAAATGACGAAAAGGGACCGATTTCTCAGTTTTTTACTACATATGAACACTTTTCACATTCTCTCGTGCAAATCGGCTGCTAGTCCTCCTTTCATGCAGAATCATAAGGTCCTAGCTCATGTCCAAGGCACCAAAGCCAGCTAAAAAGTCAATAATCGATACCTAAAACTTGAATTGTACTATTTCTTACTGGCTATTACATCAACTTAGAAGCTTCATCTGTGTTCTACTATGTTGCTTTTAGTGTCTCCGCATACCGCAGCACGCGACATAGCTTTGCAATCGATAAGTACAACCGTTTCAGAGAGAAGAGCGGACAATGTGACGATCTGGCTTTAAGTCCATTCGATAACAAATGACGAAAACGGACGGATTTCTTGATTTTTACTACATATGAACACTTTTCATATTCTCCCGTGCAACTCCGCTGCTAATCCTCCTTTCATGCAGAATCTTAAGTTCCTAGCTCATGTCCAAGGCACCAAAGCCAGCTAAAAGTCAATAATCGATACCTAAAATTTGAATTGTACTACTTCTTACTGGCTATTAGATCAACTTAGAAGCTTCATCTGTGTTCTACTATGGTGCTTTTACTGTCTCCGCATACCGCAGCACGCGACATAGCTTTGCAGACGATAAGTACAACCGTTTCAGAGAGAAGAGCGGCCAATGTGACGATCTGGCTTTAAGTAGATTCGATAACAAATGACGTAAACGGACGGATGTCTCAGGTTTTTACTACATACTAACATTTTTCACCTAATCCCGTGCAACTTTGCTGCTAGTCCTCCTTTCATGCAGAATCTTAAGGTCCTAGCTCATGTCCAAGCTACCAAAGCCAGCTAAAAAGTCAATAATCGATACCTAAAACTTTAATTGCACTACTTCTTACTGGCTATTACATCAACTTAGAAGCTTCATCTGTGTTCTACTATGGTGCTTTTAGTGTCTCCGCATACCGCAGCACGCGACATAGCTTTGCAATCGATAAGTACAACCGTTTCAGAGAGAAGAGCGGCCAATATGACGATCTAGCTTTAAGTCGATTCGATAACAAATGACGAAAACGGACGGATTTCTCAGGTTTTTACTACATATGAACACTTTTCACATTCTCCCGTGCAAATCGGCTGCTAGTCCTCCTTTCATGCAGAATCATAAGGTCCTAGCTCATGTCCAAGGCACCAAAGCCAGCTAAAAAGTCAATAATCGATACCTAAAACTTGAATTGTACTACTTCTTCCTCTCTATTACATCAACTTATAAGCTTCATCTGTGTTCTAATATGGTGATTTTAGTGTCTCCGCATACCCCAGCACGCGACATAGCTTTGCAGACGATAAGTACAACCGTTTCAGAGAGAAGAGCGGCCAATGAGACGATCTGGCTTTAAGTCGATTCGATAACAAGTGACGAAAACGGACGGATTTCTCAGGTTTTTACTACATATGAACACTTTTCACATTCTCCCGTGCAACTTGGCTCCTCGTCCTCCTTTCATGCAGAATCTTAAGGTCCTAGCCCATGTCCAAGGCACCAAAGCCAGCTAAAAAGTCAATATTCAATACCTAAAACTTGAATTGTACTACTTCTTACTGGCTATTACATCAACTTAGAAGCTTCATCTGTGTTCTACTATGGTGCTTTTAGTGTCTCAGCATACCGCAGCACGCGACATAGCTTAGCAGACGATAAGTACAAGTGTTTCAGAGAGAAGAGCGGCCAATGTTACGATCTGGCTTTAAGTCGATTCGATAACAAATGACCAAAACGGACGGATTTCTCAGGTTTTTACTACATATGAACACTTTTCACCTTTTCCCGTGCAAATCGGCTGCTAGTCCTCCTTTCATGCAGAATCTTAAGGTCCTAGCTCATGTCCAAGGCAACAAAGCCAGCTAAAAAGTCAATAATCGATACCTAAAACTTGAATTGTACTACTCCTTACTGGCTATTACATCAACTTAGAAGCTTCATCTGTGTTCTACTATGGTGCTTTTAGTGTCTCCGCATACCGCAGCACGCGACATAGCTTTGCAGACTATAAGTACAACCGTTTCAGAGAGAAGAGCGGCCAATGTGACGATCTGGCTTGAAGTCGATTCGATAACAAATGAAGAAAACGGACCGATTTCTCAGTTTTTTACTACATATGAACACTTTTCACATTCTCTCGTGCAAATCGGCTGCTAGCCCTCCTTTCATGCAGAATCATAAGGTCCTAGCTCATGTCCAAGCTACCAAAGCCAGCTAAAAAGTCAATAATCGATACATAAAACTTTAATTGTACTACTTCTTACTGGCTATTACATCAACTTAGAAGCTTCATCTGTGTTCTACTATGGTGATTTTAGTGTCTCCGCATACCCCAGCACGCGACATAGCTTTGCAGACGATAAGTACAACCGTTTCAGAGAGAAGAGCGGCCAATGAGACGATCTGGCTTTAAGTCGATTCGATAACAAGTGACGAAAACGGACGGATTTCTCAGGTTTTTACTACATATGAACACTTTTCACATTCTCCCGTGCAACTTGGCTCCTCGTCCTCCTTTCATGCAGAATCTTAAGGTCCTAGCCCATGTCCAAGGCACCAAAGCCAGCTAAAAAGTCAATATTCAATACCTAAAACTTGAATTGTACTACTTCTTACTGGCTATTACATCAACTTAGAAGCTTCCTCTGTGTTCTACTATGGTGCTTTTAGTGTCTCCGCATACCCCAGCACGCGACATAGCTTTGCAGACGATAAGTACAACCGTTTCAGAGAGAAGAGCGGCCAATGTGACGATCTGGCTTTAAGAAGATTCGATAACAAATGACGTAAACGGACGGATGTCTCAGGTTTTTACTACATACTAACATTTTTCACCTTCTCCCGTGCAACTTTGCTGCTAGTCCTCCTTTCATGCAGAATCTTAAGGTCCTAGCTCATGTCCAAGCTACCAAAGCCAGCTAAAAAGTCAATAATCGATACATAAAACTTTAATTGTACTACTTCTTACTGGCTATTACATCAACTTAGAAGCTTCATCTGTGATCTACTATGGTGCTTTTAGTATCTCCGCATACCGCAGCACGCGACATAGCTTTGCAATCGATAAGTACAACCGTTTCAGAGAGAAGAGCGGCCAATATGACGATCTAGCTTCAAGTCGATTCGATAACAAATGACGAAAACGGACGGATTTCTCAGGTTTTTACTACATATGAACACTTTTCTCATTCTCCCGTGCAAATCGGCTGCTAGTCCTCCTTTCATGCAGAATCATAAGGTCCTAGCTCATGTCCAAGGCACCAAAGCCAGCTAAAAATCAATAATCGATACCTAAAACTTGAATTGTACTACTTCTTCCTGGCTACTACATCAACTTAGAAGCTTCATCTGTGTTCTACTATGGTGCTTTTAGTGTCTCAGCATACCGCAGCACGCGACATAGCTTTGCAGACGGTAAGTACAACCGTTTCAGAGAGAAGATCGGCCAATGTGACGATCTGGCTTTAAGTCGATTCGATAACAAATGACGAAAACGGACGGATTTCTCAGGTTTTTACTACATATGAACACTTTTCACATTCTCTCGTGCAAATCGGCTGCTAGCCCTCCTTTCATGCAGAATCATAAGGTCCTAGCTCATGTCCAAGGCACCAAAGCCAGCTAAAAAGTCAATAATCGATACCTAAAACTTGAATTGTACTATTTCTTACTGGCTATTACATCAACTTAGAAGCTTCATCTGTGTTCTACTATGTTGCTTTTAGTGTCTCCGCATACCGCAGCACGCGACATAGCTTTGCAATCGATAAGTACAACCGTTTCAGAGAGAAGAGCGAACAATGTGACGATCTGGCTTTAAGTCGATTCGATAACAAATGACGAAAACGGACGGATTTGTAGATTTTTACTACATATGAAAACTTTTCATATTCTCCCGTGCAACTCCGCTGCTAATCCTCCTTTCATGCAGGATCTTAAGGTCCTAGCTCATGTCCAAGGCACCAAAGCACGCTAAAAGTCAATAATCGATACCTAAAATTTGAATTGTACTACTTCTTACTGGCTATTAGATCAACTTAGAAGCTTCATCTGTGTTCTACTATGGTGCTTTTACTGTCTCCGCATACCGCAGCACGCGACATAGCTTTGCAGACGATAAGTACAACCGTTTCAGAGAGAAGAGCGGCCAAAGTGACGATCTGGTTTAAGTAGATTCGATAACAAATGACGTAAACGGACGGATGTCTCAGGCTTTTACTACATATGAACATATTTCACATTGTCCCGTGAAACTCGGCTGCTAGTCCTCGTTTCATGCAGAATCTTAAGGTCCTAGCTCATGTCCAAGGCACCAAAGCCAGCTAAAAAGTCAATATTCAATACCTAAAACTTGAATTGTACTACTTCTTACTGGCTATTACATCAACTTAGAAGCTTCATCTGTGTTCTACTATGGTGCTTTTAGTGTCTCAGCATACCGCAGCACGCGACATAGCTTAGCAGACGATAAGTACAAGTGTTTCAGAGAGAAGAGCGGCCAATGTTACGATCTGGCTTTAAGTCGATTCGATAACAAATGACCAAAACGGACGGATTTCTCAGGTTTTTACTACATATGAACACTTTTCACATTTTCCCGTGCAACTCGGCTGCTAGTCCTCCTTTCATGCGGAATCTTAAGGTCCTAGCTCATGTCCAAGGCAACAAAGCCAGCTAAAAAGTCAATAATCGATACCTAAAACTTGAATTGTACTACTTCTTACTGGCTATTACATCAACTTAGAAGCTTCATCTGTGTTCTACTATGGTGCTTTTAGTGTCTCCGCATACCGCAGCACGCGACATAGCTTTGCAGACGATAAGTACAACCGTTACAGAGAGAAGAGCGGCCAATGTGACGATCTGGCTTGAAGTCGATTCGATAACAAATGACGAAAACGGACCGATTTCTCAGTTTTTTACTACATATGAACACTTTTCACATTCTCTCGTGCAAATCGGCTGCTAGCCCTCCTTTCATGCAGAATCATAAGGTCCTAGCTCATGTCCAAGGCACCAAAGCCAGCTAAAAAGTCAATAATCGATACCTAAAACTTGAATTGTACTATTTCTTACTGGCTATTACATCAACTTAGAAGCTTCATCTGTGTTCTACTATGGTGCTTTTAGTGTCTCAGCATACCGCAGCACGCGACATAGCTTTGCAGACGATAAGTACAACCGTTTCAGAGAGAAGAGCCCCCAATGTGACGATCTGGCTTTAAGTCGATTTGATAACAAATGACGAAAACGGACGGTTTTCTCAGGTTTTTACTACATATGAACACTTTTCACATTCTCCCGTGCAACTCGGCTGCTAGTCCTCCTTCATGCAAAATCTTAATTTCCTAGCTCATGTCCAAGGCACCAAAGAAGGGTAAAAAGTCAATAACCGATACCTAAAACTTTAATTGTACTACTTCTTACTGGCTATTACATCAACTTAGAAGCTTCATCTGTGTTCTACTATGGTGCTTTTAGTGTCTCCGCATACCGCATCACGCAACATAGCTTTGCAGACGATAAGTACAACCGTTTCAGAGAGAAGAGCGGCCAATGTGACGATCTGGCTTTAAGTCGATTCGATAACAAATGACGAAAACGGACCGATTTCTCAGTTTTTTACTACATATGAACACTTTTCACATTCTCTCGTGCAAATCGGCTGCTAGCCCTCATTTCATGCAGAATCATAAGGTCCTAGCTCATGTCCAAGGCACCAAAGCCAGCTAAAAAGTCAATAATCGATACCTAAAACTTGAATTGTACTATTTCTTACTGGCTATTACATCAACTTAGAAGCTTCATCTGTGTTCTACTATGTTGCTTTTAGTGTCTCCGCATACCGCAGCACGCGACATAGCTTTGCAATCGATAAGTACAACCGTTTCAGAGAGAAGAGCGGACAATGTGACGATCTGGCTTTAAGTCGATTCGATAACAAATGACGAAAACGGACGGATTTCTAGATTTTTACTACATATGAACACTTTTCATATTCTCCCGTGCAACTCCGCTGCTAATCCTCCTTTCATGCAGAATCTTAAGGTCCTAGCTCATGTCCAAGGCACCAAAGCCAGCTAAAAGTCAATAATCGATACCTAAAATTTGAATTGTACTACTTCTTACTGGCTATTAGATCAACTTAGAAGCTTCATCTGTGTTCTACTATGGTGCTTTTACTGTCTCCGCATACCGCAGCACGCGACATAGCTTTGCAGACGATAAGTACAACCGTTTCAGAGAGAAGAGCGGCCAATGTGACGATCTGGCTTTAAGAAGATTCGATAACAAATGACGTAAACGGACGGATGTCTCAGGTTTTTACTACATACTAACATTTTTCACCTTCTCCCGTGCAACTTTGCTGCTAGTCCTCCTTTCATGCAGAATCTTAAGGTCCTAGCTCATGTCCAAGCTACCAAAGCCAGCTAAAAAGTCAATAATCGATACATAAAACTTTAATTGTACTACTTCTTACTGGCTATTACATCAACTTAGAAGCTTCATCTGTGATCTACTATGGTGCTTTTAGTATCTCCGCATACCGCAGCACGCGACATAGCTTTGCAATCGATAAGTACAACCGTTTCAGAGAGAAGAGCGGCCAATATGACGATCTAGCTTCAAGTCGATTCGATAACAAATGACGAAAACGGACGGATTTCTCAGGTTTTTACTACATATGAACACTTTTCTCATTCTCCCGTGCAAATCGGCTGCTAGTCCTCCTTTCATGCAGAATCATAAGGTCCTAGCTCATGTCCAAGGCACCAAAGCCAGCTAAAAATCAATAATCGATACCTAAAACTTGAATTGTACTACTTCTTCCTGGCTACTACATCAACTTAGAAGCTTCATCTGTGTTCTACTATGGTGCTTTTAGTGTCTCAGCATACCGCAGCACGCGACATAGCTTTGCAGACGGTAAGTACAACCGTTTCAGAGAGAAGATCGGCCAATGTGACGATCTGGCTTTAAGTCGATTCGATAACAAATGACGAAAACGGACGGATTTCTCAGGTTTTTACTACATATGAACACTTTTCACATTCTCTCGTGCAAATCGCCTGCTAGCCCTCCTTTCATGCAGAATCATAAGGTCCTAGCTCATGTCCAAGGCACCAAAGCCAGCTAAAAAGTCAATAATCGATACCTAAAACTTGAATTGTACTATTTCTTACTGGCTATTACATCAACTTAGAAGCTTCATCTGTGTTCTACTATGTTGCTTTTAGTGTCTCCGCATACCGCAGCACGCGACATAGCTTTGCAATCGATAAGTACAACCGTTTCAGAGAGAAGAGCGGACAATGTGACGATCTGGCTTTAAGTCGATTCGATAACAAATGACGAAAACGGACGGATTTCTAGATTTTTACTACATATGAACACTTTTCATATTCTCCCGTGCAACTCCGCTGCTAATCCTCCTTTCATGCAGGATCTTAAGGTCCTAGCTCATGTCCAAGGCACCAAAGCCAGCTAAAAGTCAATAATCGATACCTAAAATTTGAATTGTACTACTTCTTACTGGCTATTAGATCAACTTAGAAGCTTCATCTGTGTTCTACTATGGTGCTTTTACTGTCTCCGCATACCGCAGCACGCGACATAGCTTTGCAGACGATAAGTACAACCGTTTCAGAGAGAAGAGCGGCCAAAGTGACGATCTGGTTTAAGTAGATTCGATAACAAATGACGTAAACGGACGGATGTCTCAGGCTTTTACTACATATGAACATATTTCACATTGTCCCGTGAAACTCGGCTGCTAGTCCTCCTTTCATGCAGAATCTTAAGGTCCTAGCTCATGTCCAAGGTACCAAAGCCAGCTGAAAAGTCAATAATCGATACCTAAAACTTGAATTGTACTACTTCTTACTGGCTATTACATCAACTTATAAGCTTCATCTGTGTTCTACTATGGTGATTTTAGTGTCTCCGCATACCCCAGCACGCGACATAGCTTTGCAGACGATAAGTACAACCGTTTCAGAGAGAAGAGCGGCCAATGAGACGATCTGGCTTTAAGTCGATTCGATAACAAGTGACGAAAACGGACCGATTTCTCAGGTTTTTACTACATATGAACACTTTTCACATTCTCCCGTGCAACTTGGCTCCTCGTCCTCCTTTCATGCAGAATCTTAAGGTCCTAGCTCATGTCCAAGGCACCAAAGCCAGCTAAAAAGTCAATATTCAATACCTAAAACTTGAATTGTACTACTTCTTACTGGCTATTACATCAACTTAGAAGCTTCATCTGTGTTCTACTATGGTGCTTTTAGTGTCTCAGCATACCGCAGCACGCGACATAGCTTAGCAGACGATAAGTACAAGTGTTTCAGAGAGAAGAGCGGCCAATGTTACGATCTGGCTTTAAGTCGATTCGATAACAAATGACCAAAACGGACGGATTTCTCAGGTCTTTACTACATATGAACACTTTTCACATTTTCCCGTGCAACTCGGCTGCTAGTCCTCCTTTCATGCAGAATCTTAAGGTCCTAGCTCATGTCCAAGGCAACAAATCCAGCTAAAAAGTCAATAATCGATACCTAAAACTTGAATTGTACTACTTCTTACTGGCTATTACATCAACTTAGAAGCTTCATCTGTGTTCTACTATGGTGCTTTTAGTGTCTCCGCATACCGCAGCACGCGACATAGCTTTGCAGACGATAAGTACAACCGTTACAGAGAGAAGAGCGGCCAATGTGACGATCTGGCTTGAAGTCGATTCGATAACAAATGACGAAAACGGACCGATTTCTCAGTTTTTTACTACATATGAACACTTTTCACATTCTCTCGTGCAAATCGCCTGCTAGCCCTCCTTTCATGCAGAATCATAAGGTCCTAGCTCATGTCCAAGGCACCAAAGCCAGCTAAAAAGTCAATAATCGATACCTAAAACTTGAATTGTACTATTTCTTACTGGCTATTACATCAACTTAGAAGCTTCATCTGTGTTCTACTATGTTGCTTTTAGTGTCTCCGCATACCGCAGCACGCGACATAGCTTTGCAATCGATAAGTACAACCGTTTCAGAGAGGAGAGCGGACAATGTGACGATCTGGCTTTAAGTCGATTCGATAACAAATGACGAAAACGGACGGATGTCTCAGGTTTTTACTACATATGAACACTATTCACATTCTCCCGTGCAACTCGGCTGCTAGTCCTCCTTTCATGGAGAATCTTAAGGTCCTAGCTCATGTCCAATGTACCAAAGCCAGCTAAATTGTCAATAATCGATACATAATACTTGAATTGTATTACTTCTTACTGGTTATTACATCAACTTAGAAGCCTCATCTGTGTTCTACTATGGTGCTTTTAGTGTCTCCGCATACCGCAGCACGCGACATAGCTTTGCAGACGATAAGTACAACTGTTTCAGAGAGAAGAGCGGCCAATGTGACGATCTGGCTTTAAGTCGGTTCGATACCAAATAACGAAAACGGACCGATTTCTCAGGTTTTTACTACATATGAACACTTTTCACATTCTCCCGTGCAACTCGGCTGCTAGTCCTCCTTTCATGCAGAATCTTAAGGTCCTAGCTCAAGTCCAAGGCACCAAAGCCAGCTAAAAAGTCAATATTCAATACCTAAAACTTGAATTGTACTACTTCTTACTGGCTATTACATCAACTTAGAAGCTTCATCTGTGTTCTACTATGGTGCTTTTAGTGTCTCAGCATACCGCAGCACGCGACATAGCTTTGCAGACGATAAGTACAACCGTTTCAGAGAGAAGAGCCCCCAATGTGACGATCTGGCTTTAAGTCGATTTGATAACAAATGACGAAAACGGACGGATTTCTCAGGTTTTTACTACATATGAACACTTTTCACATTCTCCCGTGCAACTCGGCTGCTAGTCCTCCTTCATGCAAAATCTTAATTTCCTAGCTCATGTCCAAGGCACCAAAGCCAGCTAAAAAGTCAATAACCGATACCTAAAACTTGAATTGTACTACTTCTTACTGGCTATTACATGAACTTAGAAGCTTCATCTGTGTTCTACTATGGTGCTTTTAGTGTCTCCGCATACCGCAGCACGCGACATAGCTTTGCAATCGATAAGTACAACCGTTTCAGAGAGAAGAGCGGCCAATGTGTCGATCTGGCTTTAAGTCGATTCGATAACAAATGACGAAAACGGACGTATTTCTCAGGTTTTTACTACATATGAACACAATTCACACTCTCCCGTGCAACTCGGCTGCTAGTCCTCCTTTCATGTAGAATCTTAAGGTCCTAGCTCATGTCCAAGGTACCAAAGCCAGCTAAAAAGTCAATAATCGATACCTGATACTTGAATTTTATTACTTCTTACTGGCTATTACATCAACTTAGAAGCCTCATCTGTGTTCTACTATGGTGATTTTAGTGTCTCCGCATACCGCAGCACGCGACATAGCTTTGCAGAGGATAAGTACAACCGTTTCAGAGAGAAGAGCGGCCAATGTGACGATCTTGCTTTAAGTCGGTTCGAAAACAAATGACGAAAACGGACCGATTTCTCAGGTTTTTACTACATATGAACACTTTTCACATTCTCCCGTGCAACTCGGCTGCTAGTCCTCCTTTTATGCAGAATCTTAAGGTCCTAGCTCATGTCCAAGGCAACAAAGCCAGCTAAAAAGTCAATAATCGATACCTAAAACTTGAATTGGATTACTTCTTACTGGCTATTACATCAACTTAGAAGCCTCACCTGTGTTCTACTATGGTGATTTTAGTGTCTCCGCATACCGCAGCACGAGACATAGCTTTGCAGACGTTAAGTACAACCGTTTCAGAGAGAAGAGCGGCCAATGTGACGATCTGGCTTTAAGTCGATTCGATAACAAATGACGAAAACTGACGGATTTCTCAGGTTTTTACTACATATGAACACTTTTCACATTCTCCCGTGCAAATCGGCTGCTAGTCCTCCTTTCATGCAGAATCATAAGGTCCTAGCTCATGTCCAAGGCACCAAAGCCAGCAAAAAAGTCAATAATCGATACCTAAAACTTGAATTGTACTACTTCTTCCTGGCTATTACATCAACTTAGAAGCTTCATCTGTGTTCTACTATGGTGCTTTTAGTGTCTCAGCATACCGCAGCACGCGACATAGCTTTGCAGACGAGAAGTACAACCGTTTCAGAGAGAAGAGCGGCCAATGTGACGATCTGGCTTTAAGTCGATTCGATAACAAATGACGAAAACGGACGGATGTCTCAGGTTTTTACTACATATGAACACTCTTCATATTCTCCCGTGCAACTCGGCTGCTAGTCCTCCTTTCATGCAGAATCTTAAGGTCCTAGCTCATGTCCAAGGAACCAAAGCCAGTTAAAAAGTCAATAATCGATAACAAAAACTTGAATTGGATTACTTCTTACTGGCTATTACATCAACTTAGAAGCCTCATCTGTTTTCTACTATGGTGATTTTAGTGTCTCCGCATACCGCAGCACGCGACATAGCTTTGCAGACGATAAGTACAACCGTTTCAGAGAGGAGAGCGGCCAATGTGACGATCTTTCTTTAAGTCGGTTCGATAACAAATGACGAAAACGGACGGATGTCTCAGGTTTTTACTACATATGAACACTTTTCATATTCTCCCGTGTAACGCCGCTACTAATCCTCCTTTCATGCAGAATCTTAAGGTCCTAGCTCATGTCCAAGGCACCAAAGCCAGCTAAAAAGTCAATAATCGATACCTAAAACTTGAATTGTACTACTTCTTCCTGGCTATTACATCAACTTAGAAGCTTCATCTGTGTTCTACTATGGTGCTTTTAGTGTCTCAGCATACCGCAGCACGCGACATAGCTTTGCAGACGAGAAGTACAACCGTTTCAGAGAGAAGAGCGGCCAATGTGACGATCTGGCTTTAAGTCGATTCGATAACAAATGACCAAAACGGACGAATTTCTTAGGTTTTTACTACATATGAAAACTTTTCACATTCTCCCGTGCAACTCGGCTGCTAGTCCTCCTTTCATGGAGAATCTTAAGGTCCTAGCTCAAGTCCAAGGCACCAAAGCCAGCTAAAAAGTCAATATTCAATACCTAAAACTTGAATTGTACTACTTCTTACTGGCTATTACATCAACTTAGAAGCCTCATCTGTGTTCTACTATGGTGATTTTACTGTCTCCGCATACCGCAGCACGCCACATAGCTTTGCAGACGATAAGTACAACCGTTTCAGAGAGAAGAGCGGCCAATGTGACGATCTGGCTTTAAGTCGATTCGATAACAAATGACGAAAACGGACGGATGTCTCAGGTTTTTACTACATATGAACACTATTCACATTCTCCCGTGCAACTCGGCTGCTAGTCCTCCTTTCATGGAGAATCTTAAGGTCCTAGCTCATGTCCAATGTACCGAAGCCAGCTAAAATGTCAATAATCGATACATAATACTTGAATTGTATTACTTCTTACTGGCTATTACATCAACTTAGAAGCCTCATCTGTGTTCTACTATGGTGATTTTAGTGTCTCCGCATACCGCAGCACGCGACATAGCTTTGCAGACGATAAGTACAACCGTTTCAGAGAGAAGAGCGGCCAATGTGACGATCTGGCTTTAAGTCGGTTTGATACCAAATAACGAAAACGGACCGATTTCTCAGGTTTTTACTACATATGAACACTTTTCACATTCTCCCGTGCAACTCGGCTGCTAGTCCTCCTTTCATGCAGAATCTTAAGGTCCTAGCTCATGTCCAAGGCACCAAAGCCAGCTAAAAAGTCAATAATCGATACCTAAAACTTGAATTGTACTACTTCTTACTGGCTATTACATCAACTTAGATGCTTCATCTGTGTTCTACTATGGTGATTTTAGTGTCTCCGCATACCGCAGCACGCGACATAGCTTTGCAGATGATAAGTACAACCGTTTCAGAGAGAAGAGCGGCCAATGTGACGATCTGGCTTTAAGTCGATTCGATAACAAATGACGAAAACGGACGAATTTCTTAGGTTTTTACTACATATGAAAACTTTTCACATTCTCCCGTGCAACTCGGCTGCTAGTCCTCCTTTCATGCAGAATCTTAAGGTCCTAGCTCAAGTCCAAGGCACCAAAGCCAGTTAAAAAGTCAATATTCAATACCTAAAACTTGAATTGTACTATTTCTTACTGGCTATTACATCAACTTAGAAGCCTCATCTGTGTTCTACTATGGTGCTTTTACTGTCTCCGCATACCGCAGCACGCCACATAGCTTTGCAGACGATAAGTACAACCGTTTCAGAGAGAAGAGCGGCCAATGTGACGATCTGGCTTTAAGTCGATTCGATAACAAATGACGAAAACGGGCGGATGTCTCAGGTTTTTACTACATATGAACACTATTCACATTCTCCCGTGCAACTCGGCTGCTAGTCCTCCTTTCATGGAGAATCTTAAGGTCCTAGCTCATGTCCAATGTAACAAAGCCAGCTAAAATGTCAATAATCGATACATAATACTTGAATTGTATTACTTCTTACTGGCTATTACATCAACTTAGAAGCCTCATCTGTGTTCTACTATGGTGATTTTAGTGTCTCCGCATACCGCAGCACGCGACATAGCTTTGCAGACGATAAGTACAACCGTTTCAGAGAGAAAGGCGGCCAATGTGACGATCTGGCTTTAAGTCGGTTCGATACCAAATAACGAAAACGGACCGCTTTCTCAGGTTTTTACTACATATGAACACTTTTCACATTCTCCCGTGCAACTCGGCTGCTAGTCCTCCTTTCATGCAGAATCTTAAGGTCCTAGCTCATGTCCAAGGCACCAAAGCCAGCTAAAAAGTCAATAATCGATACCTAAAACTTGAATTGTACTACTTCTTACTGGCTATTACATGAACTTAGAAGCTTCATCTGTGTTCTACTATGGTGCTTTTAGTGTCTCCGCATACCGCAGCACGCGACATAGCTTTGCAATCGATAAGTACAACCGTTTCAGAGAGAAGAGCGGCCAATGTGTCGATCTGGCTTTAAGTCGATTCGATAACAAATGACGAAAACGGACGTATTTCTCAGGTTTTTACTACATATGAACACTTTTCACATTCTCCCGTGCAACTCGGTTGCTAGTCCTCCTTTTATGCAGAATCTGAA
This sequence comes from Schistocerca gregaria, assembly GCF_023897955.1. Lineage (NCBI taxonomy): Eukaryota > Metazoa > Arthropoda > Insecta > Orthoptera > Acrididae > Schistocerca > Schistocerca gregaria. The sequence continues at coordinate 14,104,305 of NW_026061702.1, forward strand.
GGTGATAGCTCATGTCCAAGGCACCAAAGCCAGCTAAAAAGTCAATATTCAATACCTAAAACTTGAATTGTACTACTTCTTACTGGCTATTACATCAACTTAGAAGCTTCATATGTGTTCTACTATGGTGCTTTTAGTGTCTCCGCATACCGCAGCACGCGACATAGCTTTGCAGACGATAAGTACAAGCGTTCCAGAGAAAAGAGCGGCCACTGTGACGATCTGGCTTTAAGTAGATCCGATAACAAATGACGAAAACGGACGGATTTCTAAGGTTTTTACTACATATGAACACTTTTCACATTCTCCCGTGCAACTGGGCTGCTAGTCCTCCTTTCATGCAGAATCTTAAGGTCCTAGCTCATGTCCAAGGCACCAAAGCCAGCTAAAAAGTCAATCATCGATACCTTCACATTCTCCCGTGCAACTGGGCTGCTAGTCCTCCTTTCATGCAGAATCTTAAGGTCCTAGCTCATGTCCAAGGCACCAAAGCCAGCTAAAAAGTCAATAATCGATACCTAAAACTTGAATTGGATTACTTCTTACTGGCTATTACATCAACTTAGAAGCCTCACCTGTGTTCTACTATGGTGATTTTAGTGTCTCCGCATACCGCAGCACGCGACATAGCTTTGCAGACGTTAAGTACAACCGTTTCAGAGAGAAGAGCGGCCAATGTGACGATCTGGCTTTAAGTCGATTCGATAACAAATGACGAAAACTGACGGATTTCTCAGGTTAATACTACATATGAACACTTTTCACATTCTCCCGTGCAAATCGGCTGCTAGTCCTCCTTTCATGCAGAATCATAAGGTCCTAGCTCATGTCCAAGGCACCAAAGCCAGCTAAAAAGTCAATAATCGATACCTAAAACTTGAATTGTACTACTTCTTCCTGGCTATTACATCAACTTAGAAGCTTCATCTGTGTTCTACTATGGTGCTTTTAGTGTCTCAGCTTACCGCAGCACGCGACATAGCTTTGCAGACGAGAAGTACAACCGTTTCAGAGAGAAGAGCGGCCAATGTGACGATCTGGCTTTAAGTCGGTTCGATAACAAATGACGAAAACGGACGGATGTCTCAGGTTTTTACTACATATGAACACTTTTCATATACTCCCGTGTAACGCCGCTGCTAATCCTCCTTTCATGCAGAATCTTAAGGTCCTAGCTCATGTCCAAGGCACCAAAGCCAGCTAAAAAGTAAATAATCGATACCTAAAACATGAATTGTACTATATCTTCCTGGCTATTACATCAACTTAGAAGCTTCATCTGTGTTCTACTATGGTGCTTTTACTGTCTCCGCATACCGCAGTACGCCACATAGCTTTGCAGACGATAAGTACAACCGTTTCAGAGAGAAGAGCGGCCAATGTGACGATCTGGCTTTAAGTCGATTCGATAACAAATGACGAAAACGGACCGATGTCTCAGGTTTTTACTACATATGAACACTTTTCACATTCTCCCGTGCAACTCGGCTGCTAGTCCTCCTTTCATGCAGAATCTTAAGGTCCTAGCTCATGTCCAAGGCACCAAAGCCAGCTAAAAAGTCAATAATCGATACCTAAAACTAGAATTGTATTACTTCTTACTGGCTATTACATCAACTTAGAAGCTTCATCTGTGTTCTACTATGGTGCTTTTAGTGTCTCCGCATACCGCAGCACGCCACATAGCTTTGCAATCGATAAGTACAACCGTTTCAGAGAGAAGAGCGGCCAATGTGACGATCTGGCTTTAAGTCGATTCGATAACAAATGACGAAAACGGACGGATTTCTCAGGTTTTTACTACATATGAACACAATTCACATTCTCCCGTGCAATTCGGCTGCTAGTCCTCCTTTCATGTAGAATCTTAAAGTCCTAGCTCATGTCCAAGGTACCAAAGCCAGCTAAAAAGTCAATAATCGATACCTGATACTGGAATTGTATTACTTCTTACTGGCTATTACATCAACTTAGAAGCCTCATCTGTGTTCTACTATGGTGATTTTAGTGTCTCCGCATACCGCAGCACGCGACATAGTTTTGCAGAGGATAAGTACAACCGTTTCAGAGAGAAGAGCGGCCAATGTGACGATCTTGCTTTAAGTCGGTTCGATAACAAATGACGAAAACGGACCGATTTCTCAGGTTTTTACTACATATGAACACTTTTCACATTCTCCCGTGCAACTCGGCTGCTAGTCCTCCTTTTATGCAGAATCTTAAGGTGATAGCTCATGTCCAAGGCACCAAAGCCAGCTAAAAAGTCAATATTCAATATCTAAAACTTGAATTGTACTACTTCTTACTGGCTATTACATCAACTTAGAAGCTTCATATGTGTTCTACTATGGTGCTTTTAGTGTCTCCGCATACCGCAGCACGCGACATAGCTTTGCAGACGATAAGTACAAGCGTTTCAGAGAAAAGAGCGGCCACTGTGACGATCTGGCTTTAAGTAGATTCGATAACAAATGACGAAAACGGACGGATTTCTCAGGTTTTTACTACATATGAACACTTTTCACATTCTCCCGTGCAAATCGGCTGCTAGTCCTCCTTTCATGCAGAATCTTAAGGTCCTAGCTCATGTCCAAAGCACCAAGGCCAGCTAAAAAGTCAATAATCGATACCTAAATCTTGAATTGGATTACTTCTTACTGGCTATTACATCAACTTAGATGCTTCATCTGTGTTCTACTATGGTGAATTTAGTGTCTCCGCATACCGCAGCACGCGACTTTGCTTTGCAGACGATAGGTACAAGCGTTTCAGAGAGAAGAGCGGCCAATGTGACAATCTGGCTTTAAGTCGATTCGATAACAAATGACGAAAACGGACGGATTTCTCAGGTTTTTACTACATATGAACACTTTTCACATTCTCCCGTGCAACTCGGCTGCTAGTCCTCCTTTCATGCAGAATGTTAAGGTCCTAGCTCATGTCCAAGGCACCAAAGCCAGCTAAAAAGTCAATAATCGATACCTAAAACTTGAATTGTACTACTTCTTACTGGGTATTACATCAACTTAGAAGCTTAATCTGTGTTCTACTATGGTGCTTTTAGTGTCTCCGCATACCGCAGCACGCGACATAGCTTTGCAGACGATAAGTACAACCGTTTCAGAGAGAAGAGCGGCCAATGTGACGATCTGGCTTTAATTCGATTCGATAACAAATGACTAAAACGGACGGATTTTCAGGTTTTTACTACATATGAACACTTTTCACATTCTCCCGTGCAACTCGGCTGCTAGTCCTCCTTTCATGAAAAATGTTAAGTTCCTAGCTCATGTCCAAGGCACCAAAGAAGGGTAAAAAGTCAATAACCGATACCTAAAACTTTAATTGTACTACTTCCTACTGGCTATTACATCAACTTAGAAGCTTCATCTGTGTTCTACTATGGTGCTTTTAGTGTATCCGCATACCGCAGCACGCGACATAGCTTTGCAGACGATAAGTACAACTTTTTCAGAGAGAAGAGCGGCCAATGTGACGATCTGGCTTTAAGTCGATTCGATAACGGAATTCTCAGGTTGTTACTACATATGAACACATTTCACATTCTCCCGTGCAACTCGGCTGCTAGTCCTCCTTTCATGCAGAATGTTAATGTCCGAGCTCATTTCCAAGGCACCAAAGCCAGCTAAAAAGTCAATAATCGATACCTAAAACTTGAATTGTACTACTTCATCCTGGCTATTACATCAACTTAGAAGCTTCATCTGTGTTCTATTATGCTGCTTTTAGTGTCTCCGCATACCGCAGCACGCGACATAGCTACGAAATCGATTAGTTCAACCGTTTCAGAGAGAAGAGCGGCCAATGTGACGATCTGGCTTTAAGTCGATTCGATAACAAAGGACGAAAACTGACGTGTTCCTCAGGTTTTTACTACATATGAACACTTTCCACATTCTCCCGTGCAAATAAGCTGCTAGTCCTCCTTTCATGCAGAATGTTAAGGTCCTAGCTCATGTCGAGGGCACCAAAGCCAGCTATAAAGTCTTAATCCATACCTAAAACTTGAATTATACTACTTCTTCCTGGCTATTACATCAACTTAGAAGCTTCATCTGTGTTCAACTATGGTGCTTTTAGTGTTTCAGAATACCGCAGCACGCGACATAGCTTTGCATACGATAAGTACAAGCGTTTCAGAGAGAATAGCGGCCAATGTGACGATCTGGCTTTAAGTCGATTCGATAACAATTGACGAAAACGGACGGATTTCTAGGTTTTTACTACATATGAACACTTTTCATATACTCCCGTGCAACTCCGCTGCTAATCCATCTTTCATGCACAAACTTAATGTCCTAGCTCATTTCCAACGCACCAAAGCCATCTAAAAAGTCAATAATCGATACCTAAAACTTGAATTGTACTATATCTTACTGGCTATTACATCAACTTAGAAGCTTCATCTGTGTTCTACTATGGTGCTTTTACGGTCTCCACATATCGCAGAGCGCGACATAGCTTTGCAGACGAGAAGTACAACCGTTTCAGAGAGAAGAGCGGCCAATGTGACGATCTGGCTTTAAGTCGATTCGATAACAAATGACGAAAACGGACGGATTTCTCAGGTTTTTACTACATTTGAACACTTTTCACATTTTCCCGTGCAACTCGGCTGCTAGTCCTCCTTTCATGCAGAATCATAAGGTCCTAGCTCACGTCCAATGCACCAAAGCCGGCTAAAACGTCATTAATCGATACGTAAAATTTGAATTGTACTACTTCTTACTGCCTATTACATCAACTTAGAAGCTTCATCTGTGTTCTACTATGGTTATTTTAATGTCTCCGCATACCGCAGCACGCGACATAGCTTTGCAGACGATAAGTACAACCGTTTCAGAGAGTAGAGCGGCCAATGTGACGAACTGGCTTTAAGTCGATTCGATAACAAATGACGAAAACGGACGGATTTTCAGGTTTTTACTACATATGAACACTTGTCTCATTCTCCCGTGCAACTCGGCTGCTAGTCCTCCTTTCATGAAAAATGTTAAGTTCCTAGCTCATGTCCAAGGCACCAAAGAAGGGTAAAAAGTCAATAACCGATACCTAAAACTTTAATTCTACTACTTCTTACTGGCTATTACATCAACTTAGAAGCTTCATCTGTTTTCTATTATGGTGCTTTTAGTGTGTCCGCATACCGCAGCACGCGACATAGCTTTCCAGACGATAAGTACAACTTTTTCAGAGAGAAGAGCGGCCAATGTGACGATCTGGCTTTAAGTCGATTCGATAACGGAATTCTCAGGTTGTTACTACATATGAACACATTTCACATTCCCCCGTGCAACTCGGCTGCTAGTCCTCCTTTCATGCAGAATGTTAATGTCCGAGCTCATTTCCAAGGCACCAAAGCCAGCTAAAAAGTCAATAATCGATACCTAAAACTTGAATTGTACTACTTCATCCTGGCTATTACATCAACTTAGAAGCTTCATCTGTGTTCTATTATGCTGCTTTTAGTGTCTCCGCATACCGCAGCACGCGACATAGCTACGAAATCGATTAGTACAACCGTTTCAGAGAGAAGAGCGGCCAATGTGACGATCTGGCTTTAAGTCGATTCGATAACAAAGGACGAAAACTGACGTGTTCCTCAGGTTTTTACTACATATGAACACTTTTCACATTCTCCCGTGCAAATAAGCTGCTAGTCCTCCTTTCATGCAGAATGTTAAGGTCCTAGCTCATGTCGAGGGCACCAAAGCCAGCTATAAAGTCTTAATCCATACCTAAAACTTGAATTATACTACTTCTTCCTGGCTATTACATCAACTTAGAAGCTTCATCTGTGTTCTACTATGGTGCTTTTAGTGTTTCAGAATACCGCAGCACGCGACATAGCTTTGCAGACGATAAGTACAAGCGTTTCAGAGAGAATAGCGGCCAATGTGACGAGCTGGCTTTAAGTCGATTCGATAACAATTGACGAAAACGGACGGATTTCTAGGTTTTTACTACATATGAACACTTTTCATATACTCCCGTGCAACTCCGCTGCTAATCCATCTTTCATGCACAAACTTAATGTCCTAGCTCATTTCCAACGCACCAAAGCCATCTAAAAAGTCAATAACGATACCTAAAACTTGAATTGTACTGTATCTTACTGGCTATTACATCAACTTAGAAGCTTCATCTGTGTTCTACTATGGTGCTTTTACGGTCTCCACATATCGCAGAGCGCGACATAGCTTTGCAGACGAGAAGTACAACCGTTTCAGAGAGAAGAGCGGCCAATGTGACGATCTGGCTTTAAGTCGATTCGATAACAAATGACGAAAACTGACGTGTTTCTCAGGTTTTTACTACATATGAACACTTTTCACATTCTCCCGTGCAACGCGGCTGCTAGTCCTCCTTTCATGCAGAATCATAAGGTCCTAGCTCATGTCCAAAGCACCAAAGCCAGATAAAAAGTCCATAATCAATACCTAAAACTTGAATTGTACTACTTCTTACTGGCTATTACATCAACTTAGAAGCTTCATCTGTGTTCTATTATGCTGCTTTTAGTGTCTCCGCATACCGCAGCACGCGACATACCTACGAAATCGATTAGAACAACCGTTTCAGAGAGAAGAGCAGCCAATGTGACGATCTGGCTTTAAGTCGATTCGATAACAAATGACGAAAACTGACGTGTTTCTCAGGTTTTTACTACATATGAACACTTTTCACATTCTTCCGTGCAAATAAGCTGCTAGTCCTCCTTTCATGCAGAATCATAATGTCCTAGCTCATGTCCAAAGCACCAAAGCCAGCTAAAAAGTCAATAATCGATACCTAGAACTTGAATTGTACTATATCTTACTGGCTATTACATTAACTTAGAAGCTTCATCTGTGTTCTACTATGGTGCTTTTACTGTCTCCGCATACCGCAGCACGCGACATAGCTTTGCAGACGATAAGTACAACCGTTTCAGAGAGAAGAGCGACCAATGTGGCGATCTGGCTTTAAGTCGATTCGATAACAAATGACGAAAACGGACGGATGTCTCAGGTTTTTACTTCATATGAACACTTTTCACATTCTCCCGTGCAACTCCGCTGCTAATCCTCCTTTCATGCAGAATCTAAAGGTCCTAGCTCATGTCCAAGGCACCAAAGCCAGCTAAAAAGTCAATAATCGATACCTAGAACTTGAATTGTACTACTGCTTACTGGCTATTACATCAACTTAGAAGCTTCATCTGTGTTCTACTATGGTGATTTTAATGTCTCCGCATACCGGAGCACGCGACATAGCTTTGCAGACGATAAGTACAACCGTTTCAGACAGAAGAGCGGCCAATGTGACGATCTGGCTTTAAGTCGATTCGATAACAAATGACGAAAACGGATCGAATTCTCAGGTTTTTACTACATATGAACACTTTTCACATTCTCCCGTGCAACAGGGCTGCTAGTCCTCATTTCATGCAGAATCTTAAGGTCCTAGCTCAGGTCCAAGGCACCAAAGCCAGCTAAAAATTCAATATTGAATACCTAAAACTTGAATTGTACTACTTCTTACTGGCTATTACATCAACTTAGAAGCTTCATCTGTGTTCTACTATGGTGCTTTTAGTGTCTCTGCATACAGCAGCACGCGACATAGCTATGAAATCGATTAGTACAACCGTTTCAGAGAGAAGAGCGGCCAATGTGACGATCTGGCTTTAAGTCGAATCGATAACAAATGACGAAAACTGACGTGTTTCTCAGGTTTTTACTACATTTGAACACTTTTTACATTCTCCCGTGCAAATAAGCTGCTAGTCCTCCTTTCATGCAGAATGTTAAGGTCCTAGCTCATGTCGAGGGCACCAAAGCCAGCTATAAAGTCTTAATCCATACCTAAAACTTGAATTATACTACTTCTTCCTGGCTATTACATCAACTTAGAAACTTCATCTGTGTTCTACTATGGTGCTTTTAGTGTTTCAGAATACCGCAGCACGCGACATAGCTTTGCAGACGATAAGTACAACCGTTTCAGAGAGAAGAGCGACCAATGTGACGATCTGGCTTTAAGTCGATTCGATAACAAATGACGAAAACGGACGGATGTCTCAGGTTTTTACTTCATATGAACACTTTTCACATTCTCCCGTGCAACTCCGCTGCTAATCCTCCTTTCATGCAGAATCTTAAGGTCCTAGCTCATGTCCAAGGCACCAAAGCCAGCTAAAAAGTCAATAATCGATACCTAAAACTTGAATTCTACTATATCTTACTGGCTATTACATTAACTTAGAAGCTTCATCTGTGTTCCACTATGGTGCTTTTACTGTCTCCGCATACCGCAGCACGCGACATAGCTTTGCAGACGATAAGTACAACCGTTTCAGAGAGAAGAGCGGCCAATGTGACGATCTGGCTTTAAGTCGATTCGATAACAAATGACGAAAACGGACGGATGTCTCAGGTTTTTACTTCATATGAACACTTTTCACATTCTCCCGTGCAACTCCGCTGCTAATCCTCCTTTCATGCAGAATCTAAAGGTCCTAGCTCATGTCCAAGGCACCAAAGCCAGCTAAAAAGTCAATATTCGATACCTAAAACTTGAATGGTACTACTACTTACTGGCTATTACATCAACTTAGAAGCTTCATCTGTGTTCTTCTATGGTTATTTTAATGTCTCCGCATACCGCAGCACGCGACATAGCTTTGCAGACGATAAGTACAACCATTTCAGAGAGTAGAGCGGCCAATGTGACGAACTGGCTTTAAGTCGATTCGATAACAAATGACGAAAACGGACGGATGTTCAGGTTTTTACTACATATGAACACTTTTCACATTCTCCCGTGCAACTCGGCTGCTAGTCCTCCTTTCATGCAGAATCATAAGGTCCTAGCCCATGTCCAAAGCACCAAAGCCAGATAAAAAGTCCATAATCAATACCTAAAACTTGAATTGTACTACTTCTTACTGGCTATTACATCAACTTAGAAGCTTCATCTGTGTTCTACTATGGTGCTTTTAGTGTCTCCGCATGCCGCAGCACGCGACATAGCTTTGCAGACGATTAGTACAACCGTTTGAGAGAGAAGAGCGGCCAATGTGACGATCTGGCTTTAAGTCGATTCGATAACAAATGACGAAAACGGACGGATTTCTAGGTTTTTACTACATAGGAACACTTTTCATATTCTCCCGTGCAACTCCGCTGCTAATCCTCCTTTCATGCAGAATCTTAAGGTCCTAGCTCATGTCCAAGGCACCAAAGCCAGCTAAAAAGTCAATAATCGATACCTAAAACTTGAATTCTACTATATCTTACTGGCTATTTCATTAACTTAGAAGCTTCATCTGTGTTCTACTATGGTGCTTTTACTGTCTCCGCATACCGCAGCACGCGACATAGCTTTGCAGACGATAAGTACAACCGTTTCAGAAAGAAGAGCGGCCAATGTGACGATCTGGCTTTAAGTCGATTCGATAACAAATGACGAAAACGGACGGATGTCTCAGGTTTTTACTTCATATGAACACTTTTCACATTCTCCCGTGCAACTCCGCTGCTAATCCTCCTTTCATGCAGAATCTAAAGGTCCTAGCACATGTCCAAGGCACCAAAGCCAGCTAAAAAGTCAATAATCGATACCTAAAACTTGAATTGTACTATATCTTACTGGCTATTACATTAACTTAGAAGCTTCATCTGTGTTCTACTATGGTGCTTTTACTGTCTCCGCATACCGCAGCACGCGACATAGCTTTGCAGACGATAAGTACAACCGTTTCAGAGAGAAGAGCGACCAATGTGACGATCTGGCTTTAAGTCGATTAGATAACAAATGACGAAAACGGACGGATGTCTCAGGTTTTTACTTCATATGAACACTTTTCACATTCTCCCGTGCAACAGGGCTGCTAGTCCTCATTTCATGCAGAATCTTAAGGTCCTAGCTCATGTCCAAGGCACCAAAGCCAGCTAAAAATTCAATATTGAATACCTAAAACTTGAATTGTACTACTTCTTACTGGCTATTACATCAACTTAGAAGCTTCATCTGTGTTCTACTATGGTGCTTTTAGTGTCTCCGCATACAGCAGCACGCGACATAGCTATGAAATCGATTAGTAGAACCGTTTCAGAGAGAAGAGCGGCCAATGTGACGATCTGGCTTTAAGTCGAATCGATAACAAATGACGAAAACTGACGTGTTTCTCAAGTTTTTACTACATTTGAACACTTTTCACATTCTCCCGTGCAAATAAGCTGCTAGTCCTCCTTTCATGCAGAATGTTAAGGTCCTAGCTCATGTCGAGGGCACCAAAGCCAGCTATAAAGTCTTAATCCATACCTAAAACTTGAATTATACTACTTCTTCCTGGCTATTACATTAACTTAGAAACTTCATCTGTGTTCTACTATGGTGCTTTTAGTGTTTCAGAATACCGCAGCACGCGACATAGCTTTGCAGACGATAAGTACAACCGTTTCAGAGAGAATAGCGGCCAATGTGACGATGTGGCTTTAAGTCGATTCGATAACAAATGACGAAAACGGACGGATTTCTAGGTTTTTACTACATATGAACACTTTTCATATTCTCCCGTGCAACTCCGCTGCTAATCCTTCTTTCATGCACAATCTTAAGGTCCTAGCTCATGTCCAACGCACCAAAGCCAGCTAAAAAGTCAATAATCGATACCTAAAACTTGAATTGTACTATATCTTACTGGCTATTACATCAACTTAGAAGCTTCATCTGTGTTCTACTATGGTGCTTTTACTTACTCCGCATATCGCAGAGCGCGACATAGCTTTGCACACGAGAAGTACAACCGTTTCAGAGAGAAGAGCGGCCAATGTGACGATCTGGCTTTAAGTCGATTCGATAACAAATGACGAAAACGGACGGATTTCTAGGTTTTTACTTGATATGAACACTTTTCATATTCTCCCGTGCAACTCCGCTGCTAATCCTCCTTTCATGCAGAATCTTAAGGTCCTAGCTCATGTCCAAGGCACCAAAGCCAGCTAAAAAGTCAATAATCGATACCTAAAACTTGAATTCTACTATATCTTACTGGCTATTACATTAACTTAGAAGCTTCATCTGTGTTCCACTATGGTGCTTTTACTGTCTCCGCATACCGCAGCACGCGACATAGCTTTGCAAACGATAAGTACAACCGTTTCAGAGAGAAGAGCGGCCAATGTGACGATCTGGCTTTAAGTCGATTCGATAACAAATGACGAAAACGGACGGATGTCTCAGGTTTTTACTTCATATGAACACTTTTCACATTCTCCCGTGCAACTCCGCTGCTAATCCTCCTTTCATGCAGAATCTAAAGGTCCTAGCTCATGTCCAAGGCACCAAAGCCAGCTAAAAAGTCAATAATCGATACCTAAAACTTGAATTGTACTACTACTTACTGGCTATTACATCAACTTAGAAGCTTCATCTGTGTTCTACTATGGTTATTTTAATGTCTCCGCATACCGCAGCACGCGACATAGCTTTGCAGACGATAAGTACAACCATTTCAGAGAGTAGAGCGGCCAATGTGACGAACTGGCTTTAAGTCGATTCGATAACAAATGACGAAAACGGACGGATTTTCAGGTTTTTACTACATATGAACACTTTTCACATTCTCCCGTGCAACTCGGCTGCTAGTCCTCCTTTCATGAAAAATGTTAAGTTCCTAGCTCATGTCCAAGGCACCAAAGAAGGGTAAAAAGTCAATAACCGATACCTAAAACTTTAATTGTACTACTTCTTACTGGCTATTACATCAACTTAGAAGCTTCATCTGTGTTCTACTATGGTGCTTATAGTGTGTCCGCATACCGCAGCACGCGACATAGCTTTCCAGATGATAAGTACAACTTTTTCAGAGAGAAGGGCGGCCAATGTGACGATCTGGCTTTAAGTCGATTCGATAACAAATGACAAAAACGGACGGATTTCTCATGTTTTTACTACATATGAACACATTTCACATTCTCCCGTGCAACTCGGCTGCTAGTCTTCCTTTCATGCAGAATGTTAAGGTCCGACCTCATTTCCAAGGCACCAAAGCCAGCTAAAAAATCAATAATCGATACCTAAAACTTGAACTGTACTACTTCTTACTGGCTATTACATCAACTTAGAAGCTTCATCTGTGTTCTATTATGCTGCTTTTAGTGTCTCCGCATACCGCAGCACGCGACATAGCAACGAAATCGATTAGAACAACCGTTTCAGAGAGAAGAGCGGCCAATGTGACGATCTGGCTTTAAGTCGATTCGATAACAAATGACGAAAACTGACGTGTTTCTAGGTTTTTACTACATATGAACACTTTTCATATTCTCCCGTGCAACTCCGCTGCTAATCCTTCTTTCATGCACAATCTTAAGGTCCTAGCTCATGTCCAACGCACCAATGCCATCTAAAAAGTCAATAATCGATACCTAAAAGTTGGATTGTACTATATCTTACTGGCTATTACATCAACTTAGAAGCTTCATCTGTGTTCTACTATGGTGCTTTTACTGTCTCCGCATATCGCAGAGCGCGACATAGCTTTGCAGACGAGAAGTACAAACGTTTCAGAGAGAAGAGCGGCCAATGTGACGATCTGGCTTTAAGTCGATTCGATAAAAAATGACGAAAATGGACGGATTTCTCAGGTTTTTACTACAGATGAACACTTTTCACATTCTCCCGTGCAACTCGGCTGCTAGTCCTCCTTTCATGCAGAATCATAAGGTCCTAGCTCATGTCCAAAGCACCAAAGCCAGCTAAAAAGTCAATAATCGATACCTAGAACTTGAATTGTACTATATCTTACTGGCTATTACATTAACTTAGAAGCTTCATCTGTGTTCTACTATGGTGCTTTTACTGTCTCCGCATACCGCAGCACGCGACATAGCTTTGCAGACGATAAGTACAACCGTTTCAGAGAGAAGAGCGACCAACGTGACGATCTGGCTTTAAGTCGATTCGATAACAAATGACGAAAACGGACGGATGTCTCAGGTTTTTACTTCATATAAACACTTTTCACATTCTCCCGTGCAACTCCGCTGCTAATCCTCCTTTCATGCAGAATCTAAAGGTCCTAGCTCATGTCCAAGGCACCAAAGCCAGCTAAAAAGTCAATAATCGATACCTAGAACTTGAATTGTACTACTGCTTACTGGCTATTACATCAACTTAGAAGCTTCATCTGTGTTCTACTATGGTGATTTTAATGTCTCCGCATACCGGAGCACGCGACATAGCTTTGCAGACGATAAGTACAACCGTTTCAGACAGAAGAGCGGCCAAGGTGACGATCTGGCTTTAAGTCGATTCGATAACAAATGACGAAAACGGATCGAATTCTCAGGTTTTTACTACATATGAACACTTTTCACAGACTCCCGTGCAACAGGGCTGCTAGTCCTCATTTCATGCAGAATCTTAAGGTCCTAGCTCATGTCCAAGGCACCAAAGCCAGCTAAAAATTCAATATTGAATACCTAAAACTTGAATTGTCCTACTTCTTACTGGCTATTACATAAACTTAGAAGCTTCATCTGTGTTCTACTATGGTGCTTTTAGTGTCTCCGCATACAGCAGCACGCGACATAGCTATGAAATCGATTAGTACAACCGTTTCAGAGAGAAGAGCGGCCAATGTGACGATCTGGCTTTAAGTCGAATCGATAACAAATGACGAAAACTGACGTGTTTCTCAGGTTTTTACTACATTTGAACACTTTTCACATTCTCCCGTGCAACTCGGCTGCTAGTCCTCCTTTCATGCAGAATCATAAGGTCCTAGGTCATGTCCAAAGCACCAAAGCCAGCTAAAAAGTCAATAATCGATACCTAGAACTTGAATTGTACTATATCTTACTGGCTATTACATTAACTTAGAAGCTTCATCTCTGTTCTACTATGGTGCTTTTACTGTCTCCGCATACCGCAGCACGCGACATAGCTTTGCAGACGATAAGTACAACCGTTTCAGAGAGAATAGCGGCCAATGTGACGATGTGGCTTTAAGTCGATTCGATAACAAATGACGAAAACGGACGGATTTCTAGGTTTTTACTACATATGAACACTTTTCATATTCTCCCGTGCAACTCCGCTGCTAATCCTTCTTTCATGCACAATCTTAAGGTCCTAGCTCATGTCCAATGCACCAAAGCCAGCTAAAAAGTCAATAATCGATACCTAGAACTTGAATTGTACTATATCTTACTGGCTATTACATCAACTTAGAAGCTTCATCTGTGTTCTACTATGGTGCTTTTACTTACTCCGCATATCGCAGAGCGCGACATAGCTTTGCACACGAGAAGTACAACCGTTTCAGAGAGAAGAGCGGCCAATGTGACGATCTGGCTTTAAGTCGATTCGATAACAAATGACGAAAACGGACGGATGTCTCAGGTTTTTACTTCATATGAACACTTTTCACATTCTCCCGTGCAACTCCGCTGCTAATCCTCCTTTCATGCAGAATCTAAAGGTCCTAGCACATGTCCAAGGCACCAAAGCCAGCTAAAAAGTCAATAATCGATACCTAAAACTTGAATTGTACTACTACTTACTGGCTATTACATCAACTTAGAAGCTTCATCTGTGTTCTACTATGGTTATTTTAATGTCTCCGCATACCGCAGCACGCGACATAGCTTTGCAGACGATAAGTACAACCATTTCAGAGAGTAGAGCGGCCAATGTGACGAACTGGCTTTAAGTCGATTCGATAACAAATGACGAAAACGGACGGATTTTCAGGTTTTTACTACATATGAACACTTTTCACATTCTCCCGTGCAACTCGGCTGCTAGTCCTCCTTTCATGAAAAATGTTAAGTTCCTAGCTCATGTCCAAGGCACCAAAGAAGGGTAAAAAGTCAATAACCGATACCTAAAACTTTAATTGTACTACTTCTTACTGGCTATTACATCAACTTAGAAGCTTCATCTGTGTTCTACTATGGTGCTTATAGTGTGTGCGCATACCGCAGCACGCGACATAGCTTTCCAGATGATAAGTACAACTTTTTCAGAGAGAAGGGCGGCCAATGTGACGATCTGGCTTTAAGTCGATTCGATAACAAATGACGAAAACGGACGGATTTCTCATGTTTTTACTACGTATGAACACATTTCACATTCTCCCGTGCAACTCGGCTGCTAGTCTTCCTTTCATGCAGAATGTTAAGGTCCGAGCTCATTTCCAAGGCACCAAAGCCAGCTAAAAAATCAATAATCGATACCTAAAACTTGAACTGTACTACTTCTTACTGGCTATTACATCAACTTAGAAGCTTCATCTGTGTTCTATTATGCTGCTTTTAGTGTCTCCGCATACCGCAGCACGCGACATAGCTACGAAATCGATTAGAACAACCGTTTCAGAGAGAAGAGCGGCCAATGTGACGATCTGGCTTTAAGTCGATTCGATAACAAATGACGAAAACTGACGTGTTTCTCAGGTTTTTAGTACATATGAACACTTTTCACATTCTTCCGTGCAAATAAGCTGCTAGTCCTCCTTTCATGCAGAATGTTAAGGTCCTAGCTCATGTCGAGGGCACCAAAGCCAGCTATAAAGTCTTAAACCATACCTAAAACTTGAATTATACTACTTCTTCCTGGCTATTACATCAACTTAAAAGCTTCATCTGTGTTCTACTATGGTGCTTTTACTGTCTCCGCATACCGCAGCACGCGACATAGCTTTGCAGACGATAAGTACAACCGTTTCAGAGAGAAGAGCGACCAACGTGACGATCTGGCTTTAAGTCGATTCGATAACAAATGACGAAAACGGACGGATGTCTCAGGTTTTTACTTCATATGAACACTTTTCACATTCTCCCGTGCAACTCCGCTGCTAATCCTCCTTTCATGCAGAATCTAAAGGTCCTAGCTCATGTCCAAGGCACCAAAGCCAGCTAAAAAGTCAATAATCGATACCTAGAACTTGAATTGTACTACTGCTTACTGGCTATTACATCAACTTAGAAGCTTCATCTGTGTTCTACTATGGTGATTTTAATGTCTCCGCATACCGGAGCACGCGACATAGCTTTGCAGACGATAAGTACAACCGTTTCAGACAGAAGAGCGGCCAATGTGACGATCTGGCTTTAAGTCGATTCGATAACAAATGACGAAAACGGATCGAATTCTCAGGTTTTTACTACATATGAACACTTTTCACAGACTCCCGTGCAACAGGGCTGCTAGTCCTCATTTCATGCAGAATCTTAAGGTCCTAGCTCATGTCCAAGGCACCAAAGCCAGCTAAAAATTCAATATTGAATACCTAAAACTTGAATTGTACTACTTCTTACTGGCTATTACATCAACTTAGAAGCTTCATCTGTGTTCTACTATGGTGCTTTTAGTGTCTCCGCATACAGCAGCACGCGACATAGCTATGAAATCGATTAGTACAACCGTTTCAGAGAGAAGAGCGGCCAATGTGACGATCTGGCTTTAAGTCGAATCGATAACAAATGACGAAAACTGACGTGTTTCTCAGGTTTTTACTACATTTGAACACTTTTCACATTCTCCCGTGCAACTCGGCTGCTAGTCCTCCTTTCATGCAGAATCATAAGGTCCTAGGTCATGTCCAAAGCACCAAAGCCAGCTAAAAAGTCAATAATCGATACCTAGAACTTGAATTGTACTATATCTTACTGGCTATTACATTAACTTAGAAGCTTCATCTCTGTTCTACTATGGTGCTTTTACTGTCTCCGCATACCGCAGCACGCGACATAGCTTTGCAGACGATAAGTACAACCGTTTCAGAGAGAATAGCGGCCAATGTGACGATGTGGCTTTAAGTCGATTCGATAACAAATGACGAAAACGGACGGATATCTAGGTTTTTACTACATATGAACACTTTTCATATTCTCCCGTGCAACTCCGCTGCTAATCCTTCTTTCATGCACAATCTTAAGGTCCTAGCTCATGTCCAACGCACCAATGCCATCTAAAAAGTCAATAATCGATACCTAAAACTTGGATTGTACTATATCTTACTGGCTATTACATCAACTTAGAAGCTTCATCTGTGTTCTACTATGGTGCTTTTACTGTCTCCGCATATCGCAGAGCGCGACATAGCTTTGCAGACGAGAAGTACAACCGTTTCAGAGAGAGAAGAGCGGCCAATGTGACGATCTGGCTTTAAGTCGATTCGATAAAAAATGACGAAAATGGACGGATTTCTCAGGTTTTTACTACAGATGAACACTTTTCACATTCTCCCGTGCAACTCGGCTGCTAGTCCTCCTTTCATGCAGAATCATAAGGTCCTAGGTCATGTCCAAAGCACCAAAGCCAGCTAAAAAGTCAATAATCGATACCTAGAACTTGAATTGTACTATATCTTACTGGCTATTACATTAACTTAGAAGCTTCATCTGTCTTCTACTATAGTGCTTTTACTGTCTCCGCATACCGCAGCACGCGACTTAGCTTTGCACACGATACGTACAACCGTTTCTGAGAGAAGAGCGGCCAATGTGACGATCTGGCATTAAGTCGTTTCGATAACAAATGACGAAAACGGACGGATTTCTCAGGTTTTTACTACATATGAACACTTTTCACATTCTCCTGTGCAAATTGGCTGCTAGTCCTCCTTTCATGCAGAATGTTAAGGACCGGGCTCATGTCCAAGGCACCAAGCCAGCTAAAAAGTCAATAATCGATACCTAAAACTTGAATTGTACTACTTCTTACTGGCTATTACATCAACTTAGAAGCTTCATCTGTGTTCTATTATGCTGCTTTTAGTGTCTCCGCATACCGCAGCACGCGACATAGCTATGAAATCGATTAGTACAACCGTTTCAGAGAGAAGAGCGGCCAATGTGACGATCTGGCTTTAAGTCGAATCGATAACAAATGACGAAAACTGACGTGTTTCTCAGGTTTTTACTACATTTGAACGCTTTTCGCATTCTCCCGTGCAAATAAGCTGCTAGTCCTCCTTTCATGCAGAATGTTAAGGTCCTAGCTCATGTCGAGGGCACCAAAGCCAGCTATAAAGTATTAATCCATACCTAAAACTTGAATTATACTACTTCTTCCTGGCTATTACATCAACTTAGAAACTTCATCTGTGTTCTACTATGGTGCTTTTAGTGTTTCAGAATACCGCAGCACGCGACATAGCTTTGCAGACGATAAGTACAACCGTTTCAGAGAGAATAGCGGCCAATGTGACGATGTGGCTTTAAGTCGATTCGATAACAAATGACGAAAACGGACGGATTTCTAGGTTTTTACTACATATGAACACTTTTCATATTCTCCCGTGCAACTCCGCTGCTAATCCTTCTTTCATGCACAATCTTAAGGTCCTAGCTCATGTCCAACGCACCAAAGCCAGCTAAAAAGTCAATAATCGATACCTAAAACTTGAATTGTACTATATCTTACTGGCTATTACATCAACTTAGAAGCTTCATCTGTGTTCTGCTATGGTGCTTTTACTTACTCCGCATATCGCAGAGCGCGACATAGCTTTGCACACGAGAAGAACAACCGATTCAGAGCGAAGGGCGGCCATTGTGACGATCTGGTTTTAAGTCGATTCGATAACAAATGACGAAAACGGACCGATTTCTCAGGTTTTTACTACATATGAACACTTTTCACATTCTCCTGTGCAAATTGGCTGCTAGTCCTCCTTTCATGCAGAATGTTAAGGTCCTGGCTCATGTCCAAGGCACCAAGCCAGCTATAAAGTCAATAATCGATACCTAAAACTTGAATTGTACTACTTCTTACTGGCTATTACATCAACTTAGAAGTTTTATCTGTGTTGTACTATGGTGCTTTTAGTGTCTCAGAATACCGCAGCACGCGACATAGCTTTGCAGACGATAAGTACAACCGTTTCAGAGAGAAGAGCGGCCAATGTGACGATCTGGCTTTAAGTCGATTCGATAACAAATGACGAAAACGGACGGATTTCTAGGTTTTTACTACATATGAGCACTTTTCATAGTCTCCCGTGCAACTCTGCTGCTAATTTCCTTTCATGCAGAATCTTAAGGTCCTAGCTCATGTCCAAGGCACCAAAGCCAGCTAAAAAGTCAATAATCGATACCTAAAACTTGAATTTTACTACTTCTTACTGGCTATTACATCAACTTAGAAGCTACATCTGTGTTCTACTATGGTGCTTTTACTGTCTCCGCATTCCGCAGCACGCGACATAGCTTTGTAGACGATAAGTACAACCGTTTCAGAGAGAAGAGCGCCCAATGTGACGATCTGGCTTTAAGTCTATTCGATAACAAATGACGAAAACGGACGGATTTTCAGGTTTTTACTACATATGAACACTTTTCACATTCTCCCGTGCAACTCGGCTGCTAGTCCTCCTTTCATGAAAAATGTTAAGTTCCTAGCTCATGCCCAAGGCACCAAAGTAGGGTAAAAAGTCAATAACCGATACCTAAAACTTTAATTTTACTACTTCTTACTGGCTATTACATCAACTTAGAAGCTTCATCTGTGTTCTACTATGGTGCTTTTAGTGTGTCCGCATACCGCAGCACGCGACATAGCTTTCCAGACGATAAGTACAACTTTTTCAGAGAGAAGGGCGGCCAATGTGACGATCTGGCTTTAAGTCGATTCGATAACAAATGACGAAAACGGACGGATTTCTCATGTTTTTACTTCATATGAACACTTTTCACATTCTCCCGTGCAACTCCGCTGCTAATCCTCCTTTCATGCAGAATCTAAAGGTCCTAGCTCATGTCCAAGGCACCAAAGCCAGCTAAAAAGTCAATAATCGATACCTAGAACTTGAATTGTACTACTGCTTACTGGCTATTACATCAACTTTGAAGCTTCATCTGTGTTCTACTATGGTGATTTTAATGTCTCCGCATACCGGAGCACGCGACATAGCTTTGCAGACAATAAGTACAACCGTTTCAGACAGAAGAGCGGCCAATGTGACGATCTGGCTTTAAGTCGATTCGATAACAAATGACGAAAACGGACGGATTTCTAGGTTTTTACTACATATGAGCACTTTTCATAGTCTCCCGTGCAACTCTGCTGCTAATTTCCTTTCATGCAGAAACTTAAGGTCCTAGCTCATGTCGAGGGCACCAAAGCCAGCTATAAAGTCTTAATCCATACCTAAAACTTGAATTATACTACTTCTTCCTGGCTATTACATCAACTTAGAAACTTCATCTGTGTTCTACTATGGTGCTTTTAATGTCTCAGAATACCGCAGCACGCGACATAGCTTTCCAGACGATAAGTACAACCGTTTCAGAGAGAATAGTGACCAATGTGACGATGTGGCTTTGAGTCGATAACAAATGACGAAAACGGACGGATTTCTCAGGTTTTTACTAAATTTGAACACTTTTCACATTCTCACGTGCAACGCGGCTGCTAGACCTCCTATCTTGCAAAATCTTAAGTTCCTAGCTCATGCCCAAGGCACCAAAGAAGGGTAAAAAGTCAACAATCGATACCTAAATCTTGAATTGTACTACTTCTTACTGGCTATTACATCAACTTGGAAGCTTCGTCTGTGTTCTACTATGGTGCTTTTAGTGTCTCCGCATGCCGCAGCACTCGACATAGCTTTGCAGACGATAAGTACAACTGTTTCAGAGAGAAGAGCGGCCAATGTGACGATCTGGCTTTAAGTCGATTCGATAACAAATGTCGAACACGGACGGATTTCCCTGGTTTTTACTACATATGAACACTTTTCACATTCTCCCGTGCAACTCGGCTGCTAGTCCTCCTTTCATGCACAATCTTAAGGTCCTAGCTCATGTCCAACGCACCAAAGCCAGCTAAAAAGTCAATAATCGATACCTAAAACTTGAATTGTACTATATCTTACTGGCTATTACATCAACTTAGAAGCTTCATCTGTGTTCTACTATGGTGCTTTTACTTACTCCGCATATCGCAGAGCGCGACATAGCTTTGCAGACGAGAAGTACAACCGTTTCAGAGAGAAGAGCGGCCAATGTGACGATCTGGCTTTAAGTCGATTCGATAACAAATGACGAAAACGGACGGATGTCTCAGGTTTTTACTACATATGAACACTTTTCACATTCTCCCGTGCAACTCGGGTTCTAGTCCTCCTTTCTTGCAGAATTTTAAGGTCCTAGCTCATGTCCAAGGTACCAAAGCCAGCTAAAAAGTCAATAATCGATACCTAAAACTTGAATTGTACTACTTCTTACTGGCTATTACATCAACTTAGAAGCTTCATCTGTGTTCTACTACGGTGATTTTAGTGTCTCCGCATACCGCAGCACGCGACATAGCTTTGCAGACGATAAGTAGAACCGTTTCAGAGAGAAGGGCGGCCAATGTGACGATCTGGCTATAAATCGATTCGATAACAAATGGCGAAAACGGACGTATTTCTCATGTTTTTACTACATATGAACACTTTTCACATTCTCCCGTGCAACTCGGCTACTAGTCCTCCTTTCATGCAGAATCTTAAGGTCCTAGCTCATGTCCAAGGCACCAAAGACAGCTAAAAAGTCAATAATCGATACATAAAACTTGAATTGTACTACTTCTTACTGGCTATTACATCAACTTAGAAGCTTCATCTGTGTTCTACTATGGTTCTTTTACTGTCTCCGCATACCGCAGCACGCAACATAGCTTTGCAGACGAGAAGTACAACCGTTTCAGAGAGAAGAGCGGCCAGTTTGACGATCTGGCTTTAAGTCGTTTCGATAACAAATGACGAAAACGGACGGATGTCTCAGGTTTTTACTACATATGAACACTTTTCACATTCTCCTGTGCAAATTGGCTGCTAGTCTTCCTTTCATGCAGAATGTTAAGGTCCTGGCTCATGTCCAAGGCACCAAGCCAGCTAAAAAGTCAATAGTCGATACCTAAAACTTGAATTGTACTACTTCTTACTGGCTATTACATCAACTTAGGAGCTTCATCTGTTTTCTATTATGCTGCTTTTAGTGTCTCCGCATACCGCAGCACGCGACATAGCTATGAAATCGATTAGTACAACCGTTTCAGAGAGAAGAGCGGCCAATGTGACGATCTGGCTTTAAGTGGAATCGATAACAAATGACGAAAACTGACGTGTTTCTCAGGTTTTTACTACATTTGAACACTTTTCACATTCTCCCGTGCAAATAAGCTGCTAGTCCTCCTTTCATGCAGAATGTTAAGGTCCTAGCTCATGTCGAGGGCAACAAAGCCAGCTATAAAGTCTTAATCCATACCTAAAACTTGAATTATACTACTTCTTACTGGCTATTTCATCAACTTAGAAACTTCATCTGTGTTCTACTATGGTGCTTTTAGTGTTTCAGAATACCGCAGCACGCGACATAGCTTTGCAGACGATAAGTACAACCGTTTCAGAGAGTATAGCAGCCAATGTGACGATGTGGCTTTAAGTCGATTCGATAACAAATGACGAAAACGGACGGATTTCTAGGTTTTTACTACAGATGAACACTTTTCATATTCTCCCGTGCAACTCCGCTGCTAATCCTTCTTTCATGCACAATCTTAAGGTCCTAGCTCATGTCCAACGCACCAAAGCCAGCTAAAAAGTCAATAATCGATACCTAAAACTTGAATTGTACTATACCTTACTGGCTATTACATCAACTTAGAAGCTTCATCTGTGTTCTACTATGGTGCTTTTACTTACTCCGCATATCGCAGAGCGCGACATAGCTTTGCAGACGAGAAGTACAACCGTTTCAGAGAGAAGAGCGGCCAATGTGACGATCTGGCTTTAAGTCGATTCGATAACAAATGACGAAAACGGACGGATGTCTCAGGTTTTTACTACATATGAACACTTTTCACATTCTCCCGTGCAACTCGGCTTCTAGTCCTAGTTTCTTGCAGAATTTTAAGGTCCTAGCTCATGTCCAAGGTACCAAAGCCAGCTAAAAAGTCAATAATCGATACCTAAAACTTGAATTGTACTACTTCTTTCTGGCTATTACATCAACTTAGAAGCTTCATCTGTGTTCTACTATGGTGGTTTTAGTGTCTCCGCATACCGCAGCACGAGACATAGCTTTGCAGACGATAAGTAGAACCGTTTCAGAGAGAAGGGCGGCCAATGTGACGATCTGGTTTTAAGTCGATTCGATAACAAATGACGAAAACGGACCGATTTCTCAGGTTTTTACTACATATGAAAACTTTTCACATTCTCCCGTGCAACTCGGTTGCTAGTCCTCCTTTCATGCAGAATCTTAAGGTCCTAGCTCATGTCCAAGGCAAGAAAGCCAGCTAAAAAGTCAATATTCAAAACCTAAAACTTGAATTGTACTACTTCTTACTGGCTATTACATCAACTTAGAAGCTTCATCTGTGTTCTACTATGGTGCTTTTAGTGTCTCCGCATACCGCAGCACGCGACATAGCTTTGCAGACGATAAGTACAACCGTTTCAGAGAGAAGAGCGGCCAATGTGACGATCTGGCTATAAATCGATTCGATAACAAATGGCGAAAACGGACGTATTTCTCATGTTTTTACTACATATGAACACTTTTCACATTCTCCCGTGCACCTCGGCTGCTAGTCCTCCTTTCATGCAGAATCTTAAGGTCCTAGCTCATGTCCAAGCCACCAAAGACAACTAAAAAGTCAATAATCGATACATAAAACTTGAATTGTACTACTTCTTACTGGCTATTACATCAACTTAGTAGCTTCATCTGTGTTCTACTATGGTGATTTTAGTGTTTCGCATACCGCAGCACGCGACATAGCTTTGCAGACGATAAGCACAACCGTTTCAGGGAGAAGAGCGGCCAATTTGACGATCTGGCTTTAAGTCGATTCGATAACAAATGACGAAAACGGACGGATTTCTCAGGTTTTAACTACATATGAACACATTTCACATTCTCCCGTGCACCTCGGTTGCTAATCTTCCTTTCATGCAGAATCTTAAGTTCCTAGCTCATGTCCAAGGCACCAAAGCCAGCTAAAAAGTCAATAATCGATCCTAAAACTTGAATTGTACTACTTCTTACTGGCTATTACATCAACTTAGAAGCTTCATCTGTGTTCTACTATGGCGCTTTTAGTGTCTCCACTAACCGCAGCACGTGACATAGCTTTGCAGACGATAAGTACAACCGTTTCAGAGAGAAGAGCGGCCAATGTGACTATCTGCCTTTACGTCGATTCGATAACAAATGACGAAACGGACGGATTTCTCAGGTTTTTACTACATATGAACACTTTTCACATTCTCCCGTGCAACTCGGCTGCTAGTCCTCCGTTCATGCAGAATTTTAAGGTCCTAGCTCATGTCCAAGGCACCAAAGCCAGCTAAAAAGTCAATAATCGATACCTAAGACTTGTATTGTACTACTTCTTACCGGCTATTACATAAAGTTAGACATTCATCCGTGTTCTACTATGGTGCTTTTAGTGTCTCCGCATACCGCAGCACGTGACATAGCTTTGCAGACGATAAGTACAACCGTTTCAGAGTTAAGAGCGGCCAATGTGACAATCTGGCTTTAAGTCGATTCGATAACAAATGACGAAAACGGACGGATTTCTCAGGTTTTTACTACATATGAACACTTTTCACATTCTCCAGTGCAACTCGGCTGCTAGTCCTCCTTTCATGCAGTATCTTAAGGTCCTAGCTCATGTCCAAGGCACCGAAGCCAGCTAAAAATCAATAATCGATACCTAAAACTTGAATTGTAATATTTCTTACTGGCTATTACATCAACTTAGAACCTTCATCTGTGTTCTTCTATGGTGCCTTTAGTGTCTCCACATACCGCAGCACGTGACATAGCTTTGCAGACGATAAGTACAACCGTTTCAGAGAGAAGAGCGGCCAATGTGACGATCTGGCTTTAAGTTGATTCGATAACAAATGACGAAATCGGACGGATTTCCCAGGTTATCACTACATATGAACACTTTTCACATTCTCCCGTGCAACTTGGCTGCTAGTCCTCCTTTCATGCAGAATCTTAAGGTCCTAGCTCATGTCCAAGGCACCAAAGCCAGCTAAAAAGTAAATAATCGATACCTAAAACTTGAATTGTACTACTTCTTACTGGCTATTACATCAACTTAGAAGCTTCATCTGTGTTCTACTATGGTGCTTTTAGTGTCTCCGCATACCGCAGCACGCGACATAGATTTGCAGACGATAAGTACAACCGTTACAGAGAGAAGAGCGGCCAATGTGACGATCTGGCTTTAAGTCGATTCGATAACAAATGACGAAAATGGACGGATTTCTCAGGTTTTTACTACATATGAACACTTTTCACATTCTCCCGTGCAACTCGGCTGCTAGTCCTCCTTTCATGCAGAATCTTAAGGTCCTAGCTCATGTCCAAGGCACCGAAGCCAGCTAAAAAGTCAATAATCGATACCTAAAACTTGAATTGTAATATTTCTTACTGGCTATTACATCAACTTAGAACCTTCATCTGTGTTCTTCTATGGTGCCTTTAGTGTCTCCACATACCGCAGCACGTGACATAGCTTTGCAGACGATAAGTACAACCGTTTCAGAGAGAAGAGCGGCCAATGTGACGATCTGGCTTTAAGTTGATTCGATAACAAATGACGAAATCGGACGGATTTCCCAGGTTATCACTACATATGAACACTTTTCACATTCTCCCGTGCACCTCGGCTGCTAGTCCTCCTTTCACGCAGAATCTTAAGGTCCTAGCTCATGTCCAAGGCACCAAAGACAACTAAAAAGTCAATAATCGATACATAAAACTTGAATTGTACTACTTCTTACTGGCTATTACATCAACTTAGCAGCTTCATCTGTGTTCTACTATGGTGATTTTAGTGTTTCGCATACCGCAGCACGCGACATAGCTTTGCAGACGATAAGCACAACCGTTTCAGGGAGAAGAGCGGCCAATTTGACGATCTGGCTTTAAGTCGATTCGATAACAAATGACGAAAACGGACGGATTTCTCAGGTTTTAACTACATATGAACACATTTCACATTCTCCCGTGCACCTCGGTTGCTAATCCTCCTTTCATGCAGAATCTTAAGTTCCTAGCTCATGTCCAAGGCACCAAAGCCAGCTAAAAAGTCAATAATCGATCCTAAAACTTGAATTGTACTACTTCTTACTGGCTATTACATCAACTTAGAAGCTTCATCTGTGTTCTACTATGGCGCTTTTAGTGTCTCCACTAACCGCAGCACGTGACATAGCTTTGCAGACGATAAGTACAACCGTTTCAGAGAGAAGAGCGGCCAATGTGACTATCTGCCTTTACGTCGATTCGATAACAAATGACGAAACGGACGGATTTCTCAGGTTTTTACTACATATGAACACTTTTCACATTCTCCCGTGCAACTCGGTTGCTAGTCCTCCGTTCATGCAGAATTTTAAGGTCCTAGCTCATGTCCAAGGCACCAAAGCCAGCTAAAAAGTCAATAATCGATACCTAAGACTTGTATTGTACTACTTCTTACCGGCTATTACATCAAGTTAGACATTCATCCGTGTTCTACTATGGTGCTTTTAGTGTCTCCGCATACCGCAGCACGTGACATAGCTTTGCAGACGATAAGTACAACCGTTTCAGAGTTAAGAGCGGCCAATGTGACAATCTGGCTTTAAGTCGATTCGATAACAAATGACGAAAACGGACGGATTTCTCAGGTTTTTATTACATATGAACACTTTTCACATTCTCCAGTGCAACTCGGCTGCTAGTCCTCCTTTCATGCAGTATCTTAAGGTCCTAGCTCATGTCCAAGGCACCGAAGCTAGCTAAAAAGTCAATAATCGATACCTAAAACTTGAATTGTAATATTTCTTACTGGCTATTACATCAACTTAGAACCTTCATCTGTGTTCTTCTATGGTGCCTTTAGTGTCTCCACATACCGCAGCACGTGACATAGCTTTGCAGACGATAAGTACAATCGTTTCAGAGAGAAGAGCGGCCAATGTGACGATCTGGCTTTAAGTTGATTCGATAACAAATGACGAAATCGGACGGATTTCCCAGGTTATCACTACATATGAACACTTTTCACATTCTCCCGTGCAACTTGGCTGCTAGTCCTCCTTTCATGCAGAATCTTAAGGTCCTAGCTCATGTCCAAGGCACCAAAGCCAGCTAAAAAGTAAATAATCGATACCTAAAACTTGAATTGTACTACTTCTTACTGGCTATTACATCAACTTAGAAGCTTCATCTGTGTTCTACTATGGTGCTTTTAGTGTCTCCGCATACCGCAGCACGCGACATAGATTTGCAGACGATAAGTACAACCGTTACAGAGAGAAGAGCGGCCAATGTGACGATCTGGCTTTAAGTCGATTCGATAACAAATGACGAAAATTGACGGATTTCTCAGGTTTTTACTACATATGAACACATTTCACATTCTCCCATGCAACTCGGCTGCTAATCCTCCTTTCATGCAGAATCTTAAGGTCCTAGCTCATGTCCAAGGCACCAAAGCCAGCTAAAAAGTCAATAATCGATACATAAAACTTGAATTGTACTACTTATACTGGCTATTACATCAACTTAGAAGCTTCATCTGTGTTCTACTATGGCGCTTTTACTGTCTCCACATACCGCAGCACGTGACATAGCTTTGCAGACGATAAGTACAACCGTTTCAGAGAGAAGAGCGGCCAATGTGACGATCTGGCTTTATGTCGATTCGATAACAAATGACGAAAACGGACGGATTTCCCAGGTTATCACTACATATGAACACTTTTCACATTCTCCCGTGCACCTCGGCTGCTAGTCCTCCTTTCACGCAGAATCTTAAGGTCCTAGCTCATGTCCAAGGCACCAAAGACAACTAAAAAGTCAATAATCGATACATAAAACTTGAATTGTACTACTTCTTACTGGCTATTACATCAACTTAGAACCTTCATCTGTGTTCTTCTATGGTGCCTTTAGTGTCTCCACATACCGCAGCACGTGACATAGCTTTGCAGACGATAAGTACAACCGTTTCAGAGAGAAGAGCGGCCAATGTGACGATCTGGCTTTAAGTTGATTCGATAACAAATGACGAAATCGGACGGATTTCCCAGGTTATCACTACATATGAACACTTTTCACATTCTCCCGTGCACCTCGGCTGCTAGTCCTCCTTTCACGCAGAATCTTAAGGTCCTAGCTCATGTCCAAGGCACCAAAGACAACTAAAAAGTCAATAATCGATACATAAAACTTGAATTGTACTACTTCTTACTGGCTATTACATCAACTTAGAAGCTTCATCTGTGTTCTACTATGGTGATTTTAGTGTTTCGCATACCGCAGCACGCGACATAGCTTTGCAGACGATAAGCACAACCGTTTCAGGGAGAAGAGCGGCCAATTTGACGATCTGGCTTTAAGTCGATTCGATAACAAATGACGAAAACGGACGGATTTCTCAGGTTTTAACTACATATGAACACATTTCACATTCTCCCGTGCACCTCGGTTGCTAATCCTCCTTTCATGCAGAATCTTAAGTTCCTAGCTCATGTCCAAGGCACCAAAGCCAGCTAAAAAGTGAATAATCGATACCTAAAACTTGAATGGTACTACTTCTTACTGGCTATTACATCAACTTAGAAGCTTCATCTGTGTTCTACTATGGCGCTTTTAGTGTCTCCACTAACCGCAGCACGTGACATAGCTTTGCAGACGATAAGTACAACCGTTTCAGAGAGAAGAGCGGCCAATGTGACTATCTGCCTTTACGTCGATTCGATAACAAATGACGAAACGGACGGATTTCTCAGGTTTTTACTACATATGAACACTTTTCACATTCTCCCGTGCAACTCGGTTGCTAGTCCTCCGTTCATGCAGAATTTTAAGGTCCTAGCTCATGTCCAAGGCACCAAAGCCAGCTAAAAAGTCAATAATCGATACCTAAGACTTGTATTGTACTACTTCTTACCGGCTATTACATCAAGTTAGACATTCATCCGTGTTCTACTATGGTGCTTTTAGTGTCTCCGCATACCGCAGCACGTGACATAGCTTTGCAGACGATAAGTACAACCGTTTCAGAGTTAAGAGCGGCCAATGTGACAATCTGGCTTTAAGTCGATTCGATAACAAATGACGAAAACGGACGGATTTCTCAGGTTTTTATTACATATGAACACTTTTCACATTCTCCAGTGCAACTCGGCTGCTAGTCCTCCTTTCATGCAGTATCTTAAGGTCCTAGCTCATGTCCAAGGCACCGAAGCTAGCTAAAAAGTCAATAATCGATACCTAAAACTTGAATTGTAATATTTCTTACTGGCTATTACATCAACTTAGAACCTTCATCTGTGTTCTTCTATGGTGCCTTTAGTGTCTCCACATACCGCAGCACGTGACATAGCTTTGCAGACGATAAGTACAATCGTTTCAGAGAGAAGAGCGGCCAATGTGACGATCTGGCTTTAAGTTGATTCGATAACAAATGACGAAATCGGACGGATTTCCCAGGTTATCACTACATATGAACACTTTTCACATTCTCCCGTGCAACTTGGCTGCTAGTCCTCCTTTCATGCAGAATCTTAAGGTCCTAGCTCAT
This sequence comes from Schistocerca gregaria, assembly GCF_023897955.1. Taxonomy (NCBI): domain Eukaryota; kingdom Metazoa; phylum Arthropoda; class Insecta; order Orthoptera; family Acrididae; genus Schistocerca; species Schistocerca gregaria. The sequence goes on from NW_026061702.1 coordinate 14,133,915, forward strand.
GTCCAAGGCACCAAAGCCAGCTAAAAAGTAAATAATCGATACCTAAAACTTGAATTGTACTACTTCTTACTGGCTATTACATCAACTTAGAAGCTTCATCTGTGTTCTACTATGGTGCTTTTAGTGTCTCCGCATACCGCAGCACGCGACATAGATTTGCAGACGATAAGTACAACCGTTACAGAGAGAAGAGCGGCCAATGTGACGATCTGGCTTTAAGTCGATTCGATAACAAATGACGAAAATTGACGGATTTCTCAGGTTTTTACTACATATGAACACATTTCACATTCTCCCATGCAACTCGGCTGCTAATCCTCCTTTCATGCAGAATCTTAAGGTCCTAGCTCATGTCCAAGGCACCAAAGCCAGCTAAAAAGTCAATAATCGATACATAAAACTTGAATTGTACTACTTATACTGGCTATTACATCAACTTAGAAGCTTCATCTGTGTTCTACTATGGCGCTTTTACTGTCTCCACATACCGCAGCACGTGACATAGCTTTGCAGACGATAAGTACAACCGTTTCAGAGAGAAGAGCGGCCAATGTGACGATCTGGCTTTATGTCGATTCGATAACAAATGACGAAAACGGACGGATTTCTCAGGTTTTTACTACATATGAACACTTTTCACATTCTCCCGTGCAACTCGGCAGCTAGTCCTCCTTTAATGCAGAATCTTAAGGTCCTAGCTCATGTCCAAGGCACCAAAGCCAGCTAAAAAGTCAATAATCGATACCTAAAATTTGAATTGTACTACTTCTTACTGGCTATTACATCAACTTAGAAGCTTCATCTGTGTTGTGCTATGGTGCTTTTAGTGTCTCCGCATAACGCAGCACGCGACATAGCTTTGCAGACGATAAGTAGAACCGTTTCAGAGAGAAGAGCGGCCAATGTGACGATCTGGCTTTAAGTCGATTCGATAACAAATGACCAAAACGAACGGATTTCTCAAGTTTTTACTACATATGAACACACTTCACATTCTCCCGTGCAACTCGGCTGCTAGTCCTCCGTTCATGCAGAATTTTGAGGTCCTAGCTCATGTCCAAGGCACCAAAGAATGGTAAAAAGTCAATAATCGATACCTAAGACTTGAATTGTACTACATCTTACTGGATATTACTTCAACTTAGAAACTTCATCTGTGTTCTACTACGGTCATTTTAGTGTCTCCTCATACTGCAGCACGCGACATAGCTTTGCAGACGATAAGTACAACCGTTTCAGAGAGAGGAGCGGCCAATGTGACGATCTGGCTTTAAGTCGATTCGATAACAAATGACGAAAACGAACGGATTTCTCAGGATTTTACTACATATGAACACTTTTCACATTCTCCAGTGCAACTCGGCTGCTAGTCCTCCTTTCATGCAGAATCTTAAGGTCCTAACTCATGTCCAAGGCACCAAAGCCAGCTAAAAAGTGAATAATCGATACCTAAAACTTGAATGGTACTACTTCTTACTGGCTATTACATCAACTTAGAAGCTTCATCTGTGTTCTACTATGGTGCTTTTAGTGTCTCCGCATACCGCTGCACGCGACATAGCTTTGCAGTCGATAAGTACAACCGTTTCAGAAAGAATTGCGGCTAATGTGACGATCTGGCTTTAAGTCGATTCGATATTAAATGACGAAAACGGACGGATTTCTCTGGTTTTTACTACATATGAACACTTTTCACATTCTCCCGTGCAACTCGGCTGCTAGTCCTCCTTTCATGCAGAATCTTAAGGTCCTAGCTCATGTCCAATGCACCAAGGGCAGCTAAAAAGTCAATAATCGATACCTAAAACTTGAATTGTACTACTTCTTACTGGCTATTACATCACCTTAGAAGCTTCATCTGTGTTCTACTATGATGCTTTTAGTGTCTCCGCATACTGCAGCACGCGACATAGCTTTGCAGACGATAAGTACAACTGTTTCAGAGAGAAGAGCGGCCAATGTGACGATCTGGCTTTAAGTCGATTCGATAACAAACGACGATAACGGACGGATTTCACAGGTTTTTACTACATATGAACACTTTTTACATTCTCCCGTGCAACTCGGCTGCTAGTCCTCCTTTCATGCAGAATCTTAAGGTCCTAGCGCATGTCCAAGGAACCAAGGGCAGCTAAAAAGTCAATAATCGATACCTAAAACTTGAATTGTACTACTTCTTACTGGCTATTACATCAATTACAAGCTTCATCTGTGTTCTACTATGATGCTTTTAGTGTCTCCGCATACCGCAGCACGCGACATAGCTTTGCAGACGATAAGTACAACCGTTTCAGAGAGAAGAGCGGCCAATGTGACGATCTGGCTTTAAGTCGATTCGATAACAAATGACGAAAACGGACGGATTTCTCAGGTTTTTACTACATATGAACACTTTTCACATTCTCCCGTGCAACTCGGCTGCTAGTCCTCCTTTCATGCAGAATCTTAAGGTCCTAGCTCATGTCCAAGGCACCAAAGCCAGCTAAAAAGTGAATAATCGATACCTAAAACTTGAATGGTACTACTTCTTACTGGCTATTACATCAACTTAGAAGCTTCATCTGTGTTCTACTATGGTGCTTTTAGTGTCTCCGCATACCGCTGCACGCGACATAGCTTTGCAGTCGATAAGTACAACCGTTTCAGAGAGAATTGCGGCTAATGTGACGATCTGGCTTTAAGTCGATTCGATATTACATGACGAAAACGGACGGATTTCTCTGGTTTTTACTACATATGAACACTTTTCACATTCTCCCGTGCAACTCGGCTGCTAGTCCTCCTTTCATGCAGAATCTTAAGGTCCTAGCTCATGTCCAAGGCACCAAGGGCAGCTAAAAAGTCAATAATCGATACCTAAAACTTGAATTGTACTACTTCTTACTGGCTATTACATCACCATAGAAGCTTCATCTGTGTTCTACTATGATGCTTTTAGTGTCTCCGCATACCGCAGCACGCGACATAGCTTTGCAGACGACAAGTACAACTGTTTCAGAGAGAAGAGCGGCCAATGTGACGATCTGGCTTTAAGTCGATTCGACAAAAAATGACGAAAACGGACCGATTTCTCAGGTTTTTACTACATATGAACACTTTTCACATTCTCACGTGCAACGCGGCTGCTAGACCTCCTATTATGCAAAATCTTAAGTTCCTAGCTCATGCCCAAGGCACCAAAGAAGGGTAAGATGTCAACAATCGATACTTAAAACTTGAATTGTACTACTTCTTACTGGCTATTACATCAACTTGGAAGCTTCATCTGTGTTTTACTATGGTGCTTTTAGTGTCTCCGCAAACCGCAGCACTCGACATAGCTTTGCAGACGATAAGTACAACCGTTTCAGAGAGAAGAGCGGCCAATGTGACGATCTGGCTTTAAGTCGATTTGATAACAAATGTCGAACACGGACGGATTTCTCTGGTTTTTACTACATATGAACACTTTTCACATTCTCCCGTGCAACTCGGCTGCTAGTCCTCCTTTCATGCAGAATGTTAAGGTCCTAGCTCATGTCCAAGGCACCAAAGCCAGCTAAAATGTCAATAATCGATACCTAAAACTTGAATGGTACTACTTCTTACTGGCTATTACATCAACTTAGAAGCTTCATCTGTGTACTACTATGGTGCTTTTAGTGTCTCCGCATAACGCTGCACGCGACATTGGCATTGCAGTCGATAAGTACAACCGTTTCAGAGAGAATGGCGGCTAATGTGACGATCTGGCTTTAAGTCGATTCGATAACAAATGACGAAAACGGGCGGATTTCTCAGGTTTTTACTACATATGAACACTTTTCACATTCTCCCGTGCAACTCGGCTGCTAGTCCTCCTTTCATGCACAATCTTAAAGTCCTAGCTCATGTCCAAGGCACCAAAGCCAGCTAAAAAGTGAATTATCGATACCTAAAACTTGAATTGTACTACGTCTTACTGGCTATTACATCAACTTAGAAGCTTCATCTGTGTTCTACTATGGTGCTTTTAGTGTCTCCACATACCGCAGCACCCGACATAGCTTTGCAGAAGATAAGTACAACCGTTTCAGAGAGAAGAGCGGCCAATGTGACGATCTGGCTTTAAGTCGATTCGATAACAAATGACGAAAACGGACGGATTTCTCAGGTTTTTACTACATATGAACACTTTTCACTTTCTCCCTCGCAACTCGGCTGCTAGTCCTCCTTTCATGCAGAATCTTAAGGCCCTAGCTCATGTCCAAGACACCAAAGCCAGCTAAAAAGTCAATAATCGATACCTAAAACTTGAATTGTACTACTTCTTACTGGCTATTACATCAACTTAGAAGCTTCATCTGTGTTCTACAATGGTGCTTTTAGTGTCTCCGCATACCGCAGCACGCGACATAGCTTTGCAGACGATAAGTACAACCGTTTCAGAGAGAAGAGCGGCCAATGTGACGATCTGGCTTTAAGTCAATTCGATAACAAATGACGAAAACGTAAGGATTTCTCAGGTTTTTACTACATATGAACATTTTCCACATTCTCCAGTGCAACTCGGCTGCTAGTCCTCCTTTCATGCAGAATCTTAAGGTCCTAGCTCATGTTCAAGTCACCAAAGCAAGCTAAGAAGTCAATAATCGATACCTATAACATGAATTGTACTACTTCTTACTGGCTATTACATCAGCTTAGAAGCTTCATCTGTGTTCTACTATGGTGCTTTTAGTGTCTCCACATACCGCAGCACGCGACATAGCTTTGCAGACGATACGTACAACCGTTTCAGAGAGAAGAGCGGCCAATGTGACGATCTGGCTTTAAGTCGATTCGATAACAAACGGCGGAAACGGACTGATTTCTTAGGTTTTTACTACATATGAACACTTTTCACATTCTCCCATGCAACTGGACTGCTAGTCCTCCTTTCATGCAGAATCATAAGGTCCTAGCTCATGTCCAAGGTACCAAAGCCAGCTAAAAAGTCAATAATCGATACTTAAAACTTGAATTGTACTACTTCTTACTGACTATTTCATCATCTTAGAAGCTTCATCTGTGTTCTACTATGGTGCTTTTAGTGTCTCCGCATACCGCAGCACGCGACATAGCTTTGCAGTCGGTAAGTACAACCGTTTCAGAGAGAAGAGCGGCTAATGTGACGATCTGGCTTTAAGTCGATTCGATAACAAATGACGATAACGAACGGATTTCTCAGGTTTTTACTACATATGAACACTTTTTACATTCTCCCCTGCAACTCGGCTGCTAGTCCTCCTTTCATGCAGAATCTTAAGGTCCTAGCTCATGTCCAAGGCACCAAAGCCACCTAAAAAGTCAATAATCGATACCTAAAACTTGAATTGTACTACTTCTTACTGGCTATTACATCAACTTAGAAGCTTCATCTGTGTTCTACTATGATGCTTTTAGTGTCTCCGCATACCGCAGCACGCGACATAGCTTTGCAGACGGTAAGTACAACCGTTTCAGAGAGAAGAGCGGCCAATGTGACGATCTGGCTTTAAGTCGATTCGATAACAAATGACGACAACGGACGGATTTATCAGGTTTTTACTACATATGAACACTTTTCACATTCTCCCGTGCAACTCGGCAGCTAGTCCTCCTTTCATGCACAATCTTAAAGTCGTAGCTCATGTCAAAGGCACCAAAGCCAGCTAAAAAGTGAATAATCGATACCTAAAACTTGAATTGTACTACTTCTTACTGGCTATTACATCAACTTAGAAGCTTCATCTGTGTTCTACTATGGTGCTTTTAGTGTCTCCACATACCGCAGCACGCGACATAGCTTTGCAGAAGATAAGTACAACCGTTTCAGAGAGAAGAGCGGCTAATGTGACGATCTGGCTTTAAGGCGATTCGATAACAAATGACGATAACGAACGGATTTCTCAGGTTTTTAATACATATAAACACTTTTTACATTCTCCCCTGCAACTCGGCTGCTAGTCCTCCTTTCATGCACAATCTTAAGGTCCTAGCTCATGTTCAAGTCACCAAAGCAAGCTAAGAAGTCAATAATCGATACCTATAACATGAATTGTACTACTTCTTACTGGCTATTACATCAGCTTAGAAGCTTCATCTGTGTTCTACTATGGTGCTTTTAGTGTCTCCACATACCGCAGCACGCGACATAGCTTTGCAGACGATACGTACAACCGTTTCAGAGAGAAGAGCGGCCAATGTGACGATCTGGCTTGAAGTCGATTCGATAACAAATGGCGGAAACGGACGGATTTCTTAGGTTTTTACTACATATGAACACTTTTCACATTCTCCCATGCAACTGGACTGCTAGTCCTCCTTTCATGCAGAATCATAAGGTCCTAGCTCATGTCCAAGGTACCAAAGCCAGCTAAAAAGTCAATAATCGATACTTAAAACTTGAATTGTACTACTTCTTACTGACTATTACATCATCTTAGAAGCTTCATCTGTGTTCTACTATGGTGCATTTAGTGTCTCCGCATACCGCAGCACGCGACATAGCTTTGCAGTCGATAAGTACAACCGTTTCAGAGAGAAGAGCGGCTAATGTGACGATCTGGCTTTAAGTCGATTCGATAACAAATGACGAAAACGAACGGATTTCTCAGGTTTTTACTACATATGAACACTTTTTACATTCTCCTCTGTAACTCGGCTGCTAGTCCTCCTTTCATGCAGAATCTTAAGGTCCTAGCTCATGTCCAAGGCACCAAAGCCACCTAAAAAGTCAATAATCGATACCTAAAAGTTGAATTGTACTACTTCTTACTGGCTATTACATCAACTTAGAAGCTTCATCTGTGTTCTACTATGATGCTTTTAGTGTCTCCGCATACCGCAGCACGCGACATAGCTTTGCAGTCGGTAAGTACAACCGTTTCAGAGAGAAGAGCGGCTAATGTGACGATCTGGCTTTAAGTCGATTCGATAACAAATGACGATAACGAACGGATTTCTCAGGTTTTTACTACATATGAACACTTTTTACATTCTCCCCTGCAACTCGGCTGCTAGTCCTCCTTTCATGCAGAATCTTAAGGTCCTAGCTCATGTCCAAGGCACCAAAGCCACCTAAAAAGTCAATAATCGATACCTAAAACTTGAATTGTACTACTTCTTACTGGCTATTACATCAACTTAGAAGCTTCATCTGTGTTCTACTATGATGCTTTTAGTGTCTCCGCATACCGCAGCACGCGACATAGCTTTGCAGACGGTAAGTACAACCGTTTCAGAGAGAAGAGCGGCCAATGTGACGATCTGGCTTTAAGTCGATTCGATAACAAATGACGACAACGGACGGATTTATCAGGTTTTTACTACATATGAACACTTTTCACATTCTCCCGTGCAACTCGGCAGCTAGTCCTCCTTTCATGCACAATCTTAAAGTCGTAGCTCATGTCAAAGGCACCAAAGCCAGCTAAAAAGTGAATAATCGATATCTAAAACTTGAATTGTACTACTTCTTACTGGCTATTACATCAACTTATAAGCTTCATCTGTGTTCTACTATGGTGCTTTTAGTGTCTCCACATACCGCAGCACGCGACATAGCTTTGCAGAAGATAAGTACAACCGTTTCAGAGAGAAGAGCGGCTAATGTGACGATCTGGCTTTAAGGCAATTCGATAACAAATGACGATAACGAACGGATTTCTCAGGTTTTTAATACATATAAACACTTTTTACATTCTCCCCTGCAACTCGGCTGCTAGTCCTCCTTTCATGCACAATCTTAAGGTCCTAGCTCATGTTCAAGTCACCAAAGCAAGCTAAGAAGTCAATAATCGATACCTATAACATGAATTGTACTACTTCTTACTGGCTATTACATCAGCTTAGAAGCTTCATCTGTGTTCTACTATGGTGCTTTTAGTGTCTCCACATACCGCAGCACGCGACATAGCTTTGCAGACGATACGTACAACCGTTTCAGAGAGAAGAGCGTCCAATGTGACGATCTGGCTTGAAGTCGATTCGATAACAAATGGCGGAAACGGACGGATTTCTTAGGTTTTTACTACATATGAACACTTTTCACATTCTCCCATTTAACTGGACTGCTAGTCCTCCTTTCATGCAGAATCATAAGGTCCTAGCTCATGTCCAAGGTACCAAAGCCAGCTAAAAAGTCAATAATCGATACTTAAAACTTGAATTGTACTACTTCTTACTGACTATTACATCATCTTAGAAGCTTCATCTGTGTTCTACTATGGTGCATTTAGTGTCTCCGCATACCGCAGCACGCGACATACCTTTGCAGTCGATAAGTACAACCGTTTCAGAGAGAAGAGCGGCTAATGTGACGATCTGGCTTTAAGTCGATTCGATAACAAATGACGAAAACGAACGGATTTCTCAGGTTTTTACTACATATGAACACTTTTTACATTCTCCCCTGTAACTCGGCTGCTAGTCCTCCTTTCATGCAGAATCTTAAGGTCCTAGCTCATGTCCAAGGCACCAAAGCCACCTAAAAAGTCAATAATCGATACCTAAAAGTTGAATTGTACTACTTCTTACTGGCTATTACATCAACTTAGAAGCTTCATCTGTGTTCTACTATGATGCTTTTAGTGTCTCCGCATACCGCAGCACGCGACATAGCTTTGCAGACGGTAAGTACAACCGTTTCAGAGAGAAGAGCGGCCAATGTGACGATCTGGCTTTAAGTCGATTCGATAACAAATGACGAAAACGGACGGATTTATCAGGTTTTTACTACATATGAACACTTTTCACATTCTCCCGTGCAACTCGGCTGCTAGTCCTCCTTTCATGCAGAATCTTAACGTCCTAGCTCATGTCCAAGGCAGCAAAGCCAGCTAAAAAGTGAATAATCGATACCTAAAACTTGAATTGTACTACTTCTTACTGGCTATTACATCAACTTAGAAGCTTCATCTGTGATCTACTATGGTGCTTTTAGTGTCTCCGCATACCGCAGCACGCGACATAGCTTTGCAGAAGATAAGTACAACCGTTTCAGAGAGAAGAGCGGCTAATGTGACGATCTGGCTTTAAGGCGATTCGATAACAAATGACGATAACGAACGGATTTCTCAGGTTTTTAATACATATAAACACTTTTTACATTCTCCCCTGCAACTCGGTTGCTAGTCCTCCTTTCATGCACAATCTTAAGGTCCTAGCTCATGTTCAAGTCACCAAAGCAAGCTAAGAAGTCAATAATCGATACCTATAACATGAATTGTACTACTTCTTACTGGCTATTACATCAGCTTAGAAGCTTCATCTGTGTTCTACTATGGTGCTTTTAGTGTCTCCACATACCGCAGCACGCGACATAGCTTTGCAGACGATACGTACAACCGTTTCAGAGAGAAGAGCGGCCAACGTGACGATCTGGCTTTAAGTCGATTCGATAACAAATGGCGGAAACGGACGGATTTCTTAGGTTTTTACTACATATGAACACTTTTCACATTCTCCCATGCAACTGGACTGCTAGTCCTCCTTTCATGCAGAATCATAAGGTCCTAGCTCATGTCCAAGGTACCAAAGCCAGCTAAAAAGTCAATAATCGATACTTAAAACTTGAATTGTACTACTTCTTACTGACTATTACATCATCTTAGAAGCTTCATCTGTGTTCTACTATGGTGCATTTAGTGTCTCCGCATACCGCAGCACGCGACATAGCTTTGCAGTCGATAAGTACAACCGTTTCAGAGAGAAGAGCGGCTAATGTGACGATCTGGCTTTAAGTCGATTCGATAACAAATGACGATAACGAACGGATTTCTCAGGTTTTTACTACATATGAACACTTTTTACATTCTCCCCTGTAACTCGGCTGCTAGTCCTCCTTTCATGCAGAATCTTAAGGTCCTAGCTCATGTCCAAGGCACCAAAGCCACCTAAAAAGTCAATAATCGATACCTAAAACTTGAATTGTACTACTTCTTACTGGCTATTACATCAACTTAGAAGCTTCATCTGTGTTCTACTATGATGCTTTTAGTGTCTCCGCATACTGCAGCACGCGACATAGCTTTGCAGACGGTAAGTACAACCGTTTCAGAGAGAAGAGCGGCCAATGTGACGATCTGGCTTTAAGTCGATTCGATAACAAATGACGAAAACGGACGGATTTATCAGGTTTTTACTACATATGAACACTTTTCACATTCTCCCGTGCAACTCGGCTGCTAGTCCTCCTTTCATGCAGAATCTTAACGTCCTAGCTCATGTCCAAGGCACCAAAGCCAGCTAAAAAGTGAATAATCGATACCTAAAACTTGAATTGTACTACTTCTTACTGGCTATTACATCAACTTAGAAGCTTCATCTGTGATCTACTATGGTGCTTTTAGTGTCTCCGCATACCGCAGCACGCGACATAGCTTTGCAGACGATAAGTACAACTGTTTCAGAGAGAAGAGCGGCCAATGTGACGATCTGGCTTTACGTCGATTCGATAACAAATGACGAAAACGGACGGTTTTCTCAGGTTTTTCTACATATGAACACTTTTCACTTTCTCCCTCGCAACTCGGCTGCTAGTCCTCCTTTCATGCAAAATCTTAAGGCCCTAGCTCATGTCCAAGACACCAAAGCCAGCTAAAAAGTAAATAATCGATACCTAAAACTTGAATTGTACTACTTCTTACTGGCTATTACATCAACTTAGAAGCTTCATCTGTGTTCTACTATGGTGCTTTTAGTGTCTCCGCATACCGCAGCACGCGACATAGCTTTGCAGACGATAAGTACAACCGTTTCAGAGAGAAGAGCGGCCAATGTGACGATATGGCTTTAAGTCAATTCGATAACAAATGACCGAAACGGAAGGATTTCTCAGGTTTTTACTACATATGAACATTTTCCACATTCTCCCGTGCAACTCGGCTGCTAGTCCTCCTTTCATGCAGAATCATAAGGTCCTAGCTCATGTACAAGGTACCAAAGCCAGCTAAAAAGTCAATAATCGATACCTATAACTTGAATTGTACTTCTTCTTACTGGCAATTACATCAACTTAGAAGCTTCATGTATGTTCTACTATGGTGCTTTTAGTGTCTCCGCATACCGCAGCACGCGACATAGCTTTGCAGACGATAAGTACAACCGTTTTAGAGAGTAGAGCGCCCAATGTGACGATCTGGCTTTAAGTCGATTCGATAACAAATGAGGAAAACGGACGGATTTCTCAGGTTTTTACTAAATATGAACACTTTTCACATTCTCACGTGCAACGCGGCTGCTAGACCTCCTATCATGCAAAATCTTAAGTTCCTAGCTCATGCCCAAGGCACCAAAGTAGGGTAAAAAGTCAACAATCGATACCTAACACTTGAATTGTACTACTTCTTACTGGCTATTACATCGCCTTAGAAGCTTCATCTGTCTTCTACTATGGTGCTTTTCGTGTCTCCGCATACCGCAGCACGCGACATAGCTTTGCAGACGATAAGTACAACCGTTTCAGAGAGAAGAGCGCCAATGTGACGATCTGGCTTTAAGACGATTCGATAACAAATGACGAAAACGGACGGATTTCTCTGGTTTTTACTACATATGAACACTTTTCACATTCTCCCGTGCAACTGGGCTGCTAGACCTCCTATCATGCAAAATCGTAAGTTCCTAGCTCATGCCCAAGGCACCAAAGAAGGGTAAAAAGTCAACAATCGATACCTAAAACTTGAATTGTACTACTTCTTACTGGCTATTGCATCAACTTAGAAGCTTCATCTGTGTTCTACTATGGTGCTTTTAGTGTCTCCGCATGCCGCAGCACTCGACATAGCTTTGCAGACGATAAGTACAACCGTTTCAGAGAGAAGAGCGGCCAATGTTACGATCTGGCTTTAAGTCGATTCGATAACAAATGTCGAACACGGACGGATTTCTCTGGTTTTTACTACATATGAACACTTTTCATATTCTCCCGTGCAACTCGGCTGCTAGTCCTCCTTTCATGCAGAATCTTAAGGTCCTAGCTCATGTCCAAGGCACCAAAGCCAGCAAAAAAGTCAATAATCAATACCTAAAACTTGAATTGTACTACTTCTTACTGACTATTACATCAACTTAGAAGCTTCATCTGTGTTCTACTATGGTGCTTTTAGTGTCTCCGCATACCGCAGCACGCGACATAGCTTTGCAGTCGATAAGTACAACCGTTTGAGAGAGAAGAGAGGCCAATGTGACGATCTGGCTTTAAGTCGATTCGATAACAATGACGATAATGAACGGATTTTTAAGGTTTTTACTACATATGAACACTTTTCACATTCTCCCGTGCAACTCGGCTGCTAGTCCTCCTTTCATGCAGAATCTTAAGGTCCTAGCCATGTCCAAGGCACCAAAGCCAGCTAAAAAGTCAATAATCGATACCTAAAACTTGAATTATACAACTTCTTACTGGCTATTACATCAAATTAGAGGCTTCATCTGTGTTCTACTATAATGCTTTTAGTGTCTCCGCATACCGCAGCACGCGACATAGCTTTGCAGTCGATAACCAACCTCTCCCTCTGAAATCAGTAAAATAATAAACTCACTGAAAAGTAAAAGCTCTTACGGAATTGATGGCATTTCCAGCAAAGTACTTAAAGCTTGTTCCCCACAGATAAGTAGAATTCTCAGCCACGTATGTAATAGCTCTTTGGAGCAGGGTGTTTTCCCTGATAGACTGAAATATGCCATTGTAAAACCATTACATAAAAAGGGGGATATGTCGGATGTCAACAACTACCGCCCAATCTCTCTTCTGACAGCTCTATCAAAAATTTTTGAGAAAGTAATGTATTCAAGAGTAGCCTCCCATATTTGTAAAAATAAAGTACTAACAAAATGTCAGTTTGGTTTTCAGAAAGGCTTTTCAACAGAAAATGCTATATATGCTTTCACTGATCAAATATTAAATGCTCTGAATAACCGGACATCACCCGTTGGTATTTTTTGTGATCTCTCAAAGGCCTTTGATTGTGTAAATCATGGAATTCTTTTAGATAAGCTAAATCATTATGGTTTGAGTGGGGCAGTGCACAAATGGTTTAATTCATACTTATCTGGAAGAATGCAGAAAGTTGAAATAAGTGGTTCGTGTAATGTTAAAACAGCTGATTCCTCTAACTGGGGTGCTATCAAGCACGGGGTCCCACAGGGTTCGGTCTTAGGTCCTTTACTGTTCTTGATATACATTAATGACTTACCATTCCACATTGATGAAGATGCAAAGTTAGTTCTTTTTGCTGATGATACAAGTATAGTAATAACATCCAAAAACCAAGAACTAAGTGATGTAATTGTAAATGATGTTTTTCACAAAATTATTAAGTGGTTCTCAGCAAACGGACTCTCTTTAAATTTTGATAAAACACAGTATATACAGTTCCGTACAGTAAATGGCAAAACTCCAGTAATAAATATAGAATTTGAACAGAAGTCTGTAGCTAAGGTAGAATTTTCAAAATTTTTAGGTGTGTCCATTGATGAGAGGTTAAACTGGAAGCAACACATTGATGGTCTGCTGAAACGTCTGAGTTCAGCTACGTATGCTATTAGGGTTATTGCAAATTTTGGTGATAAGAATCTCAGTAAATTAGCTTACTATGCCTACTTTCATTCACTGCTTTCGTATGGCATCATATTCTGGGGTAATTCATCGTTGAGTAGAAAAGTATTCATTGCACAAAAACGTGTAATCAGAATAATTGCTGGAGCCCACCCACGGTCATCCTGCAGACATCTATTTAAGGATCTAGGGATCCTCACAGTAACCTCACAGTATATATATTCCCTTATGAAATTTGTTGATAATAATCCAACCCAATTCAAAAGTAATAGCAGTGTGCATACCTATAACACCAGGAGAAAGGATGATCTTCACTATGCAGGGTTAAATCTGACTTTGGCACAGAAAGGGGTAAATTATGCTGCCACAAAAGTCTTTGGGCACCTACCAAACAGCATCAAAAGCCTGACAGATAGCCAACTAACATTTAAAAATAAATTAAAAGAATTTCTAGATGACAACTCCTTCTACTCATTGGCTGAATTTTTAGATATAAAGTAAGTAAAAAAAAAAAAAAAAAAAAAAAAAAAAAACTTAATCATTAGTGTCATGCAATATTTTGTGTAATGTAATCTTTTATTAACCTGACACGTTCCACATCATTACGAAGTGTCGTATTCATGATCGATGGAACAAGTATTAATCTAATCTAATCTAATCTAAGTACAACCGTTTCAGAGAGAAGAGGGGCCAATGTGACGATCTGGCTTTAAGTCGATTCGATAACAAATGACGAAAACGGACGGATTTCTCAGGTTTTTACTACATATAAACACTTTTCACATTCTCCCGTGCAACTCGGCTGCTAGTCCTCGTTTCATGCAGAATCTTAAGGTCTTGGCTCATGTCCAAGTCACCAAAGCCAGCTAAAAAGTCAATAATCGATACCTAACACTTGAATTGTACTACTTCTTACTGGCTATTACATCGCCTTAGAAGCTTCATCTGTCTTCTACTATGGTGCTCTTAGTGTCTCCGCATACCGCAGCACGCGACATAGCTTTGCAGACGATAAGTACAACCGTTTCAGAGAGAAGAGCGCCAATGTGACGATCTGGCTTTAAGACGATTCGATAACAAATGACGAAAACGGACGGATTTCTCTGGTTTTTACTACATATGAACACTTTTCACATTCTCCCGTGCAACTGGGCTACTAGACCTCCTATCATGCAAAATCTTAAGTTCCTAGCTCATGCCCAAGGCACCAAAGAAGGGTAAAAAGTCAACAATCGATACCTAAAACTTGAATTGTACTACTTCTTACTGGCTATTGCATCAACTTAGAAGCTTCATCTGTGTTCTACTATGGTGCTTTTAGTGTCTCCGCATGCCGCAGCACTCGACATAGCTTTGCAGACGATAAGTACAACCGTTTCAGAGAGATGAGCGGCCAATGTTACGATCTGGCTTTAAGTCGATTCGATAACAAATGTCGAACACGGACGGATTTCTCTGGTTTTTACTACATATGAACACTTTTCATATTCTCCCGTGCAACTCGGCTGCTAGTCCTCCTTTCATGCAGAATCTTAAGGTCCTAGCTCATGTCCAAGGCAGCAAAGCCAGCTAAAAAGTCAATAATCAATACCTAAAACTTGAATTGTACTACTTCTTACTGACTATTACATCAACTTAGAAGCTTCATCTGTGTTCTACTATGGTGCTTTTAGTGTCTCCGCATACCGCAGCACGCGACATAGCTTTGCAGTCGATAAGTACAACCGTTTGAGAGAGAAGAGAGGCCAATGTGACGATCTGGCTTTAAGTCGATTCGATAACAATGACGATAACGAACGGATTTTTAAGGTTTTTACTACATATGAACACTTTTCACATTCTCCAGTGCAACTCGGCTGCTAGTCCTCCTTTCATGCAGAATCTTAAGGTCCTAGCTCATGTTCAAGTCACCAAAGCCAGCTAAGAAGCCAATAATCGATACTTATAACATGAATTGTACTACTTCTTACTGGCTATTACATCAGCTTAGAAGCTTCATCTGTGTTCTACTATGGTGCTTTTAGTGTCTCCGCATACCGCAGCACGCGACATAGCTTTGCAGACGATAAGTACAACCGTTTCAGAGAGAAGAGCAGCCAATGTGACGAACTGGCTTTAAGTCGATTCCATAACAAATGGCGGAAACTGACGGATTTCTCAGGTTTTTACTACATATGAACACTTTTTACATTCTCCCCTGTAACTCGGCTGCTAGTCCTCCTTTCATGCAGAATCTTAAGGCCCTAGCTCATGTCCAAGGCACCAAAGCCAGCTAAAAATTCAATAATCGATACCTAAAACTTGAATTGTACTACTTCTTACTGGCTATTACATCAACTTAGAAGCTTCATCTGTGTTCTACTATGGTGCTTTTAGTGTCTCCGCATACCGCAGCACGCGACATAGCTTTGCAGACGATAAGTACATCCGTTTCAGAGAGAAGAGCGGCCAATGTGACGATCTGGCTTTAAGTCGATTCGATAACAAATGGCGGAAACAGACGGATTTCTTTGGTTTTTACTACATATGAACACTTTTCACATTCTCCCGTGCAACTGGGCTGCTAGTCCTCCTTTCATGCAGAATCATAAGGTCCTAGCTCATGTACAAGGTACCAAAGCCAGCTAAAAAGTCAATAATCGATAACTATAACTTGAATTGTACTTCTTCTTACTGGCAATTACATCAACTTAGAAGCTTCATGTATGTTCTACTATGGTGCTTTTAGTGTCTCCGCATACCGCAGCACGCGACATAGCTTTGCAGACGATAAGCACAACCGTTTTAGAGAGTAGAGCGCCCAACGTGACGATCTGGCTGTAAGTCGATTCGATAACAAATGAGGAAAACGGACGGATTTCTCAGGTTTTTACTACATATGAACACTTTTCACATTCTCACGTGCAACGCGGCTGCTAGACCTCCTATCATGTAAAATCTTAAGTTCCTAGCTCATGCCCAAGGCACCAAAGACGGGTAAAAAGTCAACAATCGATACCTAAAACTTGAATTGTACTACTTCTTACTGGCTATTACATCAACTTAGAAGCTTCATCTGTGTTCTACTATGGTGCTTTTAGTGCCTCCGCATACGGCAGCACGCGACATAGCTTTGCAGACGATAAGTACAACCGTTTCAGAGAGAAGAGCGGCCAATGTGTCGATCTGGCTTTAAGTCGATTCCATAACAAATGGCGGAAACTGACGGATTTCTCAGGTTTTTACTACATATGAACACTTTTTACATTCTCCCCTGTAACTCGGCTGCTAGTCCTCCTTTCATGCAGAATCTTAAGGCCCTAGCTCATGTCCAAGGCACCAAAGCCAGCTAAAAATTCAATAATCGATACCTAAAACTTGAATTGTACTACTTCTTACTGGCTATTACATCAACTTAGAAGCTTCATCTGTGTTCTACTATGGTGCTTTTAGTGTCTCCGCATACCGCAGCACGCGACATAGCTTTGCAGACGATAAGTACATCCGTTTCAGAGAGAAGAGCGGCCAATGTGACGATCTGGCTTTAAGTCGATTCGATAACAAATGGCGGAAACAGACGGATTTCTTTGGTTTTTACTACATATGAACACTTTTCACATTCTCCCGTGCAACTGGGCTGCTAGTCCTCCTTTCATGCAGAATCATAAGGTCCTAGCTCATGTACAAGGTACCAAAGCCAGCTAAAAAGTCAATAATCGATAACTATAACTTGAATTGTACTTCTTCTTACTGGCAATTACATCAACTTAGAAGCTTCATGTATGTTCTACTATGGTGCTTTTAGTGTCTCCGCATACCGCAGCACGCGACATAGCTTTGCAGACGATAAGCACAACCGTTTTAGAGAGTAGAGCGCCCAACGTGACGATCTGGCTGTAAGTCGATTCGATAACAAATGAGGAAAACGGACGGATTTCTCAGGTTTTTACTACATATGAACACTTTTCACATTCTCCCGTGCAACTGGGCTGCTAGTCCTCCTTTCATGCAGAATCATAAGGTCCTAGCTCATGTACAAGGTACCAAAGCCAGCTAAAAAGTCAATAATCGATAACTATAACTTGAATTGTACTTCTTCTTACTGGCAATTACATCAACTTAGAAGCTTCATGTATGTTCTACTATGGTGCTTTTAGTGTCTCCGCATACCGCAGCACGCGACATAGCTTTGCAGACGATAAGCACAACCGTTTTAGAGAGTAGAGCGCCCAACGTGACGATCTGGCTGTAAGTCGATTCGATAACAAATGAGGAAAACGGACGGATTTCTCAGGTTTTTACTACATATGAACACTTTTCACATTCTCACGTGCAACGCGGCTGCTAGACCTCCTATCATGTAAAATCTTAAGGTCCTAGCTCATGTCCAAGGCACCAAAGACAGCTAAAAAGTCAATAATCGATACCTAAAACTTGAATTGTACTACTTGTTACTGGCTATTACATCAACTTGGAAGCTTCATCTGTCTTCTACTATGGTGCTTTTAGTGTCTCCACATACCGCAGCACGCGACATAGATTTGCAGACGATAAGTACAACGGTTCAGAGAGAAGAGCGGTTAATGTGACGATCTGGCTTTAAGTCGATTCGATAACAAATGAGGAAAACGGACGTATTTCTCAGGTTTTTACTATATATGAACACTTTTCTCATTCTTCCGTGCAACTTGGCTGTTAGTCGTCCTTTCATGCAGAATTTTAAGGTCCTAGCTCATGTCCAAGGCACCAAAGCCAGCTAAAAGTCAATAATCGATACCTAAAACTTGAATTGTACTACTTCTTACTGGCCATTACATCAACTTAGAAGCCTCATCTGTGTTCTACTATGGTGCTTTTAGTGGCTCCGCATACCGCAGCACGCGACATAGCTTTGCAGACGATAAGTACAACCGTTTTAGAGAGTAGAGCGCCCAATGTGACGATCTGGCTTTAAGTCGATTCGATAACAAATGAGGAAAACGGACGGGTTTCTCAGGTTTTTACTAAATATGAACACTTTTCACATTCTCACGTGCAACGCGGCTGCTAGACCTCCTATCATGCAAAATCTTAAGTTCCTAGCTCATGCCCAAGGCACCAAAGAAGGGTAAAAAGTCAACAATCGATACCTAAAACTTGAATTGTACTACTTCTTACTGGCTATTACATCAACTTAGAAGCTTCATCTGTGTTCTACTATGTTGCTTTTAGTGTCTCCGCATACAGCAGCACTCGACATAGCTTTGCAGACAATAAGTACAACCGTTGCAGAGAGAAGAGCGGCAAATGTGACGATCTGGCTTTAAGTCGATTCGATAACAAATGTCGAACACGGACGGATTTCTCAGGCTTTTACTACATATGAACACTTTTCACATTCTCCCGTGCAACTCGGCGGCTAGTCCTCCATTAATGAAGAATCTTAAGGTCCTAGCTCATGTCCAAGGCACCAAAGACAGCTAAAAAGTCAATAATCGATACCTAAAACTTGAATTGTACTACTTCTTACTGGCTATTACATCAACTTGGAAGCTTCATCTGACTTCTACTATGGTGCTTTTAGTGTCTCCACATACCGCAGCACGCGACATAGCTTTGCAGACGATAAGTACAACCGTTTCAGAGAGGAAAACGGACGGATTTCTCATTTTTTTACTAACTATGAACACTTTTCACATTCTCACGTGCAACGCGGCTGCTAGACCTCCTATCATGCAAAATCTTAAGTTCCTAGCTCATGCCCAAGGCACCAAAGAAGGGTAAATAGTCAACAATCGATACCTAAAACTTGAATTGTACTACTTCTTACTGGCTATTACATCAACTTAGAAGCTTCATCTGTGTTCTACTATGGTGCTTTTAGTGTCTCCGCATGCCGCAGCACTCGACATAGCTTTGCAGACGATAAGTACAACCGTTTAAGAGAGAAGAGCGGCCAATGTTACGATCTGGCTTTAAGTCGATTCGATAACAAATGTCGAACACGGACGGATTTCTCTGGTTTTTACTACATATGAACACTTTTCATATTCTCCCGTGCAACTCGGCTGCTAGTCCTCCTTTCATGCAGAATCTTAAGGTCCTAGATCATGTCCAAGGCACCAAAGCCAGCAAAAAAGTCAATAATCAATACCTAAAACTTGAATTGTACTACTTCTTACTGACTATTACATCAACTTAGAAGCTTCATGTGTGTTCTACTATGGTGCTTTTAGTGTCTCCGCATACCGCAGCACGCGACATAGCTTTGCAGTCGATACGTACAACCGTTTGAGAGAGAAGAGAGGCCAATGTGACGATCTGGCTTTAAGTCGATTCGATAACAATGACGATAACGAACGGATTTTTAAGGTTTTTACTACATATGAACACTTTTCACACTCTCCCGTGCAACTCGGCTGCTAGTCCTCCTTTCATGCAGAATCTTAAGGTCCTAGCCATGTCCAAGGCACCAAAGCCAGCTAAAAAGTCAATAATCGATACCTAAAACTTGAATTATACTACGTCTTACTGGCTATTACATCAAATTAGAGGCTTCATCTGTGTTCTACTATAATGCTTTTAGTGTCTCCGCATACCGCAGCACGCGACATAGCTTTGCAGTCGATAAGTACAACCGTTTCAGGGAGAAGAGCGGCCAATGTGACGATCTGGCTTTAAGTCAATTCGATAACAAATGACGAAAACGGAAGGATTTCTCAGGTTTTTACTACATATGAACATTTTCCACATTCTCCAGTGCAACTCGGCTGCTAGACCTCCTTTCATGCAGAATCTTAAGGTCCTAGCTCATGTTCAAGTCACCAAAGCCAGCTAAGAAGCCAATAATCGATACTTATAACATGAATTGTACTACTTCTTACTGGCTATTACATCAATTACAAGCTTCATCTGTGTTCTACTATGATGCTTTTAGTGTCTCCGCATACCGCAGCACGCGACATAGCTTTGCAGACGATAAGTACAACCGTTTCAGAGAGAAGAGCGGCCAATGTGACGATCTGGCTTTAAGTCGATTCGATAACAAATGTCGAACACGGACGGATTTCTCAGGCTTTTTTTACATATGAACACATTTCACATTCTCCCGTGCAACTCGTCTGCTAGTCCTCCATTAATGAAGAATCTTAAGGTCCTAGCTCATGTCCAAAGCACCAAAGACAGCTAAAAAGTCAATAATCGATACCTAAAACTTGAATTTTACTACTTCTTACTGGCTATTAGATCAACTTAGAAGCTTCATGTGTGTTCTACTATGGTGCTTTTAGTGTCTCCGCATACCGCAGCACGCGACATAGCTTTGCAGACGATAAGTACAACCGTTTTAGAGAGTAGAGCGCCCAACGTGACGATCTGGCTTTAAGTCGATTCGATAACAAATGAGGAAAACGGACGGATTTCTCAGGTTTTTACTACATATGAACACTTTTCACATTCTCACGTGCAACTTGGCTGTTAGTCGTCCTTTCATGCAGAATTTTAAGGTCCTAGCTCATGTCCAAGGCACCAAAGCCAGCTAAAAAGTCAATAATCGATACATATAACTTGAATTGTACTTCTTCTTACTGGCTATTAGATCAACTTAGAAGCTTCATGTGTGTTCTACTATGGTGCTTTTAGTGTCTCCACATACCGCAGCACGCGACATAGCTTTGCAGAAGATAAGTACAACCGTTTCAGAGAGAAGAGCGGCCAATGTGACGATCTGGCTTTAAGTCGATTCGATAACAAATGGCGGAAACTGACGGATTTCTTAGGTTTTTACTACATATGAACACTTTTCACATTCTCCCATGCAACTGGACTGCTAGTCCTCCTTTCATGCAGAATCATAAGGTCCTAGCTCATGTCCAAGGTACCAAAGCCAGCTAAAAAGTCAATAATCGATACTTAAAACTTGAATTGTACTACTTCTTACTGACTATTACATCATCTTAGAAGCTTCATCTGTGTTCTACTATGGTGCATTTAGTGTCTCCGCATACCGCAGCACGCGACATAGCTTTGCAGACGATAAGTACAACCGTTTCAGAGAGAAGAGCGGCCAATGTGACGATCTGGCTTTAAGTCGATTCGATAACAAATGACGAAAAGGGACGGATTTCTCAGGTTTTTACTACATATGAACACTTTTCACTTTCTCCCGTGCAACTCGGCTGCTAGTCCTCCTTTCATGCAGAATCTTAAGGTCCTAGCTCATGTCCAAGGCACCAAGGGCAGCTAAAAAGTCAATAATCGATACCTAAAACTTGAATTGTACTACTTCTTACTGACTATTACATCATCTTAGAAGCTTCATCTGTGTTTTACTATGGTGATTTTAGTGTCTCCGCATACCGCAGCACGCGACATAGCTTTGCAGTCGATAAGTACAATCGTTTCAAAGAGAAGAGCGGCTAAGGTGACGATCTGGCTTTAAGTCGATTCGATAACAAATGACGATAACGAACGGATTTCTCAGGCTTTTACTACATATGAACACTTTTTACATTCTCCCCTGCAACTCGGCTGCTAGTCCTCCATTCATGCAGAATCTTAAGGTCCTAGCTCATGTCCAAGGCACCAAGGGCATCTAAAAAGTCAATAATCGATACCTAAAACTTGAATTGTACTACTTCTTACTGGCTATTACATCAACTTAGAAGCTTCATCTGTGTTCTACTATGATGCTTTTAGTGTCTCCGCATACCGCAGCACTCGACATAGCTTTGCAGACGATAAGTACAACCGTTTAAGAGAGAAGAGCGGCCAATGTTACGATCTGGCTTTAAGTCGATTCGATAACAAATGTCGAACACGGACGGATTTCTCTGGTTTTTACTACATATGAACACTTTTCATATTCTCCCGTGCAACTCGGCTGCTAGTCCTCCTTTCATGCAGAATCTTAAGGTCCTAGCTCATGTCCAAGGCACCAAAGCCAGCAAAAAAGTCAATAATCAATACCTAAAACTTGAATTGTACTACTTCTTACTGACTATTACATCAACTTAGAAGCTTCATCTGTGTTCTACTATGGTGCTTTTAGTGTCTCCGCATACCGCAGCACGCGACATAGCTTTGCAGTCGATAAGTACAACCGTTTGAGAGAGAAGAGAGGCCAATGTGACGATCTGGCTTTAAGTCGATTCGATAACAATGACGATAACGAACGGATTTTTAAGGTTTTTACTACATATGAACACTTTTCACATTCTCCCGTGCAACTCGGCTGCTAGTCCTCCTTTCATGCAGAATCTTAAGGTCCTAGCCATGTCCAAGGCACCAAAGCCAGCTAAAAAGTCAATAATCGGTACCTAAAACTTGAATTATACTACTTCTTACTGGCTATTACATCAAATTAGAGGCTTCATCTGTGTTCTACTATAATGCTTTTAGTGTCTCCGCATACCGCAGCACGCGACATAGCTTTGCAGTCGATAAGTACAACCGTTTCAGAGAGAAGAGCGGCCAATGTGACGATCTGGCTTTAAGTCAATTCGATAACAAATGACGAAAACGGAAGGATTTCTCATGTTTTTACTACATGTGAACTTTTTCCACATTCTCCAGTGCAACTCGGCTGCTAGACCTCCTTTCATGCAGAATCTTAAGGTCCTAGCTCATGTTCAAGTCACCAAAGCCAGCTAAGAAGCCAATAATCGATACTTATAACATGAATTGTACTACTTCTTACTGGCTATTACATCAGCTTAGAAGCTTCATCTGTGTTCTACTATGGTGCTTTTAGTATCTCCGCATACCGCAGCACGCGACATAGCTTTGCAGACGATAAGTACAACCGTTTCAGAGAGAAGAGCGGCCAATGTGACGAACTGGCTTCAAGTCGATTCCATAACAAATGGCGGAAACTGACGGATTTCTCAGGTTTTTACTACATATGAACACTTTTGACTTTCTCCCTCGCAACTCGGCTGCTAGTCGTCCTTTCATGCAGAATCTTAAGGCCCTAGCTCATGTCCAAGGCACCAAAGACAGCTAAAAATTCAATAATCGATACCTAAAACTTGAATTGTACTACTTCTTACTGGCTATTACATCAACTTAGAAGCTTCATCTGTGTTCTACTATGGTGCTTTTAGTGTCTCCGCATACCGCAGCACGCGACATAGCTTTGCAGACGATAAGTACAACCGTTTCAGAGAGAAGAGCGGCCAATGTGACGATCTGGCTTTAAGTCAATTCGATAACAAATGACGAAAACTGAAGGATTTCTCAGGTTTTTACTACATATGAACATTTTCCACATTCTCCCGTGCAACTCGGCTGCTAGTCCTCCTTTTATGCAGAATCTTAAGGTCCTAGCTCATGGTCAAGTCACCAAAGCAAGCTAAGAAGTCAATAATCGATACCTATAACACGAATTGTACTACTTCTTACTGGCTATTGCATCAGCTTAGAAGCTTCATCTGTGTTCTACTATGGTGCTTTTAGTGTCTCCGCATACAGCAGCGCTCGACATAGCTTTGCAGACAATAAGTACAACCGTTTCAGAGAGAAGAGCGGCCAATGTGACGATCTGGCTTTAAGTCGATTCGATAACAAATGTCGAACACGGACGGATTTCTCAGGCTTTTTTTACATATGAACACTTTTCACATTCTCCCGTGCAACTCGTCTGCTAGTCCTCCATTAATGAAGAATCTTAAGGTCCTAGCTCATGTCCAAGGCACCAAAGACAGCTAAAAAGTCAATAATCGATACCTAAAACTTGAATTTTACTACTTCTTACTGGCTATTAGATCAACTTAGAAGCTTCATGTGTGTTCTACTATGGTGCTTTTAGTGTCTCCGCATACCGCAGCACGCGACATAGCTTTGCAGACGATAAGTACAACCGTTTTAGAGAGTAGAGCGCCCAACGTGACGATCTGGCTTTAAGTCGATTCGATAACAAATGAGGAAAACGGACGGATTTCTCAGGTATTTACTACATATGAACACTTATCACATTCTCACGTGCAACGCGGCAGCTAGACCTCTTATCATGTAAAATCTTAAGTTCCTAGCTCATGCCCAAGGCACCAAAGAAGGGTAAAAAGTCAACAATCGATACCTAAAACTTGAATTGTACTACTTCTTACTGGCTATTACATCAACTTAGAAGCTTCATCTGTGTTCTACTATGGTGCTTTTAGTGTCTCCGCATGCCGCAGCACTCGACATAGCTTTGCAGATGATAAGTACAACCGTTTCAGAGAGAAGAGCGGCCAATGTGACGATCTGGCTTTAAGTCGATTCGATAACAAATGACCGAAACGGACGGATTTCTCAGGTTTTTACTATATATGAACACTTTTCACATTCTTCCGTGCAACTTGGCTGTTAGTCGTCCTTTCATGCAGAATTTTAAGGTCCTAGCTCATGTCCAAGGCACCAAAGCCAGCTAAAAAGTCAATAATCGATACATATAACTTGAATTGTACTTCTTCTTACTGGCTATTAGATCAACTTAGAAGCTTCATGTGTGTTCTACTATGGTGCTTTTAGTGTCTCCACATACCGCAGCACGCGACATAGCTTTGCAGAAGATAAGTACAACCGTTTCAGAGAGAAGAGCGGCCAATGTGACGATCTGGCTTTAAGTCGATTCGATAACAAATGGCGGAAACGGACGGATTTCTTAGGTTTTTACTACATATGAACACTTTTCACATTCTCCCATGCAACTGGACTGCTAGTCCTCCTTTCATGCAGAATCATAAGGTCCTAGCTCATGTCCAAGGTACCAAAGCCAGCTAAAAAGTCAATAATCGATACTTAAAACTTGAATTGTACTACTTCTTACTGACTATTACATCAACTTAGAAGCTTCATCTGTGTTCTACTATGGTGCATTTAGTGTCTCCGCATTCCGCAGCACGCGACATAGCTTTGCAGTCGATAAGTACAACCGTTTCAGAGAGAAGAGCGGCTAATGTGACGATCTGGCTTTAAGTCGATTCGATAACAAATGACGATAACGAACGGATTTCTCAGGTTTTTACTACATATGAACACTTTTTACATTCTCCCATGCAACTCGGCTGCTAGTCCTCCTTTCATGCAGAATCTTAAGGTCCTAGCTCATGTCCAAGGCACCAAAGCCACCTAAAAAGTCAATAATCGATACCTAAAACTTGAATTGTACTACTTCTTACTGGCTATTACATCAACTTAGAAGCTTCATCTGTGTTCTACTATGATGCTTTTAGTGTCTCCGCATACCGCAGCACGCGACATAGGTTTGCAGACGATAAGTACAACCGTTTCAGAGAGAAGAGCGGCCAATGTGACGATCTGGCTTTAAGTCGATTCGATAACAAATGACCGAAACGGACGGATTTCTCAGGTTTTTACTATATATGAACACTTTTCACATTCTTCCGTGCAACTTGGCTGTTAGTCGTCCTTTCATGCAGAATTTTAAGGTCCTAGCTCATGTCCAAGGCACCAAAGCCAGCTAAAAAGTCAATAATCGATACATATAACTTGAATTGTACTTCTTCTTACTGGCTATTAGATCAACTTAGAAGCTTCATGTGTGTTCTACTATGGTGCTTTTAGTGTCTCCACATACCGCAGCACGCGACATAGCTTTGCAGAAGATAAGTACAACCGTTTCAGAGAGAAGAGCGGCCAATGTGACGATCTGGCTTTAAGTCGATTCGATAACAAATGGCGGAAACGGACGGATTTCTTAGGTTTTTACTACATATGAACACTTTTCACATTCTCCCATGCAACTGGACTGCTAGTCCTCCTTTCATGCAGAATCATAAGGTCCTAGCTCATGTCCAAGGTACCAAAGCCAGCTAAAAAGTCAATAATCGATACTTAAAACTTGAATTGTACTACTTCTTACTGACTATTACATCAACTTAGAAGCTTCATCTGTGTTCTACTATGGTGCATTTAGTGTCTCCGCATTCCGCAGCACGCGACATAGCTTTGCAGTCGATAAGTACAACCGTTTCAGAGAGAAGAGCGGCTAATGTGACGATCTGGCTTTAAGTCGATTCGATAACAAATGACGATAACGAACGGATTTCTCAGGTTTTTACTACATATGAACACTTTTTACATTCTCCCCTGCAACTCGGCTGCTAGTCCTCCTTTCATGCAGAATCTTAAGGTCCTAGCTCATGTCCAAGGCACCAAAGCCACCTAAAAAGTCAATAATCGATACCTAAAACTTGAATTGTACTACTTCTTACTGGCTATTACATCAACTTAGAAGCTTCATCTGTGTTCTACTATGATGCTTTTAGTGTCTCCGCATACCGCAGCACGCGACATAGGTTTGCAGACGATAAGTACAACCGTTTCAGAGAGAAGAGCGGCCAATGTGACGATCTGGCTTTAAGTCGATTCGATAACAAATGAGGAAAACGGACGGATTTCTCAGGTTTTTACTACATATGAACACTTTTCACTTTCTCCCGTGCAACTCGGCTGCTAGTCCTCCTTTCATGCAGAATCGTAAGGTCCTAGCTCATGTCCAAGGCACCAAGGGCAGCTAAAAAGTCAATAATCGATACCTAAAACTTGAATTGTACTACTTCTTACTGACTATTACATCATCTTACAAGCTTCATCTGTGTTTTACTATGGTGATTTTAGTGTCTCCGTATACCGCAGCACGCGACATAGCTTTGCAGTCGATAAGTACAATCGTTTCAGAGAGAAGAGCGGCTAAGGTGACGATCTGGCTTTAAGTCGATTCGATAACAAATGACGATAACGAACGGATTTCTCAGGCTTTTACTACATATGAACACTTTTTACATTCTCCCCTGCAACTCGGCTGCTAGTCCTCCATTCATGCAGAATCTTAAAGTCCTAGCTCATGTCCAAGGCACCAAGGGCATCTAAAAAGTCAATAATAGATACCTAAAACTTGAATTGTACTACTTCTTACTGGCTATTACATCAACTTAGAAGCTTCATCTGTGTTCTACTATGATGTTTTTAGTGTCTCCGCATACCGCAGCACGCGACATAGCTTTGCAGACGATAAGTACAACCGTTTCAGAGAGAAGAGCGGCCAATGTGACGATCTGGCTTTAAGTAGATTCGATAACAAATGACGAAAACGGACGGATTTCTCAGGTTTTTACTACATATGAAAACTTTTCACATTCTCCCTCGCAACTCGGCTGCTAGTCCTCGTTTCATGCACAATCTTAAGGTCTTAGCTCATGTCCAAGTCACCAAAGCCAGCTAAAAAGTCAATAATCGATACCTAACACTTGAATTGTACTACTTCTTACTGGCTATTACATCGCCTTAGAAGCTTCATCTGTCTTCTACTATGGTGCTTTTAGTGTCTCCGCATACCGCAGCACGCGACATAGCTTTGCAGACGATAAGTACAACCGTTTCAGAGAGAAGAGCGCCAATGTGACGATCTGGCTTTAAGACGATTCGATAACAAATGACGAAAACGGAAGGATTTCTCAGGTTTTTACTACATATGAACATTTTCCACATTTTCCCGTGCAACTCGGCTGCTAGTCCTCCTTTTATGCAGAATCTTAAGGTCCTCGCTCATGGTCAAGTCACCAAAGCAAGCTAAGAAGTCAATAATCGATACCTATAACACGAATTGTACTACTTCTTACTGGCTATTACATCAGCTTAGAAGCTTCATCTGTGTTCTACTATGGTGCTTTTAGTGTCTCCGCATACCGCAGCATGCGACATAGCTTTGCAGACGATAAGTACAACCGTTTCAGAGAGAAGAGCGGCCAATGTGACGATCTGGCTTTAAGTCGATTCGATAACAAATGGCGGAAACAGCCGGATTTCTTAGGCTTTTACTACATATGAACACTTTTCACATTCTCCCGTGCAACTCGGCTGCTAGTCCTCCATTAATGAAGAATCTTAAGGTCCTAGCTCATGTCCAAGGCACCAAAGACAGCTAAAAAGTCAATAATCGATACCTAAAACTTGAATTGTACTACTTGTTACTGGCTATTACATCAACTTGGAAGCTTCATCTGTCTTCTACTATGGTGCTTTTAGTGTCTCCACATACCGCAGCACGCGACATAGATTTGCAGACGATAAGTACAACCGTTTCAGAGAGAAGAGCGGCCAATGTGACGATCTGGCTTTAGGTCGATTCGATAACAAATGACGAAAACGGACGTATTTCTCAGGTTTTTACTATATATGAACACTTTTCTCATTCTTCCGTGCTACTTGGCTGTTAGTCGTCCTTTCATGCAGAATTTTAAGGTCCTAGCTCATGTCCAAGGCACCAAAGCCAGCTAAAAGTCAATAATCGATACCTAAAACTTGAATTGTACTACTTCTTACTGGCCATTACATCAACTTAGAAGCCTCATCTGTGTTCTACTATGGTGCTTTTAGTGGCTCCGCATACCGCAGCACGCGACATAGCTTTGCAGACGATAAGTACAACCGTTTTAGAGAGTAGAGCGCCCAATGTGACGATCTGGCTTTAAGTCGATTCGATAACAAATGAGGAAAACGGACGGATTTCTCAGGTTTTTACTAAATATGAACACTTTTCACATTCTCACGTGCAACGCGGCTGCTAGACCTCCTATCATGCAAAATCTTAAGTTCCTAGCTCATGCCAAAGGCACCAAAGAAGGGTAAAAAGTCAACAATGGATACCTAAAACTTGAATTGTACTACTTCTTACTGGCTATTACATCAACTTAGAAGCTTCATCTGTGATCTACTATGTTGCTTTTAGTGTCTCCGCATACAGCAGCACTCGACATAGCTTTGCAGACAATAAGTACAACCGTTGCAGAGAGAAGAGCGGCAAATGTGACGATCTGGCTTTAAGTCGATTCGATAACAAATGTCGAACACGGACGGATTTCTCAGGCTTTTACTACATATGAACACTTTTCACATTCTCCCGTGCAACTCGGCGGCTAGTCCTCCATTAATGAAGAATCTTAAGGTCCTATCTCATGTCCAAGGCACCAAAGACAGCTAAAAAGTCAATAATCGATACCTAAAACTTGAATTGTACTACTTCTTACTGGCTATTACATCAACTTGGAAGCTTCATCTGACTTCTACTATGGTGCTTTTAGTGTCTCCACATACCGCAGCACGCGACAAAGCTTTGCAGACGATAAGTACAACCGTTTCAGAGAGGAAAACGGAAGGATTTCTCATTTTTTTACTAACTATGAACACTTTTCACATTCTCACGTGCAACGCGGCTGCTAGACCTCCTATCATGCAAAATCTTAAGTTCCTAGCTCATGCCCAAGGCACCAAAGAAGGGTAAGAAGTCAACAATCGATACCTAAAACTTGAATTGTACTACTTCTTACTGGCTATTACATCAACTTAGAAGCTTCATCTGTGTTCTACTATGGTGCTTTTAGTGTCTCCGCATGCCGCAGCACTCGACATAGCTTTGCAGACGATAAGTACAACCGTTTAAGAGAGAAGAGCGGCCAATGTTACGATCTGGCTTTAAGTCGATTCGATAACAAATGTCGAACACGGACGGATTTCTCTGGTTTTTACTACATATGAACACTTTTCATATTCTCCCGTGCAACTCGGCTGCTAGTCCTCCTTTCATGCAGAATCTTAAGGTCCTAGCTCATGTCCAAGGCACCAAAGCCAGCAAAAAAGTCAATAATCAATACCAAAAACTTGAATTGTACTACTTCTTACTGACTATTACATCAACTTAGAAGCTTCATCTGTGTTCTACTATGGTGCTTTTAGTGTCTCCGCATACCGCAGCACGCGACATTGCATTGCAGTCGATAAGTACAACCGTTTGAGAGAGAAGAGAGGCCAATGTGACGATCTGGCTTTAAGTCGATTCGATAACAATGACGATAACGAACGGATTTTTAAGGTTTTTACTACATATGAACACTTTTCACATTCTCCCGTGCAACTCGGCTGCTAGTCCTCCTTTCATGCAGAATCTTAAGGTCCTAGCCATGTCCAAGGCACCAAAGCCAGCTAAAAAGTCAATAATCGATACCTAAAACTTGAATTATACTACTTCTTACTGGCTATTACATCAAATTAGAGGCTTCATCTGTGTTCTACTATAATGCTTTTAGTGTCTCCGCATACCGCAGCACGCGACATAGCTTTGCAGTCGATAAGTACAACCGTTTCAGAGAGAAGAGCGGCCAATGTGACGATCTGGCTTTAAGTCAATTCGATAACAAATGACGAAAACGGAAGGATTTCTCAGGTTTTTACTACATATGAACATTTTCCACATTCTCCAGTGCAACTCGGCTGCTAGACCTCCTTTCATGCAGAATCTTAAGGTCCTAGCTCATGTTCAAGTCACCAAAGCCAGCTAAGAAGCCAATAATCGATACTTATAACATGAATTGTACTACTTCTCACTGGCTATTACATCAGCTTAGAAGCTTCATCTGTGTTCTACTATGGTGCATTTAGTGTCTCCGCATACCGCAGCACGCGACATAGCTTTGCAGACGATAAGTACAACCGTTTCAGAGAGAAGAGCGGCCAATGTGACGAACTGGCTTCAAGTCGATTCCATAACAAATGGCGGAAACTGACGGATTTCTCAGGTTTTTACTACATATTAACATTTTCCACATTCTCCCGTGCAACTCGGCTGCTAGTCCTCCTTTCATGCAGAATCATAAGGTCCTAGCTCATGGTCAAGTCACCAAAGCAAGCTAAGAAGTCAATAATCGATACCTATAACACGATGTGTACTACTTCTTACTGGCTATTGCATCAGCTTAGAAGCTTCATCTCTGTTCTACTATGGTGCTTTTAGTGTCTCCGCATACCGCAGCACGCGACATAGCTTTGCAGACGATAAGTACAACTGTTTCAGAGAGAAGAGCGGCCAATGTGACGATCTGGCTTTAAGTCGATTCGATAACAAATGGCAGAAACAGACGGATTTCTTTGGTTTTTACTACATATGAACACTTTTCACATTCTCCCGTGCAACTGGGCTGCTAGTCCTCCTTTCATGCAGAATCATAAGGTCCTAGCTCATGTACAAGGTACCAAAGCCAGCTAAAAAGTCAATAATCGATACCTATAACTTGAATTGCACTACTTCTTACTGGCTATTACATCAACTTAGGAGCTTCATCTGTGTTCTACTATGGTGCTATTAGTGTCTCCGCATACAGCAGCGCTCGACATAGCTTTGCAGACAATAAGTACAACCGTTTCAGAGAGAAGAGCGGCCAATGTGACGATCTGGCTTTAAGTCGATTCGATAACAAATGTCGAACACGGACGGATTTCTCAGGCTTTTTTTACATATGAACACTTTTCACATTCTCCCGTGCAACTCGTCTGCTAGTCCTCCATTAATGAAGAATCTTAAGGTCCTAGCTCATGTCCAAGGCACCAAAGACAGCTAAAAAGTCAATAATTGATACCTAAAACTTGAATTTTACTACTTCTTACTGGCTATTAGATCAACTTAGAAGCTTCATGTGTGTTCTACTATGGTGCTTTTAGAGTCTCCGCATACCGCAGCACGCGACATAGCTTTGCAGACGATAAGTACAACCGTTTTAGAGAGTAGAGCGCCCAACGTGACGATCTGGCTTTAAGTCGATTCGATAACAAATGAGGAAAACGGACGGATTTCTCAGGTTTTTACTACATATGAACACTTTTCACATTCTCACGTGCAACGCGGCTGCTAGACCTTCTATCATGTAAAATCTTAAGTTCCTAGCTCATGCCCAAGGCACCAAAGAAGGGTAAAAAGTCAACAATCGATACCTAAAACTTGAATTGTACTACTTCTTACTGGCTATTACATCAACTTTAAAGCTTCATCTGTGTTCTACTATGGTGCTTTTAGCGTCTCCGCATGCCGCAGCACTCGACATAGCTTTGCAGACGATAAGTACAACCGTTTCAGAGAGAAGAGCGGCCAATGTGACGATCTGGCTTTAAGTCGATTCGATAACAAATGACCGAAACGGACGGATTTCTCAGGTTTTTACTATATATGAACACTTTTCACATTCTTCCGTGCAACTTGGCTGTTAGTCGTCCTTTCATGCAGAATTTTAAGGTCCTAGCTCATGTCCAAGGCACCAAAGCCAGCTAAAAAGTCAATAATCGATACATATAACTTGAATTGTACTTCTTCTTACTGGCTATTAGATCAACTTAGAAGCTTCATGTGTGTTCTACTATGGTGCTTTTAGTGTCTCCACATACCGCAGCACGCGACATAGCTTTGCAGAAGATAAGTACAACCGTTTCAGAGAGAAGAGCGGCCAATGTGACGATCTGGCTTTAGGTCGATTCGATAACAAATGACGAAAACGGACGGATTTCTCAGGTTTTTACTACATATGAACACTTTTCACATTCTCACGTGCAACGCGGCTGCTAGACCTCCTATCATGCAAAATCTTAAGTTCCTAGCTCATGCCCAAGGCACCAAAGAAGGGTAAAAAGTCAACAATCGATACCTAAAACTTGAATTGTACTACTTCTTACTGGCTATTACATCAACTTAGAAGCTTCATCTGTGTTCTACTATGTTGCTTTTAGTGTCTCCGCATACAGCAGCACTCGACATAGCTTTGCAGACAATTAGTACAACCGTTGCAGAGAGAAGAGCGGCAAATGTGACGATCTGGCTTTAAATCGATTCGATAACAAATGTCGAACACGGACGGATTTCACAGGCTTTTACTACATATGAACACTTTTCACATTCTCCCGTGCAACTCGGCGGCTAGTCCTCCATTAATGAAGAATCTTAAGGTCCTAGCTCATGTCCAAGGCACCAAAGACAGCTAAAAAGTCAATAATCGATACCTAAAACTTGAATTGTACTACTTCTTACTGGCTATTACATCAACTTGGAAGCTTCATCTGACTTCTACTATGGTGCTTTTAGTGTCTCCACATACCGCAGCACGCGACATAGCTTTGCAGACGATAAGTACAACCGTTTCAGAGAGGAAAACGGACGGATTTCTCATTTTTTTACTAACTATGAACACTTTTCACATTCTCACGTGCAACGCGGCTGCTAGACCTCCTATCATGCAAAATCTTAAGTTCCTAGCTCATGCCCAAGGCACCAAAGAAGGGTAAAAAGTCAACAATCGATACCTAAAACTTGAATTGTACTACTTCTTACTGGCTATTACATCAACTTAGAAGCTTCATCTGTGTTCTACTATGTTGCTTTTAGTGTCTCCGCATACAGCAGCACGCGACATAGCTTTGCAGTCAATAAGTACAACCGTTTGAGAGAGAAGAGAGGCCAATGTGACGATCTGGCTTTAAGTCGATTCGATAACAATGACGATAACGAACGGATTTTTAAGGTTTTTACTACATATGAACACTTTTCACATTCTCCCGTGCAACTCGGCTGCTAGTCCTCCTTTCATGCAGAATCTTAAGGTCCTAGCCATGTCCAAGGCACCAAAGCCAGCTAAAAAGTCAATAATCGATACCTAAAACTTGAATTATACTACTTCTTACTGGCTATTACATCAAATTAGAGGCTTCATCTGTGTTCTACTATAATGCTTTTAGTGTCTCCGCATACCGCAGCACGCGACATAGCTTTGCAGTCGATAAGTACAACCGTTTCAGAGAGAAGAGCGGCCAATGTGACGATCTAGCTTTAAGTCAATTCGATAACAAATGACGAAAACGGAAGGATTTCTCAGGTTTTTACTACATATGAACATTTTCCACATTCTCCAGTGCAACTCGGCTGCTAGACCTCCTTTCACGCAGAATCTTAAGGTCCTAGCTCATGTTCAAGTCACCAAAGCCAGCTAAGAAGCCAATAATCGATACTTATAACATGAATTGTACTACTTCTTACTGGCTATTACATCAGCTTAGAAGCTTCATCTGTGTTCTACTATGGTGGTTTTAGTGTCTCCGCATACCGCAGCACGCGACATAGCTTTGCAGACGATAAGTACAACCGTTTCAGAGAGAAGGGCGGCCAATGTGACGAACTGGCTTCAAGTCGATTCCATAACAAATGGCGGAAACTGACGGATTTCTCAGGTTTTTACTACATATGAACACTTTTCACTTTCTCCCTCGCAACTCGGCTGCTAGTCGTCCTTTCATGCAGAATCTTAAGGCCCTAGCTCATGTCCAAGGCACCAAAGACAGCTAAAAATTCAATAATCGATACCTAAAACTTGAATTGTACTACTTCTTACTGGCTATTACATCAACTTAGAAGCTTCATTTGTGTTCTACTATGGTGCTTTTAGTGTCTCCGCATACCGTAGCACGCGACATAGCTTTGCAGACGATAAGTACAACCGTTTCAGAGAGAAGAGCGGCCAATGTGACGATCTGGCTTTAAGTCAATTCGATAACAAATGACGAAAACGGAAGGATTTCTCAGGTTTTTACTACATATGAACATTTTCCACATTCTCCCGTGCAACTCGGCTGCTAGTCCTCCTTTCATGCAGAATCTTAAGGTCCTAGCTCATGGTCAAGTCACCAAAGCAAGCTAAGAAGTCAATAATCGATACCTATAACACGAATTGTACTACTTCTTACTGGCTATTGCATCAGCTTAGAAGCTTCATCTGTGTTCTACTATGGTGCTTTTAGTGTCTCCGCATACCGCAGCACGCGACATAGCTTGGCAGACGATAAGTACAACCGTTTCAGAGAGAAGAGCGGCCAATGTGTCGATCTGGCTTTAAGTCGATTCGATAACAAATGGCGGAAAGAGACGGATTTCTTTGGTTTTTACTACATATGAACACTTTTCACATTCTCCCGTGCAACTGGGCTGCTAGTCCTCCTTTCATGCAGAATCATAAGGTCCTAGATCATGTACAAGGTACCAAAGCCAGCTAAAAAGTTAATAATCGATACCTATAACTTGAATTGTACTACTTCTTACTGGCTATTACATCAACTTAGAAGCTTCATCTGTGTTCTACTATGGTGCTGTTAGTGTCTCCGCATACAGCAGCGCTCGACATAGCTTTGCAGACAATAAGTACAACCGTTTCAGAGAGAAGAGCGGCCAATGTGACGATCTGGCTTTAAGTCGATTCGATAACAAATGTCGAACACGGACGGATTTCTCAGGCTTTTTTTACATATGAACACTTTTCACATTCTCCCGTGCAAGTCGTCTGCTAGTCCTCCATTAATGAAGAATCTTAAGGTCCTAGCTCATGTCCAAGGCACCAAAGACAGCTAAAAAGTCAATAATCGATACCTAAAACTTGAATTTTACTACTTCTTACTGGCTATTAGATCAACTTAGAAGCTTCATGTGTGTTCTACTATGGTGCTTTTAGTGTCTCCGCATACCGCAGCACGCGACATAGCTTTGCAGACGATAAGTACAACCGTTTTAGAGAGTAGAGCGCCCAACGTGACGATCTGGCTTTAAGTCGATTCGATAACAAATGAGGAAAACGGACGGATTTCTCAGGTTTTTACTACATATGAACACTTTTCACATTCTCACGTGCAACGCGGCTGCTAGACCTCCTATCATGTAAAATCTTAAGTTCCTAGCTCATGCCCAAGGCACCAAAGAAGGGTAAAAAGTCAACAATCGATACCTGAAACTTGAATTGTACTACTTCTTACTGGCTATTACATCAACTTAGAAGCTTCATCTGTGTTCTACTATGGTGCTTTCAGTGTCTCCGCATGCCGCAGCACTCGACATAGCTTTGCAGACGATAGGTACAACCGTTTCAGAGAGAAGAGCGGCCAAAGTGACGATCTGGCTTTAAGTCGATTCGATAACAAATGACCGAAACGGACGGATTTCTCAGGTTTTTACTATATATGAACACTTTTAACATTCTTCCGTGCAACTTGGCTGTTAGTCGTCCTTTCATGCAGAATTTTAAGGTCCTAGCTCATGTCCAAGGCACCAAAGCCAGCTAAAAAGTCAATAATCGATACATATAACTTGAATTGTACTTCTTCTTACTGGCTATTAGATCAACTTAGAAGCTTCATGTGTGTTCTACTATGGTGCTTTTAGTGTCTCCACATACCGCAGCACGCGACATAGCTTTGCAGAAGATAAGTACAACCGTTTCAGAGAGAAGAGCGGCCAATGTGACGATCTGGCTTTAAGTCGATTCGATAACAAATGGCGGAAACAGACGGAGTTCTTTGGTTTTTACTACATATGAACACTTTTCACATTCTCCCGTGCAACTGGGCTGCTAGTCCTCCTTTCATGCAGAATCATAAGGTCCTAGCTCATGTACAAGGTACCAAAGCCAGCTAAAAAGTCAATAATCGATACCTATAACTTGAATTGTACTTCTTCTTACTGGCAATTACATCAACTTAGAAGCTTCATGTATGTTCTACTATGGTGCTTTTAGTGTCTCCGCATACCGCAGCACGCGACATAGCTTTGCAGACGATAAGTACAACCGTTTTAGAGAGTAGAGCGCCCAACGTGACGATCTGGCTTTAAGTCGATTCGATAACAAATGAGGAAAACGGACGGATTTCTCAGGTTTTTACTACATATGAACACTTTTCACATTCTCACGTGCAACGCGGCTGCTAGACCTCCTATCATGTAAAATCTTAAGTTCCTAGCTCATGCCCAAGGCACCAAAGAAGGGTAAAAAGTCAACAATCGATACCTAAAACTTGAATTGTACTACTTCTTACTGGCTATTACATCAACTTAGAAGCTTCATCTGTGTTCTACTATGGTGCTTTTAGTGTCTCCGCATACCGCAGCACGCGACATAGCTTTGCAGACGATAAGTACAACCGTTTCAGAGAGAAGAGCGGCCAATGTGACGATCTGGCTTTAAGTCGATTCGATAACAAATGGCGGAAACAGCCGGATTTCTTAGGCTTTTACTACATATGAACACTTTTCACATTCTCCCGTGCAACTCGGCTGCTAGTCCTCCATTAATGAAGAATCTTAAGGTCCTAGCTCATGTCCAAGGCACCAAAGACAGCTAAAAAGTCAATAATCGATACCTAAAACTTGAATTGTACTACTTGTTACTGGCTATTACATCAACTTGGAAGCTTCATCTGTCTTCTACTATGGTGCTTTTAGTGTCTCCACATACCGCAGCACGCGACATAGATTTGCAGACGATAAGTACAACCGTTTCAGAGAGAAGAGCGGCCAATGTGACGATCTGGCTTTAAGTCGATTCGATAACAAATGACGAAAACGGACGTATTTCTCAGGTTTTTACTATATATGAACACTTTTCTCATTCTTCCGTGCAACTTGGCTGTTAGTCGTCCTTTCATGCATTATTTTAAGGTCCTAGCTCATGTCCAAGGCACGAAAGCCAGCTAAAAGTCAATAATCGATACCTAAAACTTGAATTGTACTACTTCTTACTGGCCATTACATCAACTTAGAAGCCTCATCTGTGTTCTACTATGGTGCTTTTAGTGGCTCCGCATACCGCAGCACGCGACATAGCTTTGCAGACGATAAGTACAACCGTTTTAGAGAGTAGAGCGCCCAATGTGACGATCTGGCTTTAAGTCGATTCGATAACAAATGAGGAAAACGGACGGATTTCTCAGGATTTTACTAAATATGAACACTTTTCACATTCTCACGTGCAACGCGGCTGCTAGACCTCCTATCATGCAAAATCTTAAGTTCCTAGCTCATGCCCAAGGCACCAAAGAAGGGTAAAAAGTCAACAATCGATACCTAAAACTTGAATTGTACTACTTCTTACTGGCTATTACATCAACTTAGAAGCTTCATCTGTGTTCTACTATGTTGCTTTTAGTGTCTCCGCATACAGCAGCACTCGACATAGCTTTGCAGACAATAAGTACAACCGTTGCAGAGAGAAGAGCGGCAAATGTGACGATCTGGCTTTAAGTCGATTCGATAACAAATGTCGAACACGGACGGATTTCTCAGGCTTTTACTACATATGAACACTTTTCACATTCTCCCGTGCAACTCGGCGGCTAGTCCTCCATTAATGAAGAATCTTAAGGTCCTAGCTCATGTCAAAGGCACCAAAGACAGCTAAAAAGTCAATAATCGATACCTAAAACTTGAATTGTACTACTTCTTACTGGCTATTACATCAACTTGGAAGCTTCATCTGACTTCTACTATGGTGCTTTTAGTGTCTCCACATACCGCAGCACGCGACATAGCTTTGCAGACGATAAGTACAACCGTTTCAGAGAGGAAAACGGACGGATTTCTCATTTTTTTACTAACTATGAACACTTTTCACATTCTCACGTGCAACGCGGCTGCTAGACCTCCTATCATGCAAAATCTTAAGTTCCTAGCTCATGCCCAAGGCACCAAAGAAGGGTAAGAAGTCAACAATCGATACCTAAAACTTGAATTGTACTACTTCTTACTGGCTATTACATCAACTTAGAAGCTTCATCTGTGTTCTACTATGGTGCTTTTAGTGTCTCCGCATGCCGCAGCACTCGACATAGCTTTGCAGACGATAAGTACTACCGTTTAAGAGAGAAGAGCGGCCAATGCTACGATCTGGCTTTAAGTCGATTCGATAACAAATGTCGAACACGGACGGATTTCTCTGGTTTTTACTACATATGAACACTTTTCATATTCTTCCGTGCAACTCGGCTGCTAGTCCTCCTTTCATGCAGAATCTTAAGGTCCTAGCTCATGTCCAAGGCACCAAAGCCAGCTAAAAAGTCAATAATCAATACCTAAAACTTGAATTGTACTACTTCTTACTGACTATTACATCAACTTAGAAGCTTCATCTGTGTTCTACTATGGTGCTTTTAGTGTCTCCGCATACCGCAGCACGCGACATAGCTTTGCAGTCGATAAGTACAACCGTTTGAGAGAGAAGAGAGGCCAATGTGACGATCTGGCCTTAAGTCGATTCGATAACAATGACGATAACGAACGGATTTTTAAGGTTTTTACTACATATGAACACTTTTCACATTCTCCCGTGCAACTCGGCTGCTAGTCCTCCTTTCATGCAGAATCTTAAGGTCCTAGCCATGACCAAGGCACCAAAGCCAGCTAAAAAGTCAATAATCGATACCTAAAACTTGAATTTTACTACTTCTTACTGGCTATTACATCAAATTAGAGGCTTCATCTGTGTTCTACTATAATGCTTTTAGTGTCTCCGCATACCGCAGCACGCGACATAGCTTTGCAGTCGA
The DNA here is from genome assembly GCF_023897955.1 of Schistocerca gregaria. NCBI lineage: Eukaryota > Metazoa > Arthropoda > Insecta > Orthoptera > Acrididae > Schistocerca > Schistocerca gregaria. The sequence goes on from NW_026061702.1 coordinate 14,173,585, forward strand.
TAAGTACAACCGTTTCAGAGAGAAGAGCGGCCAATGTGACGATCTGGCTTTAAGTCGATTCGATAACAAATGTCGAAAACGGAAGGATTTCTCAGGTTTTTACTACATATGAACATTTTCCACATTCTCCAGTGCAACTCGGCTGCTAGACCTCCTTTCATGCAGAATCTTAAGGTCCTAGCTCATGTTCAAGTCACCAAAGCCAGCTAAGAAGCCAATAATCGATACTTATAACATGAATTGTACTACTTCTTACTGGCTATTACATCAGCTTAGAAGCTTCATCTGTGTTCTATTATGGTGGTTTTAGTGTCTCCGCATACCGCAGCACGCGACATAGCTTTGCAGACGATAAGTACAACCGTTTCAGAGAGAAGAGCGGCCAATGTGACGAACTGGCTTCAAGTCGATTCCATAACAAATGGCGGAAACTGACTGATTTCTCAGGTTTTTACTACATATGAACACTTTTCACTTTCTCCCTCGCAACTCGGCTGCTAGTCGTCCTTTCATGCAGAATCTTAAGGCCCTAGCTCATGTCCAAGGCACCAAAGACAGCTAAAAATTCAATAATCGATACCTAAAACTTGAATTGTACTACTTCTTACTGGCTATTACATCAACTTAGAAGCTTCATCTGTGTTCTACTATGGTGCTTTTAGTGTCTCCGCATACCGCAGCACGCGACATAGCTTTGCAGACGATAAGTACAACCGTTTCAGAGAGAAGAGCGGCCAATGTGACGATCTGGCTTTAAGTCAATTCGATAACAAATGACAAAAACGGAAGGATTTCTCAGGTTTTTACTACATATATACATTTTCCACATTCTCCCGTGCAACTCGGCTGCTAGTCCTCCTTTCATGCAGAATCTTAAGGTCCTAGCTCATGGTCAAGTCACCAAAGCAAGCTAAGAAGTCAATAATCGATACCTATAACACGAATTGTACTACTTCTTACTGGCTATTGCATCAGCTTAGAAGCTTCATCTGTGTTCTACTATGGTGCTTTTAGTGTCTCCGCATACCGCAGCACGCGACATAGCTGTGCAGACGATAAGAACAACCGTTTCAGAGAGAAGAGCGGCCAATGTGACGATCTGGCTTTAAGTCGATTCGATAACAAATGGCGGAAACAGACGGATTTCTTTGGTTTTTACTACATATGAACACTTTTCACATTCTCCCGTGCAACTGGGCTGCTAGTCCTCTTTTCATGCAGAATCATAAGGTCCTAGCTCATGTACAAGGTACTAAAGCCAGCTAAAAAGTCAATAATCGATACCTATAACTTGAATTGTTCTACTTCTTACTGGCTATTACATCAACTTAGAAGCTTCATCTGTGTTCTACTATGGTGCTATTAGTGTCTCCGCATACAGCAGCGCTCGACATAGCTTTGCAGACAATAAGTACAACCGTTTCAGAGAGAAGAGCGGCCAATGTGACGATCTGGCTTTAAGTCGATTCGATAACAAATGTCGAACACGGACGGATTTCTCAGGCTTTTTTTACATATGAACACTTTTCACATTCTCCCGTGCAACTCGTCTGCTAGTCCTCCATTAAAGAAGAATCTTAAGGTCCTAGCTCATGTCCAAGGCACCAAAGACAGCTAAAAAGTCAATAATCGATACCTAAAACTTGAATTTTACTACTTCTTACTGGCTATTAGATCAACTTAGAAGCTTCATGTGTGTTCTACTATGGTGCTTTTAGTGTCTCCGCATACCGCAGCACACGACATAGCTTTGCAGACGATAAGTACAACCGTTTTAGAGAGTAGAGCGCCCAACGTGACGATCTGGCTTTAAGTCGATTCGATAACAAATGAGGAAAACGGACGGATTTCTCAGGTTTTTACTACATATGAACACTTTTCACATTCTCACGTGCAACGCGGCTGCTAGACCTCCTATCATGTAAAATCTTAAGTTCCTAGCTCATGCCCAAGGCACCAAAGAAGGGTAAAAAGTCAACAATCGATACCTAAAACTTGAATTGTACTACTTCTTACTGGCTATTACATCAACTTAGAAGCTTCATCTGTGTTCTACTATGGTGCTTTTAGTGTCTCCGCATGCCGCAGCACTCGACATAGCTTTGCAGACGATAAGTACAACCGTTTCAGAGAGAAGAGCGGCCAATGTGACGATCTGGCTTGAAGTCGATTCGATAACAAATGACCGAAACGGACGGATTTCTCAGGTTTTTACTATATATGAACACTTTTCACATTCTTCCGTGCAACTTGGCTGTTAGTCGTCCTTTCATGCAGAATTTTAAGGTCCTAGCTCATGTCCAAGGCACCAAAGCCAGCTAAAAAGTCAATAATCGATACATATAACTTGAATTGTACTACTTCTTACTGGCTATTAGATCAACTTAGAAGCTTCATGTGTGTTCTACTATGGTGCTTTTAGTGTCTCCACATACCGCAGCACGCGACATAGCTTTGCAGAAGATAAGTACAACCGTTTCAGAGAGAAGAGCGGCCAATGTGACGATCTGGCTTTAGGTCGATTCGATAACAAATGACGAAAACGGACGGATTTCTCAGGTTTTTACTACATATGAACACTTTTCACATTCTCCCGTACAACTCGGCTGCTAGACCTCCTTTCATGCAGAATCTTAAGGTCCTAGCTCATGTCCAAGGTACCAAAGCCAGCTAAAAAGTCAATAATCGATACTTAAAATTTGAATTGTACTACTTCTTACTGACTATTACATCATCTTAGAAGCTTCATCTGTGTTCTACTATGGTGCATTTAGTGTCTCCGCATACCGCAGCACGCGACATAGCTTTGCAGTCGATAAGTACAACCGTTTCAGAGAGAAGAGCGGCTAATGTGACGATCTGGCTTTAAGTCGATTCGATAACAAATGACGATAACGAACGGATTTCTCAGGTTTTTACTACATATGAACACTTTTTACATTCTCCCCTGCAACTCGGCTGCTAGTCCTCCTTTCATGCAGAATCTTAAGGTCCTAGCTCATGTCCAAGGCACCAAAGCCACCTAAAAAGTCAATAATCGATACCTAAAACTTGAATTGTACTACTTCTTACTGGCTATTACATCAACTTAGAAGCTTCATCTGTGTTCTACTATGATGCTTTTAGTGTCTCCGCATACCGCAGCACGCGACATAGCTTTGCAGACGGTAAGTACAACCGTTTCAGAGAGAAGAGCGGCCAATGTGACGATCTGGCTTTAAGTCGATTCGATAACAAATGACGAAAACGGACGGATTTATCAGGTTTTTACTACATATGAACACTTTTCACATTCTCCCGTGCAACTCGGCTGCTAGTCCTCCTTTCATGCACAATCTTAAAGTCCTAGCTCATGTCCAAGGCACCAATGACAGCTAAAAAGTGAATAATCGATACCTAACACTTGAATTGTACTACGTCTTACTGGCTATTACATCAACTTAGAAGCTTCATCTGTGTTCTACTATGGTGCTTTTAGTGTCTCCACATACCGCAGCACGCGACATAGCTTTGCAGAAGATAAGTACAACCGTTTCAGAGAGAAGAGCGGCCAATGTGACGATCTGGCTTTAAGTCGATTCGATAACAAATGACGAAAACGGACGGATTTCTCAGGTTTTTACTACATATGAACACTTTTCACTTTCTCCCTCGCAACTCGGCTGCTAGTCCTCCTTTCATGCAGAATCTTAAGGTCCTAGCTCATGTCCAAGGCACCAAAGCCAGCTAAAAATTCAATAATCGATACCTAAAACTTGAATTGTACTACTTCTTACTGGCTATTACATCAACTTAGAAGCTTCATCTGTGTTCTACTATGGTGCTTTTAGTGTCTCCGCATACCGCAGCACGCGACATAGCTTTGCAGACGATAAGTACAACCGTTTCAGAGAGAAGAGCGGCCAATGTGACGATCTGGCTTTAAGTCAATTCGATAACAAATGACGAAAACGGAAGGATTTCTCAGGTTTTTACCACATATGAACATTTTCCACATTCTCCCGTGCAACTCGGCTGCTAGTCCTCCTTTCATGCAGAATCTTAAGGTCCTAGCTCATGGTCAAGTCACCAAAGCAAGCTAAGAAGTCAATAATCGATACCTATAACACGAATTGTACTACTTCTTACTGGCTATTGCATCAGCTTAGAAGCTTCATCTGTGTTCTACTATGGTGCTTTTAGTGTCTCCGCATACCGCAGCACGCGACATAGCTTTGCAGACGATAAGTACAACCGTTTCAGAGAGAAGAGCGGCCAATGTGACGATCTGGCTTTAAGTCGATTCGATAACAAATGTCGAACACGGACGGATTTCTCAGGCTTTTTTTACATATGAACACTTTTCACATTCTCCCGTGCAACTCGGCTGCTAGTCCTCCATTATTGAAGAATCTTAAGGTCCTAGCTCATGTCCAAGGCACCAAAGACAGCTAAAAAGTCAATAATCGATACCTAAAACTTGAATTTTACTACTTCTTACTGGCTATTAGATCAACTTAGAAGCTTCATGTGTGTTCTACTATGGTGCTTTTAGTGTCTCCGCATACCGCAGCACGCGACATAGCTTTGCAGACGATAAGTACAACCGTTTTAGAGAGTAGAGCGCCCAACGTGACGATCTGGCTTTAAGTCGATTCGATAACAAATGAGGAAAACGGACGGATTTCTCAGGTTTTTACTACATATGAACACTTTTCACATTCTCACGTGCAACGCGGCTGCTAGACCTCCTATCATGTAAAATCTTAAGTTCCTAGCTCATGCCCAAGGCACCAAAGAAGGGTAAAAAGTCAACAATCGATACCTAAAACTTGAATTGTACTACTTCTTACTGGCTATTACATTAACTTAGAAGCTTCATCTGTGTTCTACTATGGTGCTTTTAGTGTCTCCGCATTGCCGCAGCACTCGACATAGCTTTGCAGACGATAAGTACAACCGTTTCAGAGAGAAGAGCGGCCAATGTGACGATCTGGCTTTAAGTCGATTCGATAACAAATGACGACAACGGACGGATTTATCAGGTTTTTACTACATATGAACACTTTTCACATTCTCCAGTGCAACTCGGCAGCTAGTCCTCCTTTCATGCTCAATCTTAAAGTCCTAGCTCATGTCCAAGGCACCAAAGCCAGCTAAAAAGTGAATAATCGATACCTAAAACTTGAATTTTACTACTTCTTACTGGCTATTACATCAACTTAGAAGCTTCATCTGTGTTCTACTATGGTGCTTTTAGTGTCTCCACATACAGCAGCGCTCGACATAGCTTTGCAGACAATAAGTACAACCGTTTCAGAGAGAAGAGCGGCCAATGTGACGATCTGGCTTTAAGTCGATTCGATAACAAATGTCGAACACGGACGGATTTCTCAGGCTTTTTTTACATATGAACACTTTTCACATTCTCCCGTGCAACTCGTCTGCTAGTCCTCCATTAATGAAGAATCTTAAGGTCCTAGCTCATGTCCAAGGCACCAAAGACAGCTAAAAAGTCAATAATCGATACCTAAAACTTGAATTTTACTACTTCTTACTGGCTATTAGATCAACTTAGAAGCTTCATGTGTGTTCTACTATGGTGCTTTTAGTTTCTCCGCATACCGCAGCACGCGACATAGCTTTGCAGACGATAAGTACAACCGTTTTAGAGAGTAGAGCGCCCAACGTGACGATCTGGCTTTAAGTCGATTCGATAACAAATGAGGAAAACGGACGGATTTCTCAGGTTTTTACTACATATGAACACTTTTCACATTCTCACGTGCAACGCGGCTGCTAGACCTCCTATCATGTAAAATCTTAAGTTCCTAGCTCATGCCCAAGGCACCAAAGAAGGGTAAAAAGTCAACAATCGATACCTAAAACTTGAATTGTACTACTTCTTACTGGCTATTACATCAACTTAGAAGCTTCATCTGTGTTCTACTATGGTGCTTTTAGTGTCTCCGCATGCCGCAGCACTCGACATAGCTTTGCAGACGATAAGTACAACCGTTTCAGAGAGAAGAGCGGCCAATGTGACGATCTGGCTTGAAGTCGATTCGATAACAAATGACGACAACGGACGGATTTATCAGGTTTTTACTACATATGAACACTTTTCACATTCTCCCGTGCAACTCGGCAGCTAGTCCTCCTTTCATGCACAATCTTAAAGTCCTAGCTCATGTCCAAGGCACCAAAGCCAGCTAAAAAGTGAATAATCGATACCTAAAACTTGAATTGTACTACTTCTTACTGGCTATTACATCAACTTAGAAGCTTCATCTGTGATCTACTATGGTGCTTTTAGTGTCTCCACATACCGCAGCACGCGACATAGCTTTGCAGAAGATAAGTACAACCGTTTCAGAGAGAAGAGCGGCCAATGTGACGATCTGGCTTTAGGTCGATTCGATAACAAATGACGAAAACGGACGGATTTCTCAGGTTTTTACTACATATGAACACTTTTCACATTCTCCCGTACAACTCGGCTGCTAGACCTCCTTTCATGCAGAATCTTAAGGTCCTAACTCATGTCCAAGGCACCAAAGACAGCTAAAAAGTCAATAATCGATACCTAAAACTTGAATTGTACTACATCTTACTGACTATTACATCATCTTAGAAGCTTCATCTGTGTTCTACTATGGTGCTTTTAGTGTCTCCGCATATCGCAGCACGCGACATAGCTTTGCAGTCGATAAGTACAACCGTTTCAGAGAGAAGAGCGGCTAATGTGACGATCTGGCTTTAAGGCGATTCGATAACAAATGACGAAAACGGACGGATTTATCAGGTTTTTACTACATATGAACACTTTTCACATTCTCCCGTGCAACTCGGCTGCTAGTCCTCCTTTCATGCACAATCTTAAAGTCCTAGCTCATGTCCAAGGCACCAAAGCCAGCTAAAAAGTGAATAATCGATACCTAACACTTGAATTGTACTACGTCTTACTGGCTATTACATCAACTTAGAAGCTTCATCTGTGTTCTACTATGGTGCTTTTAGTGTCTCCACATACCGCAGCACGCGACATAGCTTTGCAGAAGATAAGTACCACCGTTTCAGAGAGAAGAGCGGCCAATGTGACGATCTGGCTTTAAGTCGATTCGATAACAAATGACGAAAACGGACGGATTTCTCAGGTTTTTACTACATATGAACACTTTTCACTTTCTCCCTCGCAACTCGCCTGCTAGTCCTCCTTTCATGCAGAATCTTAAGGTCCTAGCTCATGTCCAAGGCACCAAAGCCAGCTAAAAATTCAATAATTGATACCTAAAACTTGAATTGTACTACTTCTTACTGGCTATTACATCAACTTAGAAGCTTCATCTGTGTTCTACTATGGTGCTTTTAGTGTCTCCGCATACCGCAGCACGCGACATAGCTTTGCAGACGATAAGTACAACCGTTTCAGAGAGAAGAGCGGCCAATGTGACGATCTGGCTTTAAGTCAATTCGATAACAAATGACGAAAACGGAAGGATTTCTCAGGTTTTTACTACATATGAACATTTTCCACATTCTCCCGTGCAACTCGGCTGCTAGTCCTCCTTTCATGCAGAATCTTAAGGTCCTAGCTCATGGTCAAGTCACCAAAGCAAGCTAAGAAGTCAATAATCGATACCTATAACACGAATTGTACTACTTCTTACTGGCTATTGCATCAGCTTAGAAGCTTCATCTGTGTTCTACTATGGTGCTTTTAGTGTCTCCGCATACCGCAGCACGCGACATAGCTTTGCAGACGATAAGTACAACCGTTTCAGAGAGAAGAGCGGCCAATGTGACGATCTGGCTTTAAGTCGATTCGATAACAAATGGCGGAAACAGACGGATTTCTTTGGTTTTTACTACATACGAACACTTTTCACATTCTCCCGTGCAACTGGGCTGCTAGTCCTCCTTTCATGCAGAATCATAAGGTCCTAGCTCATGTACAAGGTACCAAAGCCAGCTAAAAAGTCAATAATCGATACCTAAAACTTGAATTGTACTACTTCTTACTGGCTATTACATCAACTTAGAAGCTTCATCTGTGTTCTACTATGGTGCTATTAGTGTCTCCGCATACAGCAGCGCTCGACATAGCTTTGCAGACAATAAGTACAACCGTTTCAGAGAGAAGAGCGGCCAATGTGACGATCTGGCTTTAAGTCGATTCGATAACAAATGTCGAACACGGAAGATTTCTCAGGCTTTTTTTACATATGAACACTTTTCACATTCTCCCGTGCAACTCGGCTGCTAGTCCTCCATTAATGAAGAATCTTAAGGTCCTAGCTCATGTCCAAGGCACCAAAGACAGCTAAAAAGTCAATAATCGATACCTAAAACTTGAATTTTACCACTTCTTACTGGCTATTAGATCAACTTAGAAGCTTCATGTGTGTTCTACTATGGTGCTTTTAGTGTCTCCGCATACCGCAGCACGCGACATAGCTTTGCAGACGATAAGTACAACCGTTTTAGAGAGTAGAGCGCCCAACGTGACGATCTGGCTTTAAGTCGATTCGATAACAAATGAGGAAAACGGACGGATTTCTCAGGATTTTACTACATATGAACACTTTTCACATTCTCACGTGCAACGCGGCTGCTAGACCTCCTATCATGTAAAATCTTAAGTTCCTAGCTCATGCCCAAGGCACCAAAGAAGGGTAAAAAGTCAACAATCGATACCTAAAACTTGAATTGTACTACTTCTTATTGGCTATTACATCAACTTAGAAGCTTCATCTGTGTTCTACTATGGTGCTTTTAGTGTCTCTGCATGCCGCAGCACTCGACATAGCTTTGCAGACGATAAGTACAACCGTTTCAGAGAGAAGAGCGGCCAATGCGACGATCTGGCTTTAAGTCGATTCGATAACAAATGACGACAACGGACGGATTTATCAGGTTTTTACTACATATGAACACTTTTCACATTCTCCCGTGCAACTCGGCAGCTAGTCCTCCTTTCATGCACAATCTTAAAGTCCTAGCTCATGTCCAAGGCACCAAAGCCAGCTAAAAAGTGAATAATCGATACCTAAAACTTGAATTGTACTACTTCTTACTGGCTATTACATCAACTTAGAAGCTTCATCTGTGTTCTACTATGGTGCTTTTAGTGTCTCCACATACAGCAGCGCTCGACATAGCTTTGCAGACAATAAGTACAACCGTTTCAGAGAGAAGAGCGGCCAATGTGACGATCTGGCTTTAAGTCGATTCGATAACAAATGTCGAACACGGACGGATTTCTCAGGCTTTTTTTACATATGAACACTTTTCACATTCTCCCGTGCAACTCGGCTGCTAGTCCTCCATTAATGAAGAATCTTAAGGTCCTAGCTCATGTCCAAGGCACCAAAGACAGCTAAAAAGTCAATAATCGATACCTAAAACTTGAATTTTACTACTTCTTACTGGCTATTAGATCAACTTAGAAGCTTCATGTGTGTTCTACTATGGTGCTTTTAGTGTCTCCGCATACCGCAGCACGCGACATAGCTTTGCAGACGATAAGTACAACCGTTTTAGAGAGTAGAGCGCCCAACGTGACGATCTGGCTTTAAGTCGATTCGATAACAAATGAGGAAAACGGACGGATTTCTCAGGTTTGTACTACATATGAACACTTTTCACATTCTCACGTGCAACGCGGCTGCTAGACCTCCTATCATGTAAAATCTTAAGTTCCTAGCTCATGCCCAAGGCACCAAAGAAGGGTAAAAAGTCAACAATCGATACCTAAAACTTGAATTGTACTACATCTTACTGGCTATTACATCAACTTAGAAGCTTCATCTGTGTTCTACTATGGTGCTTTTAGTGTCTCCGCATGCCGCAGCACTCGACATAGCTTTGCAGACGATAAGTACAACCGTTTCAGAGAGAAGAGCGGCCAATGTGACGATCTGGCTTGAAGTCGATTCGATAACAAATGACGACAACGGACGGATTTCTCAGGTTTTTACTACATATGAACACTTTTCACATTCTCCCGTGCAACTCGGCAGCTAGTCCTCCTTTCATGCACAATCTTAAAGTCCTAGCTCATGTCCAAGGCACCAAAGCCAGCTAAAAAGTGAATAATCGATACCTAAAACTTGAATTGTACTACTTCTTACTGGCTATTACATCAACTTAGAAGCTTCATCTGTGTTCTACTATGGTGCTTTTAGTGTCTCCACATACCGCAGCACGCGACATAGCTTTGCAGAAGATAAGTACAACCGTTTCAGAGAGAAGAGCGGCCAATGTGACGATCTGGCTTTAGGTCGATTCGATAACAAATGACGATAACGGACGGATTTCTCAGGTTCTTACTACATATGAACACTTTTCACATTCTCCCGTACAACTCGGCTGCTAGACCTCCTTTCATGCAGAATCTTAAGGTCCTAACTCATGTCCAAGGCACCAAAGACAGCTAAAAAGTCAATAATCGATACCTAAAACTTGAATTGTACTACATCTTACTGACTATTACATCATCTTAGAAGCTTCATCTGTGTTCTACTATGGTGCTTTTAGTGTCTCCGCATATCGGAGCACGCGACATAGCTATGCAGTCGATAAGTACAACCGTTTCAGAGAGAAGAGCGGCTAATGTGACGATCTGGCTTTAAGGCGATTCGATAACAAATGACGATAACGAACGGATTTCTCAGGTTTTTAATACATATAAACACTTTTTACATTCTCCCCTGCAACTCGGCTGCTAGTCCTCCTTTCATGTAGAATCTTAAGGTCCTAGCTCATGTTCAAGTCACCAAAGCAAGCTAAGAAGTCAATAATCGATACCTATAACATGAATTGTACTACTTCTTACTGGCTATTACATCAGCTTAGAAGCTTCATCTGTGTTCTACTATGGTGCTTTTAGTGTCTCCACATACCGCAGCACGCGACATAGCTTTGCAGACGATACGTACAACCGTTTCAGAGAGAAGAGCGGCCAATGTGACGATCTGGCTTTAAGTCGATTCGATAACAAATGACGACAACGGACGGATTTCTTAGGTTTTTACTACATATGAACACTTTTCACATTCCCCCATGCAACTGGACTGCTAGTCCTCCTTTCATGCAGAATCATAAGGTCCTAGCTCATGTCCAAGGTACCAAAGCCACCTAAAAAGTCAATAATCGATACCTAAAACTTGAATTGTACTACTTCTTACTGGCTATTACATCAACTTAGAAGCTTCATCTGTGTTCTACTATGATGCTTTTAGTGTCTCCGCATACCGCAGCACGCGACATAGCTTTGCAGACGGTAAGTACAACCGTTTCAGAGAGAAGAGCGGCCAATGTGACGATCTGGCTTAAAGTCGATTCGATAACAAATGACGAAAACGGACGGATTTCTCAGGTTTTTACTACATATGAACACTTTTCACATTCTCCCGTGCAACTCGGCTGCTAGTCCTCCTTTCATGCACAATCTTAAAGTCCTAGCTCATGTCCAAGGCACCAAAGCCAGCTAAAAAGTGAATAATCGATACCTAACACTTGAATTGTACTACGTCTTACTGGCTATTACATCAACGTAGAAGCTTCATCTGTGTTCTACTATGGTGCTTTTAGTGTCTCCACATACCGCAGCACGCGACATAGCTTTGCAGAAGATAAGTACAACCGTTTCAGAGAGAAGAGCGGCCAATGTGACGATCTGGCTTTAAGTCGATTCGATAACAAATGACGAAAACGTACGGATTTCTCAGGTTTTTACTACATATGAACACTTTTCACTTTCTCCCTCGCAACTCGGCTGCTAGTCCTCCTTTCTTGCAGAATCTTAAGGCCCTAGCTCATGTCAAAGACACCAAAGCCAGCTAAAAAGTCAATAATCGATACCTAAAACTTGAATTGTACTACTTCTTACTGGCTATTACATCAACTTAGAGGCTTCATCTGTGTTCTACTATGGTGCTTTTAGTGTCTCCGCATACCGCAGCACGCGACATAGCTTTGCAGACGATAAGTACAACCGTTTCAGAGAGAAGAGCGGCCAATGTGACGATCTGGCTTTAAGTCAATTCGATAACAAATGACGAAAACGTAAGGATTTCTCAGGTTTTTACTACATATGAACATTTTCCACATTCTCCAGTGCAACTCGGCTGCTAGTCCTCCTTTCATGCAGAATCTTAAGGTCCTAGCTCATGTTCAAGTCACCAAAGCAAGCTAAGAAGTCAATAATCGATACCTATAACATGAATTGTACTACTTCTTACCGGCTATTACATCAGCTTAGAAGCTTCATCTGTGTTCTACTATGGTGCTTTTAGTGTCTCCACATACCGCAGCACGCGACATAGCTTTGCAGACGATACGTACAACCGTTTCAGAGAGAAGAGCGGCCAATGTGACGATCTGGCTTTAAGTCGATTCGATAACAAATGGCGGAAACGGACGGATTTCTTAGGTTTTTACTACATATGAACACTTTTCACATTCTCTCGTGCAACTCGGCTGCTAGTCCTCCCTTCATGCAGAATCATAAGGTCCTAGCTCATGTCCAAGGTACCAAAGCCAGCTAAAAAGTCAATAATCGATACTTAAAACTTGAATTGTACTACTTCTTACTGACTATTACATCATCTTAGAAGCTTCATCTGTGTTCTACTATTGTGCTTTTAGTGTCTCCGCATACCGCAGCACGCGACATAGCTTTGCAGTCGATAAGTACAACCGTTTCAGAGAGAAGAGCGGCTAATGTGACGATCTGGCTTTAAGTCGATTCGATAACAAATGACGATAACGAACGGATTTCTCAGGTTTTTACTACATATGAACACTTTTTACATTCTCCCCTGCAACTCGGCTGCTAGTCCTCCTTTCATGCAGAATCTTAAGGTCCTAGCTCATGTCCAAGGCACCAAAGCCACCTAAAAAGTCAATAATCGATACCTAAAACTTGAATTGTACTACTTCTTACTGGCTATTACATCAACTTAGAAGCTTCATCTGTGTTCTACTATGATGCTTTTAGTGTCTCCGCATACCGCAGCACGCGACATAGCTTTGCAGACGGTAAGTACAACCGTTTCAGAGAGAAGAGCGGCCAATGTGACGATCTGGCTTTAAGTCGATTCGATAACAAATGACGACAACGGACGGATTTATCAGTTTTTACTACATATGAACACTTTTCACATTCTCCCGTGCAACTCGGCTGCTAGTCCTCCTTTCATGCAGAATCTTAAGGTCCTAGCTCATGTTCAAGTCACCAAAGCAAGCTAAGAAGTCAATAATCGATACCTATAACATGAATTGTACTACTTCTTACTGGCTATTACATCAGCTTAGAAGCTTCATCTGTGTTCTACTATGGTGCTTTTAGTGTCTCCACATACCGCAGCACGCGACATAGCTTTGCAGACGATACGTACAACCGTTTCAGAGAGAAGAGCCGCCAATGTGACGATCTGGCTTGAAGTCGATTCGATAACAAATGGCGGAAACGGACGGATTTCTTAGGTTTTTACTACATATGAACACTTTTCACATTCTCCCATGCAACTGGACTGCTAGTCCTCCTTTCATGCAGAATCATAAGGTCCTAGCTCATGTCCAAGGTACCAAAGCCAGCTAAAAAGTCAATAATCGATACTTAAAACTTGAATTGTACTACTTCTTACTGACTATTACATCATCTTAGAAGCTTCATCTGTGTTCTACTATGGTGCATTTAGTGTCTCCGCATACCGCAGCACGAGACATAGCTTTGCAGTCGATAAGTACAACCGTTTCAGAGAGAAGAGCGGCTAATGTGACGATCTGGCTTTAAGTCGATTCGATAACAAATGACGATAACGAACGGATTTCTCAGGTTTTTACTACATATGAACACTTTTTACATTCTCCCCTGCAACTCGGCTGCTAGTCCTCCTTTCATGCAGAATCTTAAGTTCCTAGCTCATGTCCAAGGCACCAAAGCCACCTAAAAAGTCAATAATCGATACCTAAAACTTGAATTGTACTACTTCTTACTGGCTATTACATCAACTTAGATGCTTCATCTGTGTTCTACTATGATGCTTTTAGTGTCTCCGCATACCGCAGCACGCGACATAGCTTTGCAATCGATAAGTACAACCGTTTCAGAGAGAAGAGCGGCCAATGTGACGATCTGGCTTTAAGTCGATTCGATAACAAATGACGAAAACGGACGGATTTCTCAGGTTTTTACTACATATGAACACTTTTCACTTTCTCCCGTGCAACTCGGCTGCTAGTCCTCCTTTCATGCAGAATCTTAAGGTCCTAGCTCATGTCCAAGGCACCAAGGGCAGCTAAAAAGTCAATAATCGATACCTAAAACTTGAATTGTACTACTTCTTACTGACTATTACATCATCTTAGAAGCTTCATCTGTGTTTTACTATGGTGATTTTAGTGTCTCCGCATACCGCAGCACGCGACATGGCTTTGCAGTCGATAAGTACAATCGTTTCAGAGAGAAGAGCGGCTAAGGTGACGATCTGGCTTTAAGTCTATTCGATAACAAATGACGATAACGAACGGATTTCTCAGGCTTTTACTACATATGAACACTTTTTACATTGTCCCCTGCAACTCGGCTGCTAGTCCTCCTTTCATGCAGAATCTTAAGGTCCTAGCTCATGTCCAAGGCACCAAGGGCATCTAAAAAGTCAATAATCGATACCTAAAACTTGAATTGTACTACTTCTTACTGGCTATTACATCAACTTAGAAGCTTCATCTGTGTTGTACTATGGTGCTTTTAGTGTCTCCGCATACCGCAGCACGCGACATAGCTTTGCAGACGATAAGTACAACCGTTTCAGAGAGAAGAGCGGCCAATGTGACGATCTGGCTTTAAGTCGATTCGATAACAAATGACGAAAACGGACGGATTTCTCAGGTTTTTACTACATATGAACACTTTTCACATTCTCCCGTGCAACTCGGCTGCTAGTCCTCGTTTCATGCAGAATCTTAAGGTCTTAGCTCATGTCCAAGTCACCAAAGCCAGCTAAAAAGTCAATAATCGATACCTAACACTTGAATTGTACTACTTCTTACTGGCTATTACATCGCCTTAGAAGCTTCATCTGTCTTCTACTATGGTGCTTTTAGTGTCTCCGCATACCGCAGCACGCGACATAGCTTTGCAGACGATAAGTACAACCGTTTCAGAGAGAAGAGCGCCAATGTGACGATCTGGCTTTAAGACGATTCGATAACAAATGACGAAAACGGACGGATTTCTCAGGTTTTTACTACATATGAACACTTTTCACATTCTCCCAAGCAACTCGGCTGCTAGTCCTCCGTTCATGCAGAATTTTAAGGTCCTAGCTCATGTCCAAGGCACCAAAGAATTTTAAAAAGTCAATAATCGATACCTAAGACTTGAATTGTACTACATCTTACTGGATATTACTTCAACTTAGAAGCTTCATCTGTGTTCTACTATGGTGCTTTTAGTGTCTCCGCATACCGCAGCACGCGACAAAGCTTTGCAGACGATAAGTACAACCGTTTCAGAGAGAAGAGCGGCCAATGTGACGATCTGGCTTTAAGTCAATTCGATAACAAATGACGAAAACGGAAGGATTTCTCAGGTTTTTACTACATATGAACATTCTCCACATTCTCCAGTGCAACTCGTCTGCTAGTCCTCCTTTCATGCAGAATCTTAAGGTCCTAGCTCATGTTCAAGTCACCAAAGCAAGCTAAGAAGTCAATAATCGATACCTATAACATGAATTGTACTACTTCGTACTGGCTATTACATCAACTTGGAAGCTTCATCTGTGTTCTACTATGGTGCTTTTAGTGTCTCCACATACCGCAGCACGCGACATAGCTTTGCAGACGATAAGTACAACCGTTTCAGAGAGAAGAGCGGAGAATGTGACAATCTGGCTTTAAGTCGATTCGATAACAAATGGCGGAAACAGCCGGATTTCTTAGGTTTTTACTACATATGAACACTTTTCACATTCTCCCGTGCTACTGGGCTGCTAGACCTCCTATCATGCAAAATCTTAAGTTCCTAGCTCATGCCCAAGGCACCAAAGAAGGGTAAAAAGTCAACAATCGATACCTAAAACTTGAATTGTACTACTTCTTACTGGCTATTGCATCAACTTAGAAGCTTCATCTGTGTTCTACTATGGTGCTTTTAGTGTCTCCGCATGCCGCAGCACTCGACATAGCTTTGCAGACGAAAAGTACAACCGTTTCAGAGAGAAGAGCGGCCAATGTTACGATCTGGCTTTAAGTCGATTCGATAACAAATGTCGAACACGGACGGATTTCTCTGGTTTTTACTACATATGAACACTTTTCATATTCTCCCGTGCAACTCGGCTGCTAGTCCTCCTTTCATGCTGAATCTTAAGGTCCTAGCTCATGTCCAAGGCACCAAAGCCAGCTAAAAAGTCAATAATCAATACCTAAAACTTGAATTGTACTACTTCTTACTGACTATTACATCAACTTAGAAGTTTCATCTGTGATCTACTATGGTGCTTTTAGTGTCTCCGCATACCGCAGCACGCGACATAGCTTTGCAGTCGATAAGTACAACCGTTTGAGAGAGAAGAGAGGCCAATGTGACGATCTGGCTTTAAGTCGATTCGATAACAATGACGATAACGAACGGATTTTTAAGGTTTTTACAACATATGAACAATTTTCACATTCTCCAGTGCAACTCGGCTGCTAGTCCTCCTTTCATGCAGAATCTTAAGGTCCTAGCTCATGTTCAAGTCACCAAATCCAGCTAAGAAGCCAATAATCGATACATATAACATGAATTGTACTACTTCTTACTGGCTATTACATCAGCTTAGAAGCTTCATCTGTGTTCTACTATGGTGCTTTTAGTGTCTCCGCATACCGCAGCACGCGACATAGCTTTGCAGACGATAAGTACAACCGTTTCAGAGAGAAGAGCGGCCAATGTGACGATCTGGCTTTAGGTCGATTCGATAACAAATGACGAAAACGGACGGATTTCTCAGGTTTTTACTACATATGAACACTTTTCACATTCTCCCGTACAACTCGGCTGCTAGACCTCCTTTCATGCAGAATCTTAAGGTCCTAACTCATGTCCAAGGCACCAAAGACAGCTAAAAAGTCAATAATCGATACCTAAAACTTGAATTGTACTACATCTTACTGACTATTACATCATCTTAGAAGCTTCATCTGTGTTCTACTATGGTGCTTTTAGTGTCTCCGCATATCGCAGCACGCGACATAGCTTTGCAGTCGATAAGTACAACCGTTTCAGAGAGAAGAGCGGCTAATGTGACGATCTGGCTTTAAGGCGATTCGATAACAAATGACGATAACGAACGGATTTCTCAGGTTTTTAATACATATAAACACTTTTTACATTCTCCCCTGCAACTCGGCTGCTAGTCCTCCTTTCATGCAGAATCTTAAGGTCCTAGCTCATGTTCAAGTCACCAAAGCAAGCTAAGAAGTCAATAATCGATACCTATAACATGAATTGTACTACTTCTTACTGGCTATTACATCAGCTTAGAAGCTTCATCTGTGTTCTACTATGGTGCTTTTAGTGTCTCCACATACCGCAGCACGCGACATAGCTTTGCAGACGATACGTACAACCGTTTCAGAGAGAAGAGCGGCCAATGTGACGATCTGGCTTGAAGTCGATTCGATAACAAATGGCGGAAACGGACGGATTTCTTAGGTTTTTACTACATATGAACACTTTTCACATTCTCCCATGCAACTGGACTGCTAGTCCTCCTTTCATGCAGAATCATAAGGTCCTAGCTCATGTCCAAGGTACCAAAGCCAGCTAAAAAGTCAATAATCGATACTTAAAACTTGAATTGTACTACTTCTTACTGACTATTACATCATCTTAGAAGCTTCATCTGTGTTCTACTATGGTGCATTTAGTGTCTCCGCATACCGCAGCACGCGACATAGCATTGCAGTCGATAAGTACAACCGTTTCAGAGAGAAGAGTGGCTAATGTGACGATCTGGCTTTAAGTCGATTCGATAACAAATGACGATAACGAACGGATTTCTCAGGTTTTTACTACATATGAACACTTTTTACATTCTCCCCTGCAACTCGGCTGCTAGTCCTCCTTTCATGCAGAATCTTAAGGTCCTAGCTCATGTCCAAGGCACCAAAGCCACCTAAAAAGTCAATAATCGATACCTAAAACTTGAATTGTACTACTTCTTACTGGCTATTACGTCAACTTAGATGCTTCATCTGTGTTGTACTATGATGCTTTTAGTGTCTCCGCATACCGCAGCACGCGACATAGCTTTGCAGACGATAAGTACAACCGTTTCAGAGAGAAGAGCGGCCAATGTGACGATCTGGCTTTAAGTCGATTCGATAACAAATGACGAAAACGGACGGATTTCTCAGGTTTTTACTACATATGAACACTTTTCACTTTCTCCCGTGCAACTCGGCTGCTAGTCCTCCTTTCATGCAGAATCTTAAGGTCCTAGCTCATGTCCAAGGCACCAAGGGCAGCTAAAAAGTCAATAATCGATACCTAAAACTTGAATTGTACTACTTCTTACTGACTATTACATCATCTTAGAAGCTTCATCTGTGTTTTACTATGGTGATTTTAGTGTCTCCGCATACCGCAGCACGCGACATAGCTTTGCAGTCGATAAGTACAATCGTTTCAGAGAGAAGAGCGGCTAAGGTAACGATCTGGCTTTAAGTCGATTCGATAACAAATGACGATAACGAACGGATTTCTCAGGCTTTTACTACATATGAACACTTTTTACATTGTCCCCTGCAACTCGGCTGCTAGTCCTCCATTCATGCAGAATCTTAAAGTCCTAGCTCATGTCCAAGGCACCAAGGGCATCTAAAAAGTCAATAATCGATACCTAAAACTTGAATTGTACTACTTCTTACTGGCTATTACATCAACTTAGAAGCTTCATCTGTGTTGTACTATGGTGCTTTTAGTGTCTCCGCATACCGCAGCACGCGACATAGCTTTGCAGACGATAAGTACAACCGTTTCAGAGAGAAGAGCGGCCAATGTGACGATCTGGCTTTAAGTCGATTCGATAACAAATGACGAAAACGGACGGATTTCTCAGGTTTTTACTACATATGAACACTTTTCACTCTCCCGTGCAACTCGGCTGCTAGTCCTCGTTTCATGCAGAATCATAAGGTCTTAGCTCATGTCCAAGTCACCAAAGCCAGCTAAAAAGTCAATAATCGATACCTAACACTTGAATTGTACTACTTCTTACTGGCTATTACATCGCCTTAGAAGCTTCATCTGTCTTCTACTATGGTGCTTTTAGTGTCTCCGCATACCGCAGCACGCGACATAGCTTTGCAGACGATAAGTACAACCGTTTCAGAGAGAAGAGCGCCAATGTGACGATCTGGCTTTAAGACGATTCGATAACAAATGACGAAAACAGACGGATTTCTCAGGTTTTTACTACATATGAACACTTTTCACATTCTCCCAAGCAACTCGGCTGCTAGTCCTCCGTTCATGCAGAATTTTAAGGTCCTAGCTCATGTCCAAGGCACCAAAGAATGGTAAAAAGTCAATAATCGATACCTAAGACTTGAATTGTACTACATCTTACTGGATATTACTTCAACTTAGAAGCTTCATCTGTGTTCTACTATGGTGCTTTTAGTGTCTCCGCATACCGCAGCACGCGACAAAGCTTTGCAGACGATAAGTACAACCGTTTCAGAGAGAAGAGCGGCCAATGTGACGATCTGGCTTTAAGTCAATTCGATAACAAATGACGAAAACGGAAGGATTTCTCAGGTTTTTACTACATATGAACATTCTCCACATTCTCCAGTGCAACTCGTCTGCTAGTCCTCCTTTCATGCAGAATCTTAAGGTCCTATCTCATGTTCAAGTCACCAAAGCAAGCTAAGAAGTCAATAATCGATACCTATAACATGAATTGTACTACTTCGTACTGGCTATTACATCAACTTGGAAGCTTCATCTGTGTTCTACTATGGTGCTTTTAGTGTCTCCACATACCGCAGCACGCGACATAGCTTTGCAGACGATAAGTACAACCGTTTCAGAGAGAAGAGCGGCCAATGTGATGATCTGGCCTTAAGTCGATTCGATAACAAATGACAAAAACGGTCGTATTTCTTAGGTTTTTACTATATATTAACACTTTTCACATTCTTCCGTGCAACTTGGCTGTTAGTCGTCCTTTCATGCAGAATTTTAAGGTCCTAGCTCATGTCCAAGGCACCAAAGCCAGCTAAAAAGTCAATAATCGATACCTATAACTTGAATTGTACTACTTCTTACTGGCTATTACATCAACTTAGAAGCTTCATCTGTGTTCTACTATGGTGCTTTTAGTGTCTCCGCATACCGCAGCACGCGACATAGCTTTGCAGACGATAAGTACAGCCGTTTTAGAGAGTAGAGCGCACAATGTGACGACCTGGCTTTAAGTCGATTCGTAAACAAATGAGGAAAACTGACGGATTTCTCTGGTTTTTACTACATATGACCACTTTTCACTTTCTCCCGTGCAACTCGGCTGCTAGTCCTCCTTTCATGCAGAATCTTAAGGTCCTAGCTCATGTCCAAATCACCAAAGCCAGCTAAAAAGTCAATAATCAATACCTAAGTCTTGAATTGTTCTACTTCTTACTGACTATTACATCAACTTAGAAGCTTCATCTGTGTTCTACTATGGTGCTTTTAGTGTCTCCGCATACCGCAGCACGCGACATAGCTTTGCAGACGATAAGTACAACCGTTTCAGAGAGAAGAGCGGAGAATGTGACAATCTGGCTTTAAGTCGATTCGATAACAAATGGCGGAAACAGCCGGATTTCTTAGGTTTTTACTACATATGAACACTTTTCACATTCTCCCGTGCAACTGGGCTGCTAGACCTCCTATCATGCAAAATCTTAAGTTCCTAGCTCATGCCCAAGGCACCAAAGAAGGGTAAAAAGTCAACAATCGATACCTAAAACTTGAATTGTACTACTTCTTACTGGCTATTGCATCAACTTAGAAGCTTCATCTGTGTTCTACTATGGTGCTTTTAGTGTCTCCGCATGCCGCAGCACTCGACATAGCTTTGCAGACGAAAAGTACAACCGTTTCAGAGAGAAGAGCGGCCAATGTTACGATCTGGCTTTAAGTCGATTCGATAAAAAATGTCGAACACGGACGGATTTCTCTGGTTTATACTACATATGAACACTTTTCATATTCTCCCGTGCAACTCGGCTGCTAGTCCTCCTTTCATGCAGAATCTTAAGGTCCTAGCTCATGTCCAAGGCACCAAAGCCAGCTAAAAAGTCAATAATCAATACCTAAAACTTGAATTGTACTACTTCTTACTGACTATTACATCAACTTAGAAGCTTCATCTGTGATCTACTATGGTGCTTTTAGTGTCTCCGCATACCGCAGCACGCGACATAGCTTTGCAGTCGATAAGTACAACCGTTTGAGAGAGAAGAGAGGCCAATGTGACGATCTGGCTTTAAGTCGATTCGATAACAATGACGATAACGAACGGATTTTTAAGGTTTTTACAACATATGAACAATTTTCACATTCTCCAGTGCAACTCGGCTGCTAGTCCTCCTTTCATGCAGAATCTTAAGGTCCTAGCTCATGTTCAAGTCACCAAAGCCAGCTAAGAAGCCAATAATCGATACATATAACATGAATTGTACTACTTCTTACTGGCTATTACATCAGCTTAGAAGCTTCATCTGTGTTCAACTATGGTGCTTTTAGTGTCTCCGCATACCGCAGCACGCGACATAGCTTTGCAGACGATAAGTACAACCGTTTCAGAGAGAAGAGCGGCCAATGTGACGATCTGGCTTTAGGTCGATTCGATAACAAATGACGAAAACGGACGGATTTCTCAGGTTTTTACTACATATGAACACTTTTCACATTCTCCCATACAACTCGGCTGCTAGACCTCCTTTCATGCAGAATCTTAAGGTCCTAACTCATGTCCAGGGCACCAAAGACAGCTAAAAAGTCAATAATCGATACCTAAAACTTGAATTGTACTACATCTTACTGACTATTACATCATCTTAGAAGCTTCATGTGTGTTCTACTATGGTGCTTTTAGTGTCTCCGCATATCGCAGCACGCGACATAGCTTTGCAGTCGATAAGTACAACCGTTTCAGAGAGAAGAGCGGCTAATGTGACGATCTGGCTTTAAGGCGATTCGATAACAAATGACGATAACGAACGGATTTCTCAGGTTTTTAATACATATAAACACTTTTTACATTCTCCCCTGCAACTCGGCTGCTAGTCCTCCTTTCATGCAGAATCTTAAGGTCCTAGCTCATGTTCAAGTCACCAAAGCAAGCTAAGAAGTCAATAATCGATACCTATAACATGAATTGTACTACTTCTTACTGGCTATTACATCAGCTTAGAAGCTTCATCTGTGTTCTACTATGGTGCTTTTAGTGTCTCCACATACCGCAGCACGCGACATAGCTTTGCAGACGATACGTACAACCGTTTCAGAGAGAAGAGCGGCCAATGTGACGATCTGGCTTGAAGTCGATTCGATAACAAATGGCGGAAACGGACGGATTTCTTAGGTTTTTACTACATATGAACACTTTTCACATTCTCCCATGCAACTGGACTGCTAGTCCTCCTTTCATGCAGAATCATAAGGTCCTAGCTCATGTCCAAGGTACCAAAGCCAGCTAAAAAGTCAATAATCGATACTTAAAACTTGAATTGTACTACTTCTTACTGACTATTACATCATCTTAGAAGCTTCATCTGTGTTCTACTATGGTGCATTTAGTGTCTCCGCATACCGCAGCACGCGACATAGCTTTGCAGTCGATAAGTACAACCGTTTCAGAGAGAAGAGTGGCTAATGTGACGATCTGGCTTTAAGTCGATTCGATAACAAATGACGATAACGAACGGATTTCTCAGGTTTTTACTACATATGAACACTTTTTACATTCTCCCCTGCAACTCGGCTGCTAGTCCTCCTTTCATGCAGAATCTTAAGGTCCTAGCTCATGTCCAAGGCACCAAAGCCACCTAAAAAGTCAATAATCGATACCTAAAACTTGAATTGTACTACTTCTTACTGGCTATTACATCAACTTAGATGCTTCATCTGTGTTCTACTATGATGCTTTTAGTGTCTCCGCATACCGCAGCACGCGACATAGCTTTGCAGACGATAAGTACAACCGTTTCAGAGAGAAGAGCGGCCAATGTGACGATCTGGCTTTAAGTCGATTCGATAACAAATGACGAAAACGGACGGATTTCTCAGGTTTTTACTACATATGAACACTTTTCACTTTCTCCCGTGCAACTCGGCTGCTAGTCCTCCTTTCATGCAGAATCTTAAGGTCCTAGCTCATGTCCAAGGCACCAAGGGCAGCTAAAAAGTCAATAATCGATACCTAAAACTTGAATTGTACTACTTCTTACTGACTATTACATCATCTTAGAAGCTTCATCTGTGTTTTACTATGGTGATTTTAGTGTCTCCGCATACCGCAGCACGCGACATAGCTTTGCAGTCGATAAGTACAATCGTTTCAGAGAGAAGAGCGGCTAAGGTGACGATCTGGCTTTAAGTCGATTCGATAACAAATGACGATAACGAACGGATTTCTCAGGCTTTTACTACATATGAACACTTTTTACATTGTCCCCTGCAAATCGGCTGCTAGTCCTTCATTCATGCAGAATCTTAAGGTCCTAGCTCATGTCCAAGGCACCAAGGGCATCTAAAAAGTCAATAATCGATACCTAAAACTTGAATTGTACTACTTCTTACTGGCTATTACATCAACTTAGAAGCTTCATCTGTGTTGTACTATGGTGCTTTTAGTGTCTCCGCATACCGCAGCACGCGACATAGCTTTGCAGACGATAAGTACAACCGTTTCAGAGAGAAGAGCGGCCAATGTGACGATCTGGCTTTAAGTCGATTCGATAACAAATGACGAAAACGGACGGATTTCTCAGGTTTTTACTACATATGAACACTTTTCACATTCTCCCGTGCAACTCGGCTGCTAGTCCTCGTTTCATGCAGAATCTTAAGGTCTTAGCTCATGTCCAAGTCACCAAAGCCAGCTAAAAAGTCAATAATCGATACCTAACACTTGAATTGTACTACTTCTTACTGGCTATTACATCGCCTTAGAAGCTTCATCTGTCTTCTACTATGGTGCTTTTAGTGTCTCCGCATACCGCAGCACGCGACATAGCTTTGCAGACGATAAGTACAACCGTTTCAGAGAGAAGAGCGCCAATGTGACGATCTGGCTTTAAGACGATTCGATAACAAATGACGAAAACGGACGGATTTCTCAGGTTTTTACTACATATGAACACTTTTCACATTCTCCCAAGCAACTCGGCTGCTAGTCCTCCGTTCATGCAGAATTTTAAGGTCCTAGCTCATGTCCAAGGCACCAAAGAATGGTAAAAAGTCAATAATCGATACCTAAGACTTGAATTGTACTACATCTTACTGGATATTACTTCAACTTAGAAGCTTCATCTGTGTTCTACTATGGTGCTTTTAGTGTCTCCGCATACCGCAGCACGCGACAAAGCTTTGCAGACGATAAGTACAACCGTTTCAGAGAGAAGAGCGGCCAATGTGACGATCTGGCTTTAAGTCAATTCGATAACAAATGACGAAAACGGAAGGATTTCTCAGGTTTTTACTACATATGAACATTCTCCACATTCTCCAGTGCAACTCGTCTGCTAGTCCTCCTTTCATGCAGAATCTTAAGGTCCTATCTCATGTTCAAGTCACCAAAGCAAGCTAATAAGTCAATAATCGATACCTATAACATGAATTGTACTACTTCGTACTGGCTATTACATCAACTTGGAAGCTTCATCTGTGTTCTACTATGGTGCTTTTAGTGTCTCCACATACCGCAGCACGCGACATAGCTTTGCAGACGATAAGTACAACCGTTTCAGAGAGAAGAGCGGCCAATGTGATGATCTGGCCTTAAGTCGATTCGATAACAAATGACAAAAACGGTCGTATTTCTTAGGTTTTTACTATATATTAACACTTTTCACATTCTTCCGTGCAACTTGGCTGTTAGTCGTCCTTTCATGCAGAATTTTAAGGTCCTAGCTCATGTCCAAGGCACCAAAGCCAGCTAAAAAGTCAATAATCGATACCTATAACTTGAATTGTACTACTTCTTACTGGCTATTACATCAACTTAGAAGCTTCATCTGTGTTCTACTATGGTGCTTTTAGTGTCTCCGCATACCGCAGCACGCGACATAGCTTTGCAGACGATAAGTACAACCGTTTTAGAGAGTAGAGCGCACAATGTGACGACCTGGCTTTAAGTCGATTCGATAACAAATGAGGAAAACTGACGGATTTCTCTGGTTTTTACTACATATGAACACTTTTCACTTTCTCCCGTGCAACTCGGCTGCTAGTCCTCCTTTCATGCAGAATCTTAAGGTATTAGCTCATGTCCAAATCACCAAAGCCAGCTAAAAAGTCAATAATCAATACCTAAATCTTGAATTGTACTACTTCTTACTGACTATTACATCAACTTAGAAGCTTCATCTGTGTTCTACTATGGTGCTTTTAGTGTCTCCGCATACCGCAGCACGCGACATAGCTTTGCAGACGATAAGTACAACCGTTTCAGAGAGAAGAGCGGAGAATGTGACAATCTGGCTTTAAGTCGATTCGATAACAAATGGCGGAAACAGCCGGATTTCTTAGGTTTTTACTACATATGAACACTTTTCACATTCTCCCGTGCAACTGAGCTGCTAGACCTCCTATCATGCAAAATCTTAAGTTCCTAGCTCATGCCCAAGGCACCAAAGAAGGGTAAAAAGTCAACAATCGATACCTAAAACTTGAATTGTACTACTTCTTACTGGCTATTGCATCAACTTAGAAGCTTCATCTGTGTTCTACTATGGTGCTTTTAGTGTCTCCGCATGCCGCAGCACTCGACATAGCTTTGCAGACGAAAAGTACAACCGTTTCAGAGAGAAGAGCGGCCAATGTTACGATCTGGCTTTAAGTCGATTCGATAACAAATGTCGAACACGGACGGATTTCTCTGGTTTTTACTACATATGAACACTTTTCATATTCTCCCGTGCAACTCGGCTGCTAGTCCTCCTTTCATGCAGAATCTTAAGGTCCTAGCTCATGTCCAAGGCACCAAAGCCAGCTAAAAAGTCAATAATCAATACCTAAAACTTGAATTGTACTACTTCTTACTGACTATTACATCAACTTAGAAGCTTCATCTGTGATCTACTATGGTGCTTTTAGTGTCTCCGCATACCGCAGCACGCGACATAGCTTTGCAGTCGATAAGTACAACCGTTTGAGAGAGAAGAGAGGCCAATGTGACGATCTGGCTTTAAGTCGATTCGATAACAATGACGATAACGAACGGATTTTTAAGGTTTTTACAACATATGAACAATTTTCACATTCTCCAGTGCAACTCGGCTGCTAGTCCTCCTTTCATGCAGAATATTAAGGTCCTAGCTCATGTTCAAGTCACCAAAGCCAGCTAAGAAGCCAATAATCGATACTTATAACATGAATTGTACTACTTCTTACTGGCTATTACATCAGCTTAGAAGCTTCATCTGTGTTCTACTATGGTGCTTTTAGTGTCTCCGCATACCGCAGCACGCGACATAGCTTTGCAGACGATAAGTACAACCGTTTCAGAGAGAAGAGCGGCCAATGTGACGAACTGGCTTTAAGTCGATTCCATAACAAATGGCGGAAACTGACGGATTTCTCAGGTTTTTACTACATATGAACACTTTTCACTTTCTCCCTCGCAACTCGGCTGCTAGTCCTCCTTTCATGCAGAATCTTAAGGCCCTAGCTCATGTCCAAGGCACCAAAGCCAGCTAAAAATTCAATAATCGATACCTAAAACTTGAATTGTACTACTTCTTACTGGCTATTACATCAACTTAGAAGCTTCATCTGTGTTCTCCTATGGTGCTTTTAGTGTCTCCGCATACGGCAGCACGCGACATAGCTTTGCAGACGATAAGTGCAACCGTTTCAGAGAGAAGAGCGGCCAATGTGACGATCTGGCTTTAAGTCAATTCGATAACAAATGACGAAAACGGAAGGATTTCTCAGGATTTTACTACATATGAACATTTTCCACATTCTCCCGTGCAACTCGGCTGCTAGTCCTCCTTTTATGCAGAATCTTAAGGTCCTCGCTCATGGTCAAGTCACCAAAGCAAGCTAAGAAGTCAATAATCGATACCTATAACACGAATTGTACTACTTCTTACTGGCTATTACATCAACTTAGAAGCTTCATCTGTGTTCTACTATGGTGCTTTTAGTGTCTCCGCATACCGCAGCACGCGACATAGCTTTGCAGACGATAAGTACAACCGTTTCAGAGAGAAGAGCGCCCAACGTGACGATCTGGCTTTAAGTCGATTCGATAACAAATGAGGAAAACGGACGGATTTCTCAGGTTTTTACTACATATGAACACTTTTCACATTCTCACGTGCAACGCGGCTGCTAGACCTCCTATCATGTAAAATCTTAAGTTCCTAGCTCATGCCCAAGGCACCAAAGAAGGGTAAAAAGTCAACAATCGATACCTAAAACTTGAATTGCACTACTTCTTACTGGCTATTACATCAACTTAGAAGCTTCATCTGTGTTCTACTATGGTGCTTTTAGTGTCTCCGCATACGGCAGCACGCGACATAGCTTTGCAGACGATAAGTACAACCGTTTCAGAGAGAAGAGCGGCCAATGTGACGATCTGGCTTTAAGTCGATTCGATAACAAATGGCGGAAACAGCCGGATTTCTTAGGCTTTTACTACATATGAACACTTTTCACATTCTCCCGTGCAACTCGGCTGCTAGTCCTCCATTAATGAAGAATCTTAAGGTCCTAGCTCATGTCCAAGGCACCAAAGACAGCTAAAAAGTCAATAATCGATACCTAAAACTTGAATTGTACTACTTGTTACTGGCTATTACATCAACTTGGAAGCTTCATCTGTCTTCTACTATGGTGCTTTTAGTGTCTCCACATACCGCAGCACGCGACATAGATTTGCAGACGATAAGTACAACCGTTTCAGAGAGAAGAGCGGCCAATGTGACGATCTGGCTTTAAGTCGATTCGATAACAAATGACGAAAACGGACGTATTTCTCAGGTTTTTACTATATATGAACACTTTTCTCATTCTTCCGTGCAACTTGGCTGTTAGTCGTCCTTTCATGCAGAATTTTAAGGTCCTAGCTCATGTCCAAGGCACCAAAGCCAGCTAAAAGTCAATAATCGATACCTAAAACTTGAATTGTACTACTTCTTACTGGCCATTACATCAACTTAGAAGCCTCATCTGTGTTCTACTATGGTGCTTTTAGTGGCTCCGCATACCGCAGCACGCGACATAGCTTTGCAGACGATAAGTACAACCGTTTTAGAGAGTAGAGCGCCCAATGTGACGATCTGGCTTTAAGTCGATTCGATAACAAATGAGGAAAACGGACGGATTTCTCAGGTTTTTACTAAATATGAACACTTTTCACATTCTCACGTGCAACGCGGCTGCTAGACCTCCTATCATGCAAAATCTTAAGTTCCTAGCTCATGCCCAAGGCACCAAAGAAGGGTAAAAAGTCAACAATCGATACCTAAAACTTGAATTGTACTACTTCTTACTGGCTATTACATCAACTTAGAAGCTTCATCTGTGTTCTACTAAGTTGCTTTTAGTGTCTCCGCATACAGCAGCACTCGACATAGCTTTGCAGACAATAAGTACAACCGTTGCAGAGAGAAGAGCGGCAAATGTGACGATGTGGCTTTAAGTCGATTCGATAACAAATGTCGAACACGGACGGATTTCTCAGGCTTTTACTACATATGAACACTTTTCACATTCTCCCGTGCAACTCTGCGGCTAGTCCTCCATTAATGAAGAATCTTAAGGTCCTAGCTCATGTCCAAAGCACCAAAGACAGCTAAAAAGTCAATAATCGATACCTAAAACTTGAATTGTACTACTTCTTACAGGCTATTACATCAACTTGGAAGCTTCATCTGACTTCTACTATGGTGCTTTTAGTGTCTCCACATACCACAGCACGCGACATATCTTTGCAGACGATAAGTACAACCGTTTCAGAGAGGAAAACGGACGGATTTCTCATTTTTTTACTAACTATGAACACTTTTCACATTCTCACGTGCAACGCGGCTGCTAGACCTCCTATCATGCAAAATCTTAAGTTCCTAGCTCATGCCCAAGGCACCAAAGAAGGGTAAAAA
Organism: Schistocerca gregaria; assembly: GCF_023897955.1. Lineage (NCBI taxonomy): Eukaryota > Metazoa > Arthropoda > Insecta > Orthoptera > Acrididae > Schistocerca > Schistocerca gregaria. The sequence continues at coordinate 14,202,952 of NW_026061702.1, forward strand.
GTCAACAATCGATACCTAAAACTTGAATTGTACTACTTCTTACTGGCTATTACATTAATTTAGAAGCTTCATCTGTGTTCTAGTATGGTGCTTTTAGTGTCTCCGCATACCGCAGCACGCGACATAGCTTTGCAGTCGATAAGTACAACCGTTTGAGAGAGAAGAGAGGCCAATGTGACGATCTGGCTTTAAGTCGATTCGATAACAATGACGATAACGAACGGATTTTTAAGGTTTTTACTACATATGAACACTTTTCACATTCTCCCGTGCAACTCGGCTGCTAGTCCTCCTTTCATGCAGAATCTTAAGGTTCTAGCCATGTCCAAGGCACCAAAGCCAGCTAAAAAGTCAATAATCGATACCTAAAACTTGAATTATACTACTTCTTACTGGCTATTACATCAAATTAGAGGCTTCATCTGTGTTCTACTATAATGCTTTTAGTGTCTCCGCATACCGCAGCACGCGACATAGCTTTGCAGTCGATAAGTACAACCGTTTCAGAGAGAAGAGCGGCCAATGTGACGATCTGGCTTTAAGTCAATTCGATAACAAATGACGAAAACGGAAGGATTTCTAAGGTTTTTACTACATATGAACATTTTCCACATTCTCCAGTGCAACTCGGCTGCTAGACCTCCTTTCATGCAGAATCTTAAGGTCCTAGCTCATGTTCAAGTCACCAAAGCCTGCTAAGAAGCCAATAATCGATACTTATAACATGAATTGTACTACTTCTTACTGGCTATTACATCAGCTTAGAAGCTTCATCTGTGTTCTACTATAGTGCTTTTAGTGTCTCCGCATACCGCAGCACGCGACATAGCTTTGCAGACGATAAGTACAACCGTTTCAGAGAGAAGAGCGGCCAATGTGACGAACTGGCTTCAAGTCGATTCCATAACAAATGGCGGAAACTGACGGATTTCTCAGGTTTTTACTACATATGAACACTTTTCACTTTCTCCCTCGCAACTCGGCTGCTAGTCGTCCTTTCATGCAGAATCTTAAGGCCCTAGCTCATGTCCAAGGCACCAAAGACAGCTAAAAATTCAATAATCGATACCTAAAACTTGAATTGTACTACTTCTTACTGGCTATTACATCAACTTAGAAGCTTCATCTGTGTTCTACTATGGTGCTTTTAGTGTCTCCGCATACCGCAGCACGCGACATAGCTTTGCAGACGATAAGTACAACCGTTTCAGAGAGAAGAGCGGCCAATGTGACGATCTGGCTTTAAGTCAATTCGATAACAAATGACGAAAACGGAAGGATTTCTCAGGTTTTTACTACATATGAACATTTTCCACATTCTCCCGTGCAACTCGGCTGCTAGTCCTCCTTTCATGCAGAATCTTAAGGTCCTAGCTCATGGTCAAGTCACCAAAGCAAGCTAAGAAGTCAATAATCGATACCTATAACACGAATTGTACTACTTCTTACTGGCTATTGCATCAGCTTAGAAGCTTCATCTGTGTTCTACTATGGTGCTTTTAGTGTCTCCGCATACCGCAGCACGCGACATAGCTTTGCAGACGACAAGTACAACCGTTTCAGAGAGAAGAGCGGCCAATGTGACGATCTGGCTTTAAGTCGATTCGATAACAAATGGCGGAAACAGACGGATTTCTTTGGTTTTTACTACATATGAACACTTGTCACATTCTCCCGTGCAACTGGGCTGCTAGTCCTCCTTTCACGCAGAATCATAAGGTCCTAGCTCATGTACAAGGTACCAAAGCCAGCTAAAAAGTCAATAATCGATACCTATAACTTGAATTGTACTACTTCTTACTGGCTATTACATCAGCTTAGAAGCTTCATCTGTGTTCTACTATGGTGCTTTTAGTGTCTCCGCATACCGGAGCACGCGGCATAGCTTTGCAGACGATAAGTACAACCGTTTCAGAGAGAAGAGCGGCCCATGTGACGATGTGGCTTTAAGTCGATTCCATAACAAATGGCGGAAACTGACGGATTTCTCAGGTTTTTACTACATATGAACACTTTTTACTTTCTCCCTCGCAACTCGGCTGCTAGTCCTCCTTTCATGCAGAATCTTAAGGCCCTAGCTCATGTCCAAGACACCAAAGCCAGCTAAAGAGTCAATAATCGATACCTAAAACTTAAATTGTACAACTTCTTACTGGCTATTACATCAACTTAGAAGCTTCATCTGTGTTCTACTATGGTGCTTTTAGTGTCTCCGCATACCGCAGCACGCGACATAGCTTTGCAGACGATAAGTACAACCGTTTCAGAGAGAAGAGCGGCCAATGTGACGATCTGGCTTTAAGTCGATTCGATAACAAATGGCGGAAACAGACGGATTTCTTTGGTTTTTACTACATATGAACACTTTTCACATTCTCCCGTGCAACTGGGCTGCTAGTCCTCCTTTCATGCAGAATCATAAGGTCCTAGCTCATGGTCAAGTCACCAAAGCAAGCTAAGAAGTCAATAATCGATACCTATAACACGAATTGTACTACTTCTTACTGGCTATTGCATCAGCTTAGAAGCTTCATCTGTGTTCTACAATGGTGCTTTTAGTGTCGTAGCATACCGCAGCACGCGACATAGCTTTGCAGACGACAAGTACAACCGTTTCAGAGAGAAGAGCGGCCAATGTGACGATCTGGCTTTAAGTCGATTCGATAACAAATGGCGGAAACAGACGGATTTCTTTGGTTTTTACTACATATGAACACTTTTCACATTCTCCCGTGCAACTGGGCTGCTAGTCCTCGTTTCATGCAGAATCATAAGGTCCTAGCTCATGTACAAGGTACCAAAGCCAGCTAAAAAGTCAATAATCGATACCTATAACTTGAATTGTACTACTTCTTACTGGCTATTACATCAACTTAGAAGCTTCATCTGTCTTCTACTATGGTGCTATTAGTGTCTCCGCATACAGCAGCGCTCGACATAGCTTTGCAGACGGTAAGTACAACCGTTTCAGAGAGAAGAGCGGCCAATGTGACGATCTGGCTTTAAGTCGATTCGATAACAAATGTCGAACACGGACGGATTTCTCAGGCTTTTTTTACATATGAACACTTTTCACATTCTCCCGTGCAACTCGTCTGCTAGTCCTCCATTAATGAAGAATCTTAAGGTCCTAGCTCATGTCCAAGGCACCAAAGACAGCTAAAAAGTCAATAATCGATACCTAAAACTTGAATTTTACTACTTCTTACTGGCTATTAGATCAACTTAGAAGCTTCATGTGTGTTCTACTATGGTGCTTTTAGTGTCTCCGCATACCGCAGCACGCGACATAGCTTTGCAGACGATAAGTACAACCGTTTTAGAGAGTAGAGCGCCCAACGTGACGATCTGGCTTTAAGTCGATTCGATAACAAATGAGGAAAACGGACGGATTTCTCAGGTTTTTACTACATATGAACACTTTTCACATTCTCACGTGCAACGCGGCTGCTAGACCTCCTATCATGTAAAATCTTAAGTTCCTAGCTCATGCCCAAGGCACCAAAGAAGGGTAAAAAGTCAACAATCGATACCTAAAACTTGAATTGTACTACTTCTTACTGGCTATTACATCAACTTAGAAGCTTCATCTGTGTTCTACTATGGTGCTTTTAGTGTCTCCGCATGCCGCAGCACTCGACATAGCTTTGCAGACGATAAGTACAACCGTTTCAGAGAGAAGAGCGGCCAATGTGACGATCTGGCTTTAAGTCGATTCGATAACAAATGACCGAAACGGACGGATTTCTCAGGTTTTTACTATATATGAACACTTTTCACATTCTTCCGTGCAACTTGGCTGTTAGTCGTCCTTTCATGCAGAATTTTAAGGTCCTAGCTCATGTCCAAGACACCAAAGCCAGCTAAAGAGTCAATAATCGATACCTAAAACTTAAATTGTACTACTTCTTACTGGCTATTACATCAAATTAGAGGCTTCATCTGTGTTCTACTATAATGCTTTTAGTGTCTCCGCATACCGCAGCACGCGACATAGCTTTGCAGTCGATAAGTACAACCGTTTCAGAGAGAAGAGCGGCCAATGTGACGATCTGGCTTTAAGTCAATTCGATAACAAATGACGAAAACGGAAGGATTTCTCAGGTTTTTACTACATATGAACATTTTCCACATTCTCCAATGCAACTCGGCTGCTAGACCTCCTTTCATGCAGAATCTTAAGGTCCTAGCTCATGTTCAAGTCACCAAAGCCAGCTAAGAAGCCAATAATCGATACTTATAACATGAATTGTACTACTTCTTACTGGCTATTACATCAGCTTAGAAGCTTCATCTGTGTTCTACTATGGTGCTTTTAGTGTCTCCGCATACCGGAGCACGCGGCATAGCTTTGCAGACGATAAGTACAACCGTTTCAGAGAGAAGAGCGGCCCATGTGACCATGTGGCTTTAAGTCGATTCCATAACAAATGGCGGAAACTGACGGATTTCTCAGGTTTTTACTACATATGAACACTTTTTACTTTCTCCCTCGCAACTCGGCTGCTAGTCCTCCTTTCATGCAGAATCTTAAGGCCCTAGCTCATGTCCAAGACACCAAAGCCAGCTAAAGAGTCAATAATCGATACCTAAAACTTAAATTGTACAACTTCTTACTGGCTATTACATCAACTTAGAAGCTTCATCTGTGTTCTACTATGGTGCTTTTAGTGTCTCCGCATACCGCAGCACGCGACATAGCTTTGCAGACGATAAGTACAACCGTTTCAGAGAGAAGAGCGGCCAATGTGACGATCTGGCTTTAAGTCGATTCGATAACAAATGGCGGAAACAGACGGATTTCTTTGGTTTTTACTACATATGAACACTTTTCACATTCTCCCGTGCAAATGGGCTGCTAGTCCTCCTTTCATGCAGAATCATAAGGTCCTAGCTCATGTACAAGGTACCAAAGCCAGCTAAAAAGTCAATAATCGATACCTATAACTTGAATTGTACTACTTCTTACTGGCTATTACATCAACTTAGAAGCTTCATCTGTGTTCTACTATGGTGCCATTAGTGTCTCCGCATACAGCAGCGCTCGACATAGCTTTGCAGACAATAAGTACAACCGTTTCAGAGAGAAGAGCGGCCAATGTGACGATCTGGCTTTAAGTCGATTCGATAACAAATGTCGAACACGGACGGATTTCTCAGGCTTTTTTTACATATGAACACTTTTCACATTCTCCCGTGCAACTCGTCTGCTAGTCCTCCATTAATGAAGAATCTTAAGGTCCTAGCTCATGTCCAAGGCACCAAAGACAGCTAAAAAGTCAATAATCGATACCTAAAACTTGAATTTTACTACTTCTTACTGGCTATTAGATCAACTTAGAAGCTTCATGTGTGTTCTACTATGGTGCTTTTAGTGTCTCCGCATACCGCAGCACGCGACATAGCTTTGCAGACGATAAGTACAACCGTTTTAGAGAGTAGAGCGCCCAACGTGACGATCTGGCTTTAAGTCGATTCGATAACAAATGAGGAAAACGGACGGATTTCTCAGGTTTTTACTACATATGAACACTTTTCACAGTCTCACGTGCAACGCGGCTGCTAGACCTCCTATCATGTAAAATCTTAAGTTCCTAGCTCATGCCCAAGGCACCAAAGAAGGGTAAAAAGTCAACAATCGATACCTAAAACTTGAATTGTACTACTTCTTACTGGCTATTACATCAACTTAGAAGCTTCATCTGTGTTCTACTATGGTGCTTTTAGTGTCTCCGCATGCCGCAGCACTCGACATAGCTTTGCAGACGATAAGTACAACCGTTTCAGAGAGAAGAGCGGCCAATGTGACGATCTGGCTTTAAGTCGATTCGATAACAAATGACCGAAACGGACGGATTTCTCAGGTTTTTACTATATATGAACACTTTTCACATTCTTCCGTGCAACTTGGCTGTTAGTCGTCCTTTCATGCAGAATTTTAAGGTCCTAGCTCATGTCCAAGGCACCAAAGCCAGCTAAAAAGTCAATAATCGATACATATAACTTGAATTGTACTTCTTCTTACTGGCTATTAGATCAACTTAGAAGCTTCATGTGTGTTCTACTATGGTGCTTTAAGTGTCTCCGCATACCGCAGCACGCGACATAGCTTTGCAGACGATAAGTACAACCGTTTTAGAGAGTAGAGCCTCCAACGTGACGATCTGGCTTTAAGTCGATTCGATAAAAAATGAGGAAAACGGACGGATTTCTCAGGTTTTTACTACATATGAACACTTTTCACATTCTCACGTGCAACGCGGCTGCTAGACCTCCTATCATGTAAAATCTTAAGTTCCTAGCTCATGCCCAAGGCACCAAAGAAGGGTAATAAGTCAACAATCGATACCTAAAACTTGAATTTTACTACTTCTTACTGGCTATTACATCAACTTAGAAGCTTCATCTGTGTTCTACTATGGTGCTTTTAGTGTCTCCGCATTCCGCAGCACTCGACATAGCTTTGCAGACGATAAGTACAACCGTTTCAGAGAGAAGAGCGGCCAATGTGACGATCTGGCTTTAAGTCGATTCGATAACAAATGTCGAACACGGACGAATTTCTCTGGTTTTTACTACATATGAACACTTTTCACATTCTTCCGTGCAACTCGGCTGCTAGTCCTCCTTTCATGCAGAATCTTAAGGTCCTAGCTCATGTCCAAGACACCAAAGCCAGCTAAAGAGTCAATAATCGATACCTAAAACTTAAATTGTACTACTTCTTACTGGCTATTACATCAAATTAGAGGCTTCATCTGTGTTCTACTATAATGCTTTTAGTGTCTCCGCATACCGCAGCACGCGACATAGCTTTGCAGTCGATAAGTACAACCGTTTCAGAGAGAAGAGCGGCCAATGTGACGATCTGGCTTTAAGTCAATTCGATAACAAATGACGAAAACGGAAGGATTTCTCAGGTTTTTACTACATATGAACATTTTCCACATTCTCCAGTGCAACTCGGCTGCTAGACCTCCCTTCATGCAGAATCTTAAGGTCCTAGCTCATGTTCAAGTCACCAAAGCCAGCTAAGAAGCCAATAATCGATACTTATAACATGAATTGTACTACTTCTTACTGGCTATTACATCAGCTTAGAAGCTTCATCTGTGTTCTACTATGGTGCTTTTAGTGTCTCCGCATACCGCAGCACGCGACATAGCTTTGCAGACGATAAGTACAACCGTTTCAGAGAGAAGAGCGGCTAATGTGACGATCTGGCTTTAAGTCGATTCGATAACAAATGGCGGAAACAGACGGATTTCTTTGGTTTTTACTACATATGAACACTTTTCACATTCTCCCGTGCAACTGGGCTGCTAGTCCTCCTTTCATGCAGAATCATAAGGTCCTAGCTCATGTACAAGGTACCAAAGCCAGCTAAAAAGTCAATAATCGATACCTATAACTTGAATTGTACTACTTCTTACTGGCTATTACATCAACTTAGAATCCTCATCTGTGTTCTACTATGCTGCTATTAGTGTCTCCGCATACAGCAGCGCTCGACATAGCTTTGCAGACAATAAGTACAACCGTTTCAGAGAGAAGAGCGGCCAATGTGACGATCTGGCTTTAAGTCGATTCGATAACAAATGTCGAACACGGACGGATTTCTCAGGCTTTTACTACATATGAACACTTTTCACATTCTCCCGTGCAACTCGGCTGCTAGTCCTCCATTAATGAAGAATCTTAAGGTCCTAGCTCATGTCCAAGGCACCAAAGACAGCTAAAAAGTCAATAATCGATACCTAAAACTTGAATTTTACTACTTCTTACTGGCTATTACATCAACTTGGAAGCTTCATCTGTGTTCTACTATGGTGCTTTTAGTGTCTCCACATACCGCAGCACGCGACATAGCTTTGCAGACGATAAGTACAACCGTTTCAGAGAGAAGAGCGGCCAATGTGACGATCTGGCTTTAAGTCGATTCGATAACAAATGGCGGAAACAGACGGATTTCTTTGGTTTTTACTACATATGAACACTTTTCACATTCTCCCGTGCAACTCGGCTGCTAGTACTCCTTTCATGCAGAATCATAAGGTCCTAGCTCATGTACAAGGTACCAAAGCCGACTAAAAAGTCAATAATCGATACCTATAACTTGAATTGTACTACTTCTTACTGGCTATTACATCAACTTAGAAGCTTCATCTGTGTTCTACTATGGTGCTTTTAGTGTCTCCGCATTCAGCAGCGCTCGACATAGCTTTGCAGACAATAAGTACAACCGTTTCAGAGAGATGAGCGGCCAATGTGACGATCTGGCTTTAAGTCGATTCGATAACAAATGTCGAACACGGACGGATTTCTCAGGCTTTTACTACATATGAACACTTTTCACATTCTCCCATGCAACTCCTCTGCTAGTCCTCCATTAATGAAGAATTTTTAGGTCCTAGCCCATGTCCAAGGCACCAAAGACAGCTAAAAACTCAATAATCGATACCTAAAACTTGAATTTTACTACTTCTTACTGGCTATTACATCAACTTGGAAGCTTCATCTGTGTTCTACTATGGTGCTTTTAGTGTCTCCACATACCGCAGCACGCGACATAGCTTTGCAGACGATAAGTACAACCGTTTCAGAGAGAAGAGCGGCCAATGTGACGATCTGGCTTTAAGTCGATTCGATAACAAATGGCGGAAACAGACGGATTTCTTTGGTTTTTACTACATATGAACACTTTTCACATTCTCCCGTGCAACTCGGCTGCTAGTCCTCCTTTCATGCAGAATCATAAGGTCCTAGCTCATGTACAAGGTACCAAAGCCAGCTAAAAAGTCAATAATCGATACCTATAACTTGAATTGTACTACTTCTTACTGGCTATTACATCAACTTGGAAGCTTCATCTGTGTTCTACTATGGTGCTTTTAGTGTCTCTACATACCGCAGCACGCGACATAGCTTTGCAGACGATAAGTACAACCGTTTCAGAGAGAAGAGCGGCCAATGTGACGATCTGGCTTTAAGTCGATTCGATAACAAATGACCAAAACGGACGTATTTCTCAGGTTTTTACTATATATATACACTTTTCACATTCTTCCGTGCAACTTGGCTGTTAGTCGTCCTTTCATGCAGAATTTTAAGGTCCTAGCTCACGTCCAAGGCACCAAAGCCAGCTAAAAAGTCAATTATCGATACCTATAACTTGAATTGTACTTCTTCTTACTGGCTATTACATCAACTTAGAAGCTTAATGTGTGTTCTACTATGGTGCTTTTAGTGTCTCCGCATACCGCAGCACGCGACATAGCTTTGCAGACGATAAGTACAACCGTTTTAGGGAGTAGAGCGCCCAACGTGACGATCTGGCTTTAAGTCGATTCGATAACAAATGAGGAAAACGGACGGATTTCTCAGGTTTTAACTACATATGAACACTTTTCACATTCTCACGTGCAACGCGGCTGCTAGACCTCCTATCATGTAAAATCTTAAGTTCCTAGCTCATGCCCAAGGCACCAAAGAAGGGTAAAAAGTCAACAATCGATACCTAAAACTTGAATTGTACTACTTCTTACTGGCTATTACATCAACTTAGAAGCTTCATCTGTGTTCTACTATGGTGCTTTTAGTGTCTCCGCATACCGCAGCCGCGACATAGGTTTGCAGTCGATAAGTACAACCGTTTCAGAGAGAAGAGCGGCTAATGTGACGATCTGGCTTTAAGTCGATTCGATAACAATGACGATAACGAACGGGTTTTTAAGGTTTTTACTACATATGAACACTTTTCACATTCTCCCGTGCAACTCGGCTGCTAGTCCTCCTTTCATGTGGAATCTTAAGGTCCTAGCCATGTCCAAGGCACCAAAGCCAGCTAAAAAGTCAATAATCGATACCTAAAACTTGAATTATGCTACTTCTTAATGGCTATTACATCAAATGAGATGCTTCATCTGTGTTCTACTATGGTGCTTTTAGTGTCTCCGCATACCGCAGCACGCGACATAGCTTTGCAGTCGATAAGTACAACCGTTTCAGAGAGAAGAGCGGCCAATGTGACGATCGGGCTTTAAGTCAATTCGATAACAAATGACGAAAACGGAAGGATTTTTCAGGTTTTTACTACATATGAACATTTTAAACATTCTCCCGTGCAACTCGGCTGCTAGTCCTCCATCAATGAAGAATCTTAAGGTCCTACCTCATGTCCAAGGCACCAAAGCCAGCTAAAAAGTCAATAATCGATACCTGAAACTTGAATTGTACTACTTCTTACTGGCTATTACATCAACTTGGCAGCTTCACCTGTGTCCTACTATGGTGCTTTTAGTGTCTCTACATACCGCAGCACGCGACATAGCTTTGCAGACGATAAGTAAAACCGTTTCAGAGAGAAGAGCGGCCAATGTGACGATCTGGCTTTAAGTCGATTCGATAACAAATGACGAAAACGGACGGATTTCTCAGGTTTTTACTAAATATGAACACTTTTCACATTCTCACGTGCAACGCGGCTGCTAGACCTCCTATCTTGCAAAATCTTAAGTTCCTAGCTCATGCCCAAGGAACCAAAGAAGGGTAAAAAGTCAACAATCGATACCTAAAGCTTGATTTGTACTACTTCTTACTGGCTATTACATCAACTTGGAAGCTTCATCTGTGTTCTACTATGGTGCTTTTAGTGTCTCAACATACCGCAGCACGCGACATAGCTTTGCAGACGATAAGTGCAACCGTTTCAGAGAGAAGAGCGGCCAATGTGACGATCTGGCTTTAAGTCGATTCGATAACAAATGTCGAACACGGACGCATTTCTCTGGTTTTTACTACATATGAACACTTTTCACATTCTCCCGTGCAACTCGGCTGCTAGTCCTCCTTTCATGCAGAATCTTAAGGTCCTAGCTCATGTCCAAGGCACCAAAGACAGCTAAAAAGTCAATAATCGATACCTAAAACTTGAATTGTTATACATCTTACTGGCTATTCCATCAACTTAGAAGCTTCATCTGTGTTCTACTATGGTGCTTTTAGTGTCTCCGCAAATCGCAGCATGCGACATAGCTTTGCAGACGATAAGTACAACCGTTTCAGAGAGAAGAGCGGCCAATGTGACGATCTGGCTTCAAGTAGATTCGATAACAAATGACGAAAGCGGACGGATTTGTCAGGTTTTTACTACATATGAACACTTTTCTCATTCCCCCGTGCAAGTCGGCTGCTAGTCCTCCTTTCATGCATAATCATAAGGTCCTAGCTCATGTCCAATGCACCAAAGCCAGGTAAAATTCAATAATCGATACCTAAAACTTGAATTGTACTACTTCTTACTGGCTATTACATCAACTTAGAAGCTTCATCTGGGTTCCACTATGGTGATTTTAGTGTCTCCGCATACCGCAGCACGCGACATAGCTTTGCAGACGATAAGTACAACCGTTTCAGAGAGAAGGGCGGACAATGTGACGATCTGTCTTTAAGTCGATTCGATAACAAATGACGAAAACTTACGGATTTCTCGGGTTTCTACTACATATGAACACTTTTCACATTCTCCCGTGCAACTCGGCTGCTAGTCCTCCTTTCATGCAGAACCTTAAGGTCCTAGCCCATGTCCAAGGAACCAAAGCCAGCTAAAAAGTCAATAATAGATACCTAAAACTGGAATTGTACTACTTCTTACTGGCTATTACATCAACATAGAAGCTTTGTCTGTGTTCTACTATGGTGCTTTTAGTGTCTCCACATACCGCAGCACGCGACATAGCTTTGCAGACGATAAGTACAACCGTTTCAGAGAGAAGAGCGGCCAATGTCACGATCTGGCTTTAAGTCGATTCGATAACAAATGACGATAACGAACGGATTTCTTAGGTTTTTACTACATATGAACACTTTTCACATTCTCCCGTGCAACTCGGCAGCTAGTCCTCCTTTCACGCAGAATCTTAAGGTCCTAGCTCTTGTCCAAGGCACCAAAGCCAGCTAAAAAGTCAATAATCGATAACTAAAACTTGAATTTTACTACTTCTTACTGGCTATTACATCAACTTAGAAGCTTCATCTGTGTTCTACTATGGTGCTTTTAGTGTCACCGCATACCGCAGCACGCGACATAGCTTTGCAGACTCTACGTACAACCGTTTCAGAAAGAAGAGCGGCCAATGTGACGATCTGGCTTTAAGTCGATTCGATAACAAATGACGAAAACGGACGGATTTCTCAGGTTTTTACTACATATGAACACTTTTCACAATCCCCCGTGCAACTCAGCTGCTAGTCCTCCTTTCATGCAGAATCTTAAGGTCCTAGCTCATGTCCAAGGCACGAAAGCCAGCTAAAAGTCAATAATCGATACCCAAAAGTGGAATTGTACTAATTCTTACTGGCTATTACATCAACTTAGAAGCTTCATCCGTGTTCTACTATGGTATTTTTAGTGTCTCGGCATACCGCAGCACGCGACATAGCTTTCAGACGATAAGTACAACCGTTTCAGAGAGAAAAGCGGCCAATGTGACGATCTGGCTTTAAGTCGATTCAATAACAAATGACAAAAACGGACGGGTTTCTCAGGTTTTTACTGCATATGAAACTTTTCACATTCTCCCGTGCAACTCGGCTGCTAGTCCTCCTTTCATGCAGAATCTTAAGGTCCTAGCTCATGTCCAAGGCACCAAAGCCAGCTAAAAAGTCAATAATCGATACCTGAAACTTGAATTGTACTACTTCTTACTGGCTATTACATCAACTTGGCAGCTTCATCTGTGTCCTACTATGGTGCTTTTAGTGTCTCTACATACCGCAGCACGCGACATAGCTTTGCAGACGATAAGTACAACCGTTTCAGAGAGAAGAGCGGCCAATGTGACGATCTGGCTTTAAGTCGATTCGATAACAAATGACGAAAACGGACGGATTTCTCAGGTTTTTACTAAATATGAACACTTTTCACATTCTCACGTGCAACGCGGCTGCTAGACCTCCTATCTTGCAAAATCTTAAGTTCCTAGCTCATGCCCAAGGAACCAAAGAAGGGTAAAAAGTTAACAATCGATACCTAAAGCTTGATTTGTACTACTTCTTACTGGCTATTACATCAACTTGGAAGCTTCATCTGTGTTCTACTATGGTGCTTTTAGTGTCTCAACATACCGCAGCACGCGACATAGCTTTGCAGACGATAAGTGCAACCGTTTCAGAGAGAAGAGCGGCCAATGTGACGATCTGGCTTTAAGTCGATTCGATAACAAATGTCGAACACGGACGCATTTCTCTGGTTTTTACTACATATGAACACTTTTCACATTCTCCCGTGCAACTCGGCTGCTAGTCCTCCTTTCATGCAGAATCTTAAGGTCCTAGCTCATGTCCAAGGCACCAAAGACAGCTAAAAAGTCAATAATCGATACCTAAAACTTGAATTGTTATACATCTTACTGGCTATTCCATCAACTTAGAAGCTTCATCTGTGTTCTACTATGGTGCTTTTAGTGTCTCCGCAAATCGCAGCATGCGACATAGCTTTGCAGACGATAAGTACAACCGTTTCAGAGAGAAGAGCGGCCAATGTGACGATCTGGCTTCAAGTAGATTCGATAACAAATGACGAAAGCGGACGGATTTGTCAGGTTTTTACTACATATGAACACTTTTCTCATTCCCCCGTGCAGGTCGGCTGCTAGTCCTCCTTCCATGCATAATCATAAGGTCCTAGCTCATGTCCAATGCACCAAAGCCAGGTAAAATTCAATAATCGATACCTAAAACTTGAATTGTACTACTTCTTACTGGCTATTACATCAACTTAGAAGCTTCATCTGGGTTCCACTATGGTGATTTTAGTGTCTCCGCATACCGCAGCACGCGACATAGCTTTGCAGACGATAAGTACAACCGTTTCAGAGAGAAGGGCGGACAATGTGACGATCTGTCTTTAAGTCGATTCGATAACAAATGACGAAAACTTACGGATTTCTCGGGTTTCTACTACATATGAACACTTTTCACATTCTCCCGTGCAACTCGGCTGCTAGTCCTCCTTTCATGCAGAACCTTAAGGTCCTAGCCCATGTCCAAGGAACCAAAGCCAGCTAAAAAGTCAATAATAGATACCTAAAACTGGAATTGTACTACTTCTTACTGGCTATTACATCAACATAGAAGCTTTGTCTGTGTTCTACTATGGTGCTTTTAGTGTCTCCACATACCGCAGCACGCGACATAGCTTTGCAGACGATAAGTACAACCGTTTCAGAGAGAAGAGCGGCCAATGTCACGATCTGGCTTTAAGTCGATTCGATAACAAATGACGATAACGAACGGATTTCTTAGGTTTTTACTACATATGAACACTTTTCACATTCTCCCGTGCAACTCGGCAGCTAGTCCTCCTTTCACGCAGAATCTTAAGGTCCTAGCTCTTGTCCAAGGCACCAAAGCCAGCTAAAAAGTCAATAATCGATAACTAAAACTTGAATTTTACTACTTCTTACTGGCTATTACATCAACTTAGAAGCTTCATCTGTGTTCTACTATGGTGCTTTTAGTGTCACCGCATACCGCAGCACGCGACATAGCTTTGCAGACTCTACGTACAACCGTTTCAGAAAGAAGAGCGGCCAATGTGACGATCTGGCTTTAAGTCGATTCGATAACAAATGACGAAAACGGACGGATTTCTCAGGTTTTTACTACATATGAACACTTTTCACAATCCCCCGTGCAACTCAGCTGCTAGTCCTCCTTTCATGCAGAATCTTAAGGTCCTAGCTCATGTCCAAGGCACGAAAGCCAGCTAAAAGTCAATAATCGATACCCAAAAGTGGAATTGTACTAATTCTTACTGGCTATTACATCAACTTAGAAGCTTCATCCGTGTTCTACTATGGTATTTTTAGTGTCTCGGCATACCGCAGCACGCGACATAGCTTTCAGACGATAAGTACAACCGTTTCAGAGAGAAAAGCGGCCAATGTGACGATCTGGCTTTAAGTCGATTCAATAACAAATGACAAAAACGGACGGATTTCTCAGGTTTTTACTGCATATGAAACTTTTCACATTCTCCCGTGCAACTCGGCTGCTAGTCCTCCTTTCATGCAGAATCTTAAGGTCCTAGCTCATGTCCAAGGCACCAAAGCCAGCTAAAAAGTCAATAATCGATACCTGAAACTTGAATTGTACTACTTCTTACTGGCTATTACATCAACTTGGCAGCTTCATCTGTGTCCTACTATGGTGCTTTTAGTGTCTCTACATACCGCAGCACGCGACATAGCTTTGCAGACGATAAGTACAACCGTTTCAGAGAGAAGAGCGGCCAATGTGACGATCTGGCTTTAAGTCGATTCGATAACAAATGACGAAAACGGACGGATTTCTCAGGTTTTTACTAAATATGAACACTTTTCACATTCTCACGTGCAACGCGGCTGCTAGACCTCCTATCTTGCAAAATCTTAAGTTCCTAGCTCATGCCCAAGGAACCAAAGAAGGGTAAAAAGTTAACAATCGATACCTAAAGCTTGATTTGTACTACTTCTTACTGGCTATTACATCAACTTGGAAGCTTCATCTGTGTTCTACTATGGTGCTTTTAGTGTCTCAACATACCGCAGCACGCGACATAGCTTTGCAGACGATAAGTGCAACCGTTTCAGAGAGAAGAGCGGCCAATGTGACGATCTGGCTTTAAGTCGATTCGATAACAAATGTCGAACACGGACGCATTTCTCTGGTTTTTACTACATATGAACACTTTTCACATTCTCCCGTGCAACTCGGCTGCTAGTCCTCCTTTCATGCAGAATCTTAAGGTCCTAGCTCATGTCCAAGGCACCAAAGACAGCTAAAAAGTCAATAATCGATACCTAAAACTTGAATTGTTATACATCTTACTGGCTATTCCATCAACTTAGAAGCTTCATCTGTGTTCTACTATGGTGCTTTTAGTGTCTCCGCAAATCGCAGCATGCGACATAGCTTTGCAGACGATAAGTACAACCGTTTCAGAGAGAAGAGCGGCCAATGTGACGATCTGGCTTCAAGTAGATTCGATAACAAATGACGAAAGCGGACGGATTTGTCAGGTTTTTACTACATATGAACACTTTTCTCATTCCCCCGTGCAAGTCGGCTGCTAGTCCTCCTTTCATGCATAATCATAAGGTCCTAGCTCATGTCCAATGCACCAAAGCCAGGTAAAATTCAATAATCGATACCTAAAACTTGAATTGTACTACTTCTTACTGGCTATTACATCAACTTAGAAGCTTCATCTGGGTTCCACTATGGTGATTTTAGTGTCTCCGCATACCGCAGCACGCGACATAGCTTTGCAGACGATAAGTACAACCGTTTCAGAGAGAAGGGCGGACAATGTGACGATCTGTCTTTAAGTCGATTCGATAACAAATGACGAAAACTTACGGATTTCTCGGGTTTCTACTACATATGAACACTTTTCACATTCTCCCGTGCAACTCGGCTGCTAGTCCTCCTTTCATGCAGAACCTTAAGGTCCTAGCCCATGTCCAAGGAACCAAAGCCAGCTAAAAAGTCAATAATAGATACCTAAAACTGGAATTGTACTACTTCTTACTGGCTATTACATCAACATAGAAGCTTTGTCTGTGTTCTACTATGGTGCTTTTAGTGTCTCCACATACCGCAGCACGCGACATAGCTTTGCAGACGATAAGTACAACCGTTTCAGAGAGAAGAGCGGCCAATGTCACGATCTGGCTTTAAGTCGATTCGATAACAAATGACGATAACGAACGGATTTCTTAGGTTTTTACTACATATGAACACTTTTCACATTCTCCCGTGCAACTCGGCAGCTAGTCCTCCTTTCACGCAGAATCTTAAGGTCCTAGCTCTTGTCCAAGGCACCAAAGCCAGCTAAAAAGTCAATAATCGATAACTAAAACTTGAATTTTACTACTTCTTACTGGCTATTACATCAACTTAGAAGCTTCATCTGTGTTCTACTATGGTGCTTTTAGTGTCACCGCATACCGCAGCACGCGACATAGCTTTGCAGACTCTACGTACAACCGTTTCAGAAAGAAGAGCGGCCAATGTGACGATCTGGCTTTAAGTCGATTCGATAACAAATGACGAAAACGGACGGATTTCTCAGGTTTTTACTACATATGAACACTTTTCACAATCCCCCGTGCAACTCAGCTGCTAGTCCTCCTTTCATGCAGAATCTTAAGGTCCTAGCTCATGTCCAAGGCACGAAAGCCAGCTAAAAGTCAATAATCGATACCCAAAAGTGGAATTGTACTAATTCTTACTGGCTATTACATCAACTTAGAAGCTTCATCCGTGTTCTACTATGGTATTTTTAGTGTCTCGGCATACCGCAGCACGCGACATAGCTTTCAGACGATAAGTACAACCGTTTCAGAGAGAAAAGCGGCCAATGTGACGATCTGGCTTTAAGTCGATTCAATAACAAATGACAAAAACGGACGGATTTCTCAGGTTTTTACTGCATATGAAACTTTTCACATTCTCCCGTGCAACTCGGCTGCTAGTCCTCCTTTCATGCAGAATCTTAAGGTCCTACCTCATGTCCAAGGCACCAAAGCCAGCTAAAAGTCGATAATCGATGATTAAAACATGAATTGTACTACTTCTTACTGGCTATTACATCAACTTAGAAGCTTCATCCGTGTTCTACTATGGTATTTTTAATGTCCCCGCATACAGGAGCACGCGACATAGCTTTGCAGACGATAAGTACAACCGTTTCAGAGAGAAGGGCGGACAATGTTACGATCTGTCTTCAAGTCGACTCGATAACAAAAGACGAAAACGGACGGATTTCTCAGGTTAATACTACATATTAACACTTTTCACATTCTCCCGTGCATCTCGGCTGCTAGTCCTCGTTTCATGCAGAATCTTAAGGTCCTAGCTCATGTCCAAGTCACCAAAGCCAGCTAAAAAGTCAATAATTGATACCTAAAATTGGAATTGTACTACTTCTTCCTGGCTATTACATGAACCTAGAAGCTTCATCCGTGTTCTACTATGGTATTTTTAGTGTCTCCGCATACCGCAGCACGCGACATAGCTTTGCAGACGATAAGTACAACCGATTCAGAGAGAAGAGCGGCCAATGTGACAATCTTTCTTTAAGTCAATTCCATAACAAATGACGATAACGATCGGATTTCTCAGGTTTTTACTACATATGAACTCTTTTCACATTCTCCCGTGCAACTCGGCTGCTAGTCCTCCTTTCATGCAGAATCTTAAGGTCCTAGCTCATGTCCAAGGCACCAAAGCCAGCTAAAAGTCAATAATCGATGATTAAAACTTGAATTGTACTACTTTTTACTGGCTATTACATCAACGTAGAAGCTTCATCCGTGTTCTACTATGGTATTTCTAGTGTCTCCGCATACCGCAGCACGCGACATAGCTTTGCAGACGATAAGTACAACCGTTTCAGAGAGAAGAGCGGACAATGTGACGATCTGGCTTTAAGTCGATTCGATAACAAATGACGAAAACGGACGGATTTCTCGTTTTTCTACTACATATGAACACTTTTCACATTCTCCCGTGCAACTCGGCTGCTAGTCCTCCTTTCATGCAGAACCTTGAGGTCCTAGCTCATGTCCAAGGAACCAAAGCCAGCTAAAAAGTCAATAATAGATACCTAAAACTGGAATTGTACTACTTCTTACTGGCTATTACATCAACTTAGAAGCTTTGTCTGTGTTCTACTATGGTGCTTTTAGTGTCACCACATACCGCAGCACGCGACATAGCTTTGCAGACGATAAGTACAACCGTTTCAGAGAGAAGAGCGCCAATGTCACGATCTGGCTTTAAGTCGATTCGATAACAAATGACGATAAAAAACGGATTTCTTAGGTTTTTACTACATATGAACACTTTTCACATTCTCCCGTGCAACTCAGCTGCTAGTCCTCCTTTCATGCAGAATCTTAAGGTACTAGCTCATGTCCAAGGCACGAAAGCCAGCTAAAAGTCAATAATCGATACCTAAAAGTGGAATTGTACTAATTCTTACTGGCTATTACATCAACTTAGAAGCTTCATCCGTGTTCTACTATGGTATTTTTAGTGTCCCGGCATACCGCAGCACGCGACATAGCTTTCAGACGATAAGTACAACCGTTTCAGAGAGAAGAGCAGCCAATGTGACGATCTGGCTTTAAGTCGATTCAATAACAAATGACAAAAACGGACGGATTTCTCAGGTTTTTACTGCATATGAGAACTTTTCACATTCTCCCGTGCAACTCGGCTGCTAGTCCTCCTTTCATGCAGAATCTTAAGGTCCTACCTCATGTCCAAGGCACCAAAGCCAGCTAAAAGTCAATAATCGATGATTAAAACTTGAATTGTACTACTTCTTACTGGCTATTACATCAACTTAGAAGCTTCATCCGTGTTCTACTATGGTATTTTTAGTGTCCCCGCATACAGGAGCACGCGACATAGCTTTGCAGACGATAAGTACAACCGTTTCAGAGAGAAGAGCGGCCAATGTGACGATCTGGCTTCAAGTAGATTCGATAACAAATGACGAAAGCGGACGGATTTGTCAGGTTTTTACTACATATGAACACTTTTCTCATTCCCCCGTGCAAGTCGGCTGCTAGTCCTCCTTTCATGCATAATCATAAGGTCCTAGCTCATGTCCAATGCACCAAAGCCAGGTAAAATTCAATAATCGATACCTAAAACTTGAATTGTACTACTTCTTACTGGCTATTACATCAACTTAGAAGCTTCATCTGGGTTCCACTATGGTGATTTTAGTGTCTCCGCATACCGCAGCACGCGACATAGCTTTGCAGACGATAAGTACAACCGTTTCAGAGAGAAGGGCGGACAATGTGACGATCTGGCTTTAAGTCGATTCGATAACAAATGACGAAAACTTACGGATTTCTCGGGTTTCTACTACATATGAACACTTTTCACATTCTCCCGTGCAACTCGGCTGCTAGTCCTCCTTTCATGCAGAACCTTAAGGTCCTAGCCCATGTCCAAGGAACCAAAGCCAGCTAAAAAGTCAATAATAGATACCTAAAACTGGAATTGTACTACTTCTTACTGGCTATTACATCAACATAGAAGCTTTGTCTGTGTTCTACTATGGTGCTTTTAGTGTCTCCACATACCGCAGCACGCGACATAGCTTTGCAGACGATAAGTACAACCGTTTCAGAGAGAAGAGCGGCCAATGTCACGATCTGGTTTTAAGTCGATTCGATAACAAATGACGATAACGAACGGATTTCTTAGGTTTTTACTACATATGAACACTTTTCACATTCTCCCGTGCAACTCGGCAGCTAGTCCTCCTTTCACGCAGAATCTTAAGGTCCTAGCTCTTGTCCAAGGCACCAAAGCCAGCTAAAAAGTCAATAATCGATAACTAAAACTTGAATTTTACTACTTCTTACTGGCTATTACATCAACTTAGAAGCTTCATCTGTGTTCTACTATGGTGCTTTTAGTGTCACCGCATACCGCAGCACGCGACATAGCTTTGCAGACTCTACGTACAACCGTTTCAGAAAGAAGAGCGGCCAATGTGACGATCTGGCTTTAAGTCGATTCGATAACAAATGACGAAAACGGACGGATTTCTCAGGTTTTTACTACATATGAACACTTTTCACAATCCCCCGTGCAACTCAGCTGCTAGTCCTCCTTTCATGCAGAATCTTAAGGTCCTAGCTCATGTCCAAGGCACGAAAGCCAGCTAAAAGTCAATAATCGATACCCAAAAGTGGAATTGTACTAATTCTTACTGGCTATTACATCAACTTAGAAGCTTCATCCGTGTTCTACTATGGTATTTTTAGTGTCTCGGCATACCGCAGCACGCGACATAGCTTTCAGACGATAAGTACAACCGTTTCAGAGAGAAAAGCGGCCAATGTGACGATCTGGCTTTAAGTCGATTCAATAACAAATGACAAAAACGGACGGATTTCTCAGGTTTTTACTGCATATGAAACTTTTCACATTCTCCCGTGCAACTCGGCTGCTAGTCCTCCTTTCATGCAGAATCTTAAGGTCCTACCTCATGTCCAAGGCACCAAAGCCAGCTAAAAGTCAATAATCGATGATTAAAACTTGAATTGTACTACTTCTTACTGGCTATTACATCAACTTAGAAGCTTCATCCGTGTTCTACTATGGTATTTTTAATGTCCCCGCATACAGGAGCACGCGACATAGCTTTGCAGACGATAAGTACAACCGTTTCAGAGAGAAGGGCGGACAAAGTTACGATCTGTCTTCAAGTCGACTCGATAACAAAAGACGAAAACGGACGGATTTCTCAGGTTAATACTACATATTAACACTTTTCACATTCTCCCGTGCATCTCGGCTGCTAGTCCTCGTTTCATGCAGAATCTTAAGGTCCTAGCTCATGTCCAAGTCACCAAAGCCAGCTAAAAAGTCAATAATTGATACCTAAAATTGGAATTGTACTACTTCTTACTGGCTATTACATGAACTTAGAAGCTTCATCCGTGTTCTACTATGGTATTTTTAGTGTCTCCGCATACCGCAGCACGCGACATAGCTTTGCAGACGATAAGTACAACCGATTCAGAGAGAAGAGCGGCCAATGTGACAATCTTTCTTTAAGTCAATTCCATAACAAATGACGATAACGATCGGATTTCTCAGGTTTTTACTACATATGAACTCTTTTCACATTCTCCCGTGCAACTCGGCTGCAAGTCCGCCTTTCATGCTGAGTCTTAAGGTCCTAGCTCATGTCCAAGGCACCAAAGCAAGCTAAAAAGTCAATAATCGATACCTAAAACTTGAATTGTACTACATCTTACTGGCTATTACATCATCTTAGAAGCTTCATCTGTGTTCTACTATGGTTCTTTTAGCGTCTCCGCATACCGCAGCACGCGACATAGCTTTCAGACGATAAGTACAACCGTTTCGGAGAGAAGAGCGGGCAATGTGACGATCTGGCTTTAAGTCGATTCGATAACAAATGACGAAAACGGATGGATTTCTCAGGTTTTTACTACATATGAACACTTTTCACATTCTCCCGTGCAACTCGGCTGCTAGTCCTCCTTTCATGCAGAATCTTAAGGTCCTAGCTCATGTCCAAGGCACCAAAGCCAGCTAAAAGTCAATAATCGATGATTAAAACTTGAATTGTACTACTTTTTACTGGCTATTACATCAACGTAGAAGCTTCATCCGTGTTCTACTATGGTATTTCTAGTGTCTCCGCATACCGCAGCACGCGACATAGCTTTGCAGACGATAAGTACAACCGTTTCAGAGAGAAGGGCGGACAATGTGACGATCTGGCTTTAAGTCGATTCGATAACAAATGACGAAAACGGACGGATTTCTCGTTTTTCTACTACATATGAACACTTTTCACATTCTCCCGTGCAACTCGGCTGCTAGTCCTCCTTTCATGCAGAACCTTGAGGTCCTAGCTCATGTCCAAGGAACCAAAGCCAGCTAAAAAGTCAATAATAGATACCTAAAACTGGAATTGTACTACTTCTTACTGGCTATTACATCAACTTAGAAGCTTTGTCTGTGTTCTACTATGGTGCTTTTAGTGTCACCACATACCGCGGCCCGCGACATAGCTTTGCAGACGATAAGTACAACCGTTTCAGAGAGAAGAGCGCCAATGTCACGATCTGGCTTTAAGTCGATTCGATAACAAATGACGATAAAAAACGGATTTCTTAGGTTTTTACTACATATGAACACTTTTCACATTCTCCCGTGCAACTCAGCTGCTAGTCCTCCTTTCATGCAGAATCTTAAGGTACTAGCTCATGTCCAAGGCACGAAAGCCAGCTAAAAGTCAATAATCGATACCTAAAAGTGGAATTGTACTAATTCTTACTGGCTATTACATCAACTTAGAAGCTTCATCCGTGTTCTACTATGGTATTTTTAGTGTCCCGGCATACCGCAGCACGCGACATAGCTTTCAGACGATAAGTACAACCGTTTCAGAGAGAAGAGCAGCCAATGTGACGATCTGGCTTTAAGTCGATTCAATAACAAATGACAAAAACGGACGGATTTCTCAGGTTTTTACTGCATATGAAAACTTTTCACATTCTCCCGTGCAACTCGGCTGCTAGTCCTCCTTTCATGCAGAATCTTAAGGTCCTACCTCATGTCCAAGGCACCAAAGCCAGCTAAAAGTCAATAATCGATGATTAAAACTTGAATTGTACTACTTCTTACTGGCTATTACATCAACTTAGAAGCTTCATCGGTGTTCTACTATGGTATTTTTAGTGTCCCCGCATACAGGAGCACGCGACATAGCTTTGCAGACGATAAGTACAACCGATTCAGAGAGAAGAGCGGCCAATGTGACAACCTTCTTTAAGTCAATTCCATAACAAATGACGATAACGATCGGATTTCTCAGGTTTTTACTACATATGAACTCTTTTCACATTCTCCCGTGCAACTCGGCTGCAAGTCCGCCTTTCATGCTGAATCTTAAGGTCCTAGCTCATGTCCAAGGCACCAAAGCAAGCTAAAAAGTCAATAATCGATACCTAAAACTTGAATTGTACTACATCTTACTGGCTATTACATCATCTTAGAAGCTTCATCTGTGTTCTACTATGGTTCTTTTAGCGTCTCCGCATACCGCAGCACGCGACATAGCTTTCAGACGATAAGTACAACCGTTTCGGAGAGAAGAGCGGGCAATGTGACGATCTGGCTTTAAGTCGATTCGATAACAAATGACGAAAACGGACGGATTTCTCAGGTTTTTACTACATATGAACACTTTTCACATTCTCCCGTGCAACTCGGCTGCTAGTCCTCCTTTCATGCAGAATCTTAAGGTCCTAGCTCATGTCCAAGGCACCAAAGCCAGCTAAAAGTCAATAATCGATGATTAAAACTTGACTTGTACTACTTTTTACTGGCTATTACATCAACGTAGAAGCTTCATCCGTGTTCTACTATGGTATTTCTAGTGTCTCCGCATACCGCAGCACGCGACATAGCTTTGCAGACGATAAGTACAACCGTTTCAGAGAGAAGGGCGGACAATGTGACGATCTGGCTTTAAGTCGATTCGATAACAAATGACGAAAACGGACGGATTTCTCGTTTTTCTACTACATATGAACACTTTTCACATTCTCCCGTGCAACTCGGCTGCTAGTCCTCCTTTCATGCAGAACCTTGAGGTCCTAGCTCATGTCCAAGGAACCAAAGCCAGCTAAAAAGTCAATAATAGATACCTAAAACTGGAATTGTACTACTTCTTACTGGCTATTACATCAACTTAGAAGCTTTGTCTGTGTTCTACTATGGTGCTTTTAGTGTCACCGCATACCGCAGCAATCGACATAGCTTTGCAGACGATAAGTACAACCGTTTCAGAGAGAAGAGCGCTAATGTCACGATCTGGCTTTAAGTCGATTCGATAACAAATGACGATAACGAACGGATTTCTTAGGTTTTTACTACATATGAACACTTTTCACATTCTCCCGTGCAACTCAGCTGCTAGTCCTCCTTTCATGCAGAATCTTAAGGTCCTAGCTCATGTCCAAGGCACGAAAGCCAGCTAAAAGTCAATAATCGATACCTAAAAGTGGAATGGTACTAATTCTTACTGGCTATTACATCAACTTAGAAGCTTCATCCGTGTTCTACTATGGTATTTTTAGTGTCCCGGCATACCGCAGCACGCGACATAGCTTTCAGACGATAAGTACAACCGTTTCAGAGAGAAGAGCGGCCAATGTGACGATCTGGCTTTAAGTCGATTCAATAACAAATGACAAAAACGGACGGATTTCTCAGGTTTTTACTGCATATGAAAACTTTTCACATTCTCCCGTGCAACTCGGCTGCTAGTCCTCCTTTCATGCAGAATCTTAAGGTCCTACCTCATGTCCAAGGCACCAAAGCCAGCTAAAAGTCAATAATCGATGATTAAAACTTGAATTGTACTACTTCTTACTGGCTATTACATCAACTTAGAAGCTTCATCTGTGTTCCGCTGTGCTGATTTTAGTGTCTCCGCATAACGCAGCACGCGACATAGCTTTGCAGACGATAAGTACAACCGTTTCAGAGAGAAGAGCGGCCAATGTGACGATCTGGCTTTAAGTCGATTCGATAACAAGTTGACGAAAACGGGCGAATTTCTAAGGTTTTTACTACATATGAACACTTTTCATATTCTCCCGTGCATCTCGGCTGCTAGTCCTCCTTTCATGCAGAATCTTAAGGTCCTAGCTCATGTCCAAGTCACCAAAGCCAGCTAAAAAGTCAATAATTGATACCTAAAATTGGAATTGTACTACTTCTTACTGGCTATTACATCAACTTAGAAGCTTCATCCGTGTTCTACTATGGTATTTTTAATGTCCCCGCATACAGGAGCACGCGACATAGCTTTGCAGACGATAAGTACAACCGTTTCAGAGAGAAGGGCGGACAATGTTACGATCTGTCTTCAAGTCGACTCGATAACAAAAGACGAAAACGGACGGATTTCTCAGGTTAATACTACATATTAACACTTTTCACATTCTCCCGTGCATCTCGGCTGCTAGTCCTCCTTTCATGCAGAATCTTAAGGTCCTAGCTCATGTCCAAGTCACCAAAGCCAGCTAAAAAGTCAATAATTGATACCTAAAATTGGAATTGTACTACTTCTTACTGGCTATTACATCAACTTAGAAGCTTCATCCGTGTTCTACTATGGTATTTTTAGTGTCTCCGCATACCGCAGCACGCGACATAGCTTTGCAGACGATAAGTACAACCGATTCAGAGAGAAGAGCGGCCAATGTGACAATCTTTCTTTAAGTCAATTCTATAACAAATGACGATAACGATCGGATTTCTCAGGTTTTTACTACATATGAACTCTTTTCACATTCTCCCGTGCAACTCGGCTGCAAGTCCGCCTTTCATGCTGAATCTTAAGGTCCTAGCTCATGTCCAAGGCACCAAAGCAAGCTAAAAAGTCAATAATCGATACCTAAAACTTGAATTGTACTACATCTTACTGGCTATTACATCATCTTAGAAGCTTCATCTGTGTTCTACTATGGTTCTTTTAGCGTCTCCGCATACCGCAGCACGCGACATAGCTTTCAGACGATAAGTACAACCGTTTCGGAGAGAAGAGCGGGCAATGTGACGATCTGGCTTTAAGTCGATTCGATAACAAATGACGAAAACGGACGGATTTCTCAGGTTTTTACTACATATGAACACTTTTCACATTCTCCCGTGCAACTCGGCTGCTAGTCCTCCTTTCACGCAGAATCTTAAGGTCCTAGCTCATGTCCAAGGCACCAAAGCCAGCTAAAAGTCAATAATCGATGATTAAAACTTGAATTGTACTACTTTTTACTGGCTATTACATCAACGTAGAAGCTTCATCCGTGTTCTACTATGGTATTTCTAGTGTCTCCGCATACCGCAGCACGCGACATAGCTTTGCAGACGATAAGTACAACCGTTTCAGAGAGAAGGGCGGACAATGTGACGATCTGGCTTTAAGTCGATTCGATAACAAATGACGAAAACGGACGGATTTCTCGTTTTTCTACTACATATGAACACTTTTCACATTCTCCCGTGCAACTCGGCTGCTAGTCCTCCTTTCATGCAGAACCTTGAGGTCCTAGCTCATGTCCAAGGAACCAAAGCCAGCTAAAAAGTCAATAATAGATACCTAAAACTGGAATTGTACTACTTCTTACTGGCTATTACATCAACTTAGAAGCTTTGTCTGTGTTCTACTATGGTGCTTTTAGTGTCACCACATACCGCAGCACGCGACATAGCTTTGCAGACGATAAGTACAACCGTTTCAGAGAGAAGAGCGGGCAATGTGACGATCTGGCTTTAAGTCGATTCGATAACAAATGACGATAACGAGCGGATTTCTTAGGTTTTTACTACATATGAACACTTTTCACATTCTCCCGTGCAACTCAGCTGCTAGTCCTCCTTTCATGCAGAATCTTAAGGTCCTAGCTCATGTCCAAGGCACGAAAGCCAGCTAAAAGTCAATAATCGATACCTAAAAGTGGAATTGTACTAATTCTTACTGGCTATTACATCAACTTAGAAGCTTCATCCGTGTTCTACTATGGTATTTTTAGTGTCCCGGCATACCGCAGCACGCGACATAGCTTTCAGACGATAAGTACAACCGTTTCAGAGAGAAGAGCAGCCAATGTGACGATCTGGCTTTAAGTCGATTCAATAACAAATGACAAAAACGGACGGATTTCTCAGGTTTTTACTGCATATGAAAACTTTTCACATTCTCCCGTGCAACTCGGCTGCTAGTCCTCCTTTCATGCAGAATCTTAAGGTGATAGCTCATGTCCAAGGCACCAAAGCCAGCTAAAAGTCAATAATCGATGATTAAAACTTGAATTGTACTACTTCTTACTGGCTATTACATCAACTTAGAAGCTTCATCCGTGTTCTACTATGGTATTTTTAGTGTCCCCGCATACAGGAGCACGCGACATAGCTTTGCAGACGATAAGTACAACCGTTTCAGAGAGAAGGGCGGACAATTTTACGATCTGTCTTCAAATCGACTCGATGACAAAAGACGAAAACGGACGGATTTCTCAGGTTAATACTACATATTAACACTTTTCACATTTTCCCGTGCAACTCGGCTGCTAGTCCTCCTTTCATGCAGAATCTTAAGGTCCTAGCTCATGTCCAAGGCACCAAAGCAAGCTAAAAAGTCAATAATTGATACCTAAAATTGGAATTGTACTACTTCTTACTGGCTATTACATCAACTTAGAAGCTTCATCCGTGTTCTACTATGGTATTTTTAGTGTCTCCGCATACCGCAGCACGCGACATAGCTTTGCAGACGATAA
The DNA here is from genome assembly GCF_023897955.1 of Schistocerca gregaria. NCBI lineage: Eukaryota > Metazoa > Arthropoda > Insecta > Orthoptera > Acrididae > Schistocerca > Schistocerca gregaria. The sequence goes on from NW_026061702.1 coordinate 14,230,857, forward strand.
GTACAACCGATTCAGAGAGGAGAGCGGCCAATGTGACAACCTTCTTTAAGTCAATTCCATAACAAATGACGATAACGATCGGATTTCTCAGGCTTTTACTACATATGAACTCTTTTCACATTCTCCCGTGCAACTCGGCTGCAAGTCCGCCTTTCATGCTGAATCTTAAGGTCCTAGCTCATGTCCAAGGCAATAAAGCAAGCTAAAAAGTCAATAATCGATACCTAAAACTTGAATTGTACTACATCTTACTGGCTATTACATCATCTTAGAAGCTTCATCTGTGTTCTACTATGGTTCTTTTAGCGTCTCCGCATACCGCAGCACGCGACATAGCTTTCAGACGATAAGTACAACCGTTTCGGAGAGAAGAGCGGGCAATGTGACGATCTGGCTTTAAGTCGATTCGATAACAAATGACGAAAACGGACGGATTTCTCAGGTTTTTACTACATATGAACACTTTTCACATTCTCCCGTGCAACTCGGCTGCTAGTCCTCCTTTCATGCAGAATCTTAAGGTCCTAGCTCATGTCCAAGGCACCAAAGCCAGCTAAAAGTCAATAATCGATGATTAAAACTTGAATTGTACTACTTTTTACTGGCTATTACATCAACGTAGAAGCTTCATCCGTGTTCTACTATGGTATTTCTAGTGTCTCCGCATACCGCAGCACGCGACATAGCTTTGCAGACGATAAGTACAACCGTTTCAGAGAGAAGGGCGGACAATGTGACGATCTGGCTTTAAGTCGATTCGATAACAAATGACGAAAACGGACGGATTTCTCGTTTTTCTACTACATATGAACACTTTTCACATTCTCCCGTGCAACTCGGCTGCTAGTCCTCCTTTCATGCAGAACCTTGAGGTCCTAGCTCATGTCCAAGGAACCAAAGCCAGCTAAAAAGTCAATAATAGATACCTAAAACTGGAATTGTACTACTTCTTACTGGCTATTACATCAACTTAGAAGCTTTGTCTGTGTTCTACTATGGTGCTTTTAGTGTCACCACATACCGCAGCACGCGACATAGCTTTGCAGACGATAAGTACAACCGTTTCAGAGAGAAGAGCGCCAATGTCACGATCTGGCTTTAAGTCGATTCGATAAGAAATGACGATAAAAAACGGATTTCTTAGGTTTTTACTACATATGAACACTTTTCACATTCTCCCGTGCAACTCAGCTGCTAGTCCTCCTTTCATGCAGAATCTTAAGGTACTAGCTCATGTCCAAGACACGAAAGCCAGCTAAAAGTCAATAATCGATACCTAAAAGTGGAATGGTACTAATTCTTACTGGCTATTACATCAACTTAGAAGCTTCATCCGTGTTCTACTATGGTATTTTTAGTGTCCCGGCATACCGCAGCACGCGACATAGCTTTCAGACGATAAGTACAACCGTTTCAGAGAGAAGAGCAGCCAATGTGACGATCTGGCTTTAAGTCGATTCGATAACAAATGACAAAAACGGACGGATTTCTCAGGTTTTTACTGCATATGAAAACTTTTCACATTCTCCCGTGCAACTCGGCTGCTAGTCCTCCTTTCATGCAGAATCTTAAGGTCCTACCTCATGTCCAAGGCACCAAAGCCAGCTAAAAGTCAATAATCGATGATTAAAACTTGAATTGTACTATTTCTTACTGGCTATTACATCAACTTAGAAGATTCATCCGTGTTCTACTATGGTATTTTTAGTGTCCCCGCATACAGGAGCACGCGACATAGCTTTGCAGACGATAAGTACAACCGTTTCAGAGAGAAGGGCGGACAATTTTACGATCTGTCTTCAAGTCGACTCGATGACGAAAGACGAAAACGGACGGATTTCTCAGGTTAATACTACATATTAACACTTTTCACATTCTCCCGTGCAACTCGGCTGCAAGTCCGCCTTTCATGCTGAATCTTAAGGTCCTAGCTCATGTCCAAGGCACCAAAGCAAGCTAAAAAGTCAATAACCGATACCTAAAACTTGAATTGTACTACATCTTACTGGCTATTACATCATCTTAGAAGCTTCATCTGTGTTCTACTATGGTATTTTTAGTGTCTCCGCATACCGCAGCACGCGACATAGCTTTGCAGACGATAAGTACAACCGATTCAGAGAGAAGAGCGGCCAATGTGACAACCTTCTTTATGTCAATTCCATAACAAATGACGATAACGATCGGATTTCTCAGGTTTTTACTACATATGAACTCTTTTCACATTCTCCCGTGCAACTCGGCTGCAAGTCCGCCTTTCATGCTGAATCTTAAGGTCCTAGCTCATGTCCAAGGCACCAAAGCAAGCTAAAAAGTCAATAACCGATACCTAACACTTGAATTGTACTACATCTTACTGGCTATTACATCATCTTAGAAGCTTCATCTGTGTTCTACTATGGTTCTTTTAGCGTCTCCGCATACCGCAGCACGCGACATAGCTTTCAGACGATAAGTACAACCGTTTCGGAGAGAAGAGCGGGCAATGTGACGATCTGGCTTTAAGTCGATTCGATAACAAATGACGAAAACGGACGGATTTCTCAGGTTTTTACTACATATGAACACTTTTCACATTCTCCCGTGCAACTCGGCTGCTAGTCCTCCTTTCATGCAGAATCTTAAGGTCCTAGCTCATGTCCAAGGCACCAAAGCCAGGTAAAAGTCAATAATCGATGATTAAAACTTGACTTGTACTACTTTTTACTGGCTATTACATCAACGTAGAAGCTTCATCCGTGTTCTACTATGGTATTTCTAGTGTCTCCGCATACCGCAGCACGCGACATAGCTTTGCAGACGATAAGTACAACCGTTTCAGAGAGAAGGGCGAACAATGTGACGATCTGGCTTTAAGTCGATTCGATAACAAATGACGAAAACGGACGGATTTCTCGTTTTTCTACTACATATGAACACTTTTCACATTCTCCCGTGCAACTCGGCTGCTAGTCCTCCTTTCATGCAGAACCTTGAGGTCCTAGCTCATGTCCAAGGAACCAAAGCCAGCTAAAAAGTCAATAATAGATACCTAAAACTGGAATTGTACTACTTCTTACTGGCTATTACATCAACTTAGAAGCTTTGTCTGTGTTCTACTATGGTGCTTTTAGTGTCACCGCATACCGCAGCAATCGACATAGCTTTGCAGACGATAAGTACAACCGTTTCAGAGAGAAGAGCGCTAATGTCACGATCTGGCTTTAAGTCGATTCGATAACAAATGACGATAACGAACGGATTTCTTAGGTTTTTACTACATATGAACACTTTTCACATTCTCCCGTGCAACTCAGCTGCTAGTCCTCCTTTCATGCAGAATCTTAAGGTCTTAGCTCATGTCCAAGGCACGAAAGCCAGCTAAAAGTCAATAATCGATACCTAAAAGTGGAATGGTACTAATTCTTACTATCTATTACATCAACTTAGAAGCTTCATCCGTGTTCTACTATGGTATTTTTAGTGTCCCGGCATACCGCAGCACGCGACATAGCTTTCAGACGATAAGTACAACCGTTTCAGAGAGAAGAGCGGCCAATGTGACGATCTGCCTTTAAGTCGATTCAATAACAAATGACAAAAACGGACGGATTTCTCAGGTTTTTACTGCATATGAAAACTTTTCACATTCTCCCGTGCAACTCGGCTGCTAGTCCTCCTTTCATGCAAAATCTTAAGGTCCTACCTCATGTCCAAGGCACCAAAGCCAGCTAAAAGTCAATAATCGATGATTAAAACTTGAATTGTACTACTTCTTACTGGCTATTACATCAACTTAGAAGCTTCATCTGTGTTCCGCTGTGCTGATTTTAGTGTCTCCGCATAACGCAGCACGCGACATAGCTTTGCAGACGATAAGTACAACCGTTTCAGAGAGAAGAGCGGCCAATGTGACGATCTGGCTTTAAGTCGATTCGATAACAAGTTGACGAAAACGGACGAATTTCTAAGGTTTTTACTACATATGAACACTTTTCATATTCTCCCGTGCATCTCGGCTGCTAGTCCTCCTTTCATGCAGAATCTTAAGGTCCTAGCTCATGTCCAAGTCACCAAAGCCAGCTAAAAAGTCAATAATTGATACCTAAAATTGGAATTGTACTACTTCTTACTGGCTATTACATCAACTTAGAAGCTTCATCCGTGTTCTACTATGGTATTTTTAATGTCCCCGCATACAGGAGCACGCGACATAGCTTTGCAGACGATAAGTACAACCGTTTCAGAGAGAAGGGCGGACAATGTTACGATCTGTCTTCAAGTCGACTCGATAACAAAAGACGAAAACGGACGGATTTCTCAGGTTAATACTACATATTAACACTTTTCACATTCTCCCGTGCATCTCGGCTGCTAGTCCTCCTTTCATGCAGAATCTTAAGGTCCTAGCTCATGTCCAAGTCACCAAAGCCAGCTAAAAAGTCAATAATTGATACCTAAAATTGGAATTGTACTACTTCTTACTGGCTATTACATCAACTTAGAAGCTTCATCCGTGTTCTACTATGGTATTTTTAGTGTCTCCGCATACCGCAGCACGCGACATAGCTTTGCAGACGAAGAGTACAACCGATTCAGAGAGAAGAGCGGCCAATGTGACAATCTTTCTTTAACTCAATTCCATAACAAATGACGATAACGATCGGATTTCTCAGGTTTTTACTACATATGAACTCTTTTCACATTCTCCCGTGCAACTCGGCTGCAAGTCCGCCTTTCATGCTGAATCTTAAGGTCCTAGCTCATGTCCAAGGCACCAAAGCAAGCTAAAAAGTCAATAATCGATACCTAAAACTTGAATTGTACTACATCTTACTGGCTATTACATCATCTTAGAAGCTTCATCTGTGTTCTACTATGGTTCTTTTAGCGTCTCCGCATACCGCAGCACGCGACATAGCTTTCAGACGATAAGTACAACCGTTTCGGAGAGAAGTGCGGGCAATGTGACGATCTGGCTTTAAGTCGATTCGATAACAAATGACGAAAACGGACGGATTTCTCAGGTTTTTACTACATATGAACACTTTTCACATTCTCCCGTGCAACTCGGCTGCTAGTCCTCCTTTCATGCAGAATCTTAAGGTCCTAGCTCATGTCCAAGGCACCAAAGCCAGCTAAAAGTCAATAATCGATGATTAAAACTTGAATTGTACTACTTTTTACTGGCTATTACATCAACGTAGAAGCTTCATCCGTGTTCTACTATGGTATTTCTAGTGTCTCCGCATACCGCAGCACGCGACATAGCTTTGCAGACGATAAGTACAACCGTTTCAGAGAGAAGGGCGGACAATGTGACGATCTGGCTTTAAGTCGATTCGATAACAAATGACGAAAACGGACGGATTCCTCGTTTTTCTACTACATATGAACACTTTTCACATTCTCCCGTGCAACTCGGCTGCTAGTCCTCCTTTCATGCAGAACCTTGAGGTCCTAGCTCATGTCCAAGGAACCAAAGCCAGCTAAAAAGTCAATAATAGATACCTAAAACTGGAATTGTACTACTTCTTACTGGCTATTACATCAACTTAGAAGCTTTGTCTGTGTTCTACTATGGTGCTTTTAGTGTCACCGCATACCGCAGCACGCGACATAGCTTTGCAGACGATAAGTACAACCGTTTCAGAGAGAAGAGCGCTAATGTCACGATCTGGCTTTAAGTCGATTCGATAACAAATGACGATAACGAACGGATTTCTTAGGTTTTTACTACATATGAACACTTTTCACATTCTCCCGTGCAACTCAGCTGCTAGTCCTCCTTTCATGCAGAATCTTAAGGTCCTAGCTCATGTCCAAGGCACGAAAGCCAGCTAAAAGTCAATAATCGATACCTAAAAGTGGAATGGTACTAATTCTTACTGTCTATTACATCAACTTAGAAGCTTCATCCGTGTTCTACTATGGTATTTTTAGTGTCCCCGCATACAGGAGCACGCGACATAGCTTTGCAGACGATAAAAACAACCGTTTCAGAGAGAAGGGCGGACAATTTTACGATCTGTCTTCAAGTCGACTCGATGACAAAAGACGAAAACGGACGGATTTCTCAGGTTAATACTACATATTAACACTTTTCACATTCTCCCGTGCAACTCGGCTGCTAGTCCTCCTTTCATGCAGAATCTTAAGGTCCTAGCTCATGTCCAAGGCACCAAAGCCAGCTAAAAAGTCAATAATTGATACCTAAAATTGGAATTGTACTACTTCTTACTGGCTATTACATCAACTTAGAAGCTTCATCCGTGTTCTACTATGGTATTTTTAGTGTCTCCGCATACCGCAGCACGCGACATAGCTTTGCAGACGATAAGTACAACCGATTCAGAGAGAAGAGCGGCCAATGTGACAATCTTTCTTTAAGTCAATTCCATAACAAATGACGATAACGATCGGATTTCTCAGGTTTTTACTACATATGAACTCTTTTACATTCTCCCGTGCAACTCGGCTGCAAGTCCGCCTTTCATGCTGTATCTTAAGGTCCTAGCTCATGTCCAAGGCACCAAAGCAAGCTAAAAAGTCAATAATCGATAACTAAAACTTGAATTGTACTACATCTTACTGGCTATTACATCATCTTAGAAGCTTCATCTGTGTTCTACTATGGTTCTTTTAGCGTCTCCGCATACCGCAGCACGCGACATAGCTTTGCAGACGATAAGTACAACCGTTTCAGAGAGAAGGGCGGACAATGTGACGATCTGGCTTTAAGTCGATTCGATAACAAATGACGAAAACGGACGGATTTCTCGTTTTTCTACTACATATGAACACTTTTCACATTCTCCCGTGCAACTCGGCTGCTAGTCCTCCTTTCATGCAGAACCTTGAGGTCCTAGCTCATGTCCAAGGAACCAAAGCCAGCTAAAAAGTCAATAATAGATACCTAAAACTGGAATTGTACTACTTCTTACTGGCTATTACATCAACTTAGAAGCTTTGTCTGTGTTCTACTATGGTGCTTTTAGTGTCACCACATACCGCAGCACGCGACATAGCTTTGCAGACGATAAGTACAACCGTTTCAGAGAGAAGAGCGCCAATGTCACGATCTGGCTTTAAGTCGATTCGATAACAAATGACGATAACGAACGGATTTCTTAGGTTTTTACTACATATGAACACTTTTCACATTCTCCCGTGCAACTCAGCTGCTAGTCCTCCTTTCATGCAGAATCTTAAGGTCCTAGCTCATGTCCAAGGCACGAAAGCCAGCTAAAAGTCAATAATCGATACCTAAAAGTGGAATTGTACTAATTCTTACTGGCTATTACATCAACTTAGAAGCTTCATCCGTGTTCTACTATGGTATTTTTAGTGTCCCGGCATACCGCAGCACGCGACATAGCTTTCAGACGATAAGTACAACCGTTTCAGAGAGAAGAGCGGCCAATGTGACGATCTGGCTTTAAGTCGATTCAATAACAAATGACAAAAACGGACGGATTTCTCAGGTTTTTACTGCATATGAAAACTTTTCACATTCTCCCGTGCAACTCGGCTGCTAGTCCTCCTTTCATGCAGAATCTTAAGGTCCTACCTCATGTCCAAGGCACCAAAGCCAGCTAAAAGTCAATAATCGATGATTAAAACTTGAATTGTACTACTTCTTACTGGCTATTACATCAACTTAGAAGCTTCATCCGTGTTCTACTATGGTATTTCTAGTGTCCCCGCATACAGGAGCACGCGACATAGCTTTGCAGACGATAAGTACAACCGTTTCAGAGAGAAGGGCGGACAATTTTACGATCTGTCTTCAAGTCGACTCGATGACAAAAGACGAAAACGGACGGATTTCTCAGGTTAATACTACATATTAACACTTTTCACATTCTCCCGTGCAACTCGGCTGCTAGTCCTCCTTTCATGCAGAATCTTAAGGTCCTAGCTCATGTCCAAAGCACCAAAGCCAGCTAAAAAGTCAATAATTGATACCTAAAATTGGAATTGTACTACTTCTTACTGGCTATTACAACATCTTAGAAGCTTCATCTGTGTTCTACTATGGTGCTTTCAGTGTCTCCACATACCGCAGCACGTGACATAGATTTGCAGACGATAAGTACAACCGTTTCAGAGAGAATAGCGGCCAATGTGACGATCGGGCTCTAAGTCGATTCAATAACAAATGACAAAAACGGACGGATTTCTCAGGTTTTTACTACATGTGAACACTTTTCACATTCTCCCGTGCAAGTCGGCTGCTAGTCCTCCTTTCATGCAGAATCTTAAGGTCCTAGCTCATGTCCAAGGCACCAAAGCCAGCTAAAAGTCAATAATCCTTGCCTAAAACTTGAATTGTACTACTTCTTACTGGATATTACATCAACTTAGAAGCTTCATCCGTGTTCTACTATGGTATTTTTAGTGTCTCCGCATACCGCAGCACGCGACATAGCTTTGCAGACGATAAGCACAACCGTTTCAGAGAGAAGGGTGGACAGTGTGACGATCTGGCTTTAAGTCGATTCGATAACAAATCTACATCTACATCCGTACTCCGCAAGCCACCTGACAGTGTGTGGCGGAGGGTACCCTGAGTACCTCTATCGGTTCTCCCTTCTATTCCAGTCTCGTATTGTACGTGGAAAGAAGGATTGTCGGTATGCTTCTGTGTGGGCTCTAATCTCTCTGATTTTATCCTCATGGTCTCTTCGCGAGATATACGTAGGAGGGAGCAATATACTGCTTGACTCTTCGGTGAAGGTATGTTCTCGAAACTTCAACAAAAGCCCGTACCGAGCTACTGAGCGTCTCTCCTGCAGAGTCTTCCATCTCCGTAACGCTTTCGCAATTACTAAATGATCCTGTAACGAAGCGCGCTGCTCTCCGTTGGATCTTCTCTATCTCTTCTATCAACCCTACCTGGTGCGGATCCCACACTGCTGAGCAGTATTCAAGCAATGGGCGAACAAGCGTACTGTAACCTACTTCCTTTGTTGTCGGATTGCATTTCCTTAGGATTCTTCCAATGAATCTCAGTCTGGCATCTGCTTTACCGACGATCAACTTTATATGATCATTCCATTTTAAATCACTCCTAATGCGTACTCCCAGATAATTTATGGAATTAACTGCTTCCAGTTGCTGACCTGCTATTTTGTAGCTAAATGATAAGGGACCTATCTTTCTATACATTCGCATCACATTACACTTGTCTACATTGAGATTCAATTGCCATTCCGTGCACCATGCGTCAATTCGCTGCAGATCCTCCTGCATTTCAGTACAATTTTCCATTGTTGCAACCTCTCGATACACCACAGCATCATCTGCAAAAAGCCTCAGTGAACTTCCGATGTCATCCACCAGGTCATTTATGTATATTGTGAATAGCAACGGTCCTATGACACTCCCCTGCGGCACACCTGAAATCACTCTTACTTCGGAAGACTTCTCTCCATTGAGAATGACGTGCTGCCTTCTGTTATCTAGGAACTCCTCAATCCAATCACACAATTGATCTGATAGTCCGTATGCTCTTACTTTGTTCATTAAACGACTGTGGGGAACTGTGTCAAACGCCTTGCGGAAGTCAAGAAACACGGCATCTACTTGTGAACCCGTGTCTAAGGCCCTCTGAGTCTCGTGGACGTCCCTTCTTGAGAACGGGGATGACCTGTGCCCTTTTCCAATCCTTTGGAACGCTTCGCTCTTCTAGAGACCTACGGTACACCGCTGCAAGAAGGGGGGCAAGTTCCTTCGCGTACTCTGTGTAAAATCGAACTGGTATCCCATTAGGACCAGCGGCCTTTCCTCTTTTGAGCGATTTTAATTGTTTCTCTATCCCTCTGTCGTCTACTTCGATATCTACCATTTTGTCAACTGTGCGACAATCTAGAGAAGGAAGCACAGTGCAGTCTTCCTCTGTGAAACAGCTTTGGAAGAAGACATTTAGTAATTCGGCCTTTAGTCTGTCATCCTCTGTTTCAGTACCATTTTGGTCACAGAGTGTCTGGACATTTTGTTTTGATCCACCTACCGCTTTGACATAGGACCAAAATTTCTTAGGATTTTCTGCCAAGTCAGTACATAGAACTTTACTTTCGAATTCACTGAAAGCCTCTCGCATAGCCCTCCTCACACTACATTTCGCTTCGCGTAATTTTTGTTTGTCTGCAAGGCTTTGGCTATGTTTATGTTTGCTGTGAAGTTCCCTTTGCTTCCGCAGCAGTTTTCTAACTCGGTTGTTGTACCACGGTGGCTCTTTTCCATCTCTTACGATCTTGCTTGGCACATACTCATCTAACGCATATTGTACCATGGTTTTGAACTTTGTCCACTGATCCTCAACACTATCTGCACTTGAGACAAAACTTTTGTGTTGAGCCGTCAGGTACTCTGTAATCTGCTTTTTGTCACTTTTGCTAAACAGAAAAATCTTCCTACCTTTTTTAATATTTCTATTTACGGCTGAAATCATCGACGCAGTAACCGCTTTATGATCGCTGATTCCCTGTTCTGCATTAACTGATTCAAATAGTTCGGGTCTGTTTGTCACCAGAAGGTCTAATATATTATCGCCACGAGTCGGTTTTCTGTTTAACTGCTCAAGGTAGTTTTCAGATAAAGCACTTAAAAATATTTCACTGGATTCTTTGTCCCTGCCACCCGTTATGAACGTTTGAGTCTCCCAGTCTATATCCGGCAAATTAAAATCTCCACCCAGAACTATAACATGGTGGGGAAATCTACTCGAAATATTTTCCAAATTATTCTTCAGGTGCTGAGCCACAACAGCTGCTGAGCCCGGGGGCCTATAGAGACATCCAATTACCATGTCTGAGCCTGCTTTAACCGTGACCTTCACCCAAATCATTTCACAATTCGAATCTCCGTCAATTTCCTTCGATACTATTGCACTTCTTATCGCTATAAACACGCCTCCCCCTTCACTGTCCAGCCTATCTCTGCGGTATACATTCCAATCAGAGTTTAGGATTTCATTACTGTTTACGTCTGGTTTCAGCCAACTTTCTGTTCCTAGTACTATATGGGCGTTGTGACCGTTTATTAATGAGAGCAGTTCTGGGACCTTTCTATAGACGCTTCTGCAGTTTACTATTAGCACATTAATATTGTTATTCCTTGTTGCATTTTGCCTACTCCTGCCTTGCCGCGTCTCAGGAGGCGTCTTGTCGGGCCTAGGGAGGGAATTCTCTAACCTAAAAAAACCCCATGTGCACTCCACACGTACTCCGCTACCCTCGTAGCCGCTTCCGGCGTGTAGTGCACGCCTGACCTATTCAGGGGGACCCTACATTTCTCCACCCGATAGCGGAGGTCGAGAAATTTGCACCCCAGCTCTCCGCAGAATCGTCTGAGCCTCTGGTTTAAGCCTTCCACTCGGCTCCAAACCAGAGGACCGCGATCGGTTCTCGGAACGATACTACAAATAGTTAGCTCTGATTCCACCCCGCGAGCGAGGCTTTCCACCTTCACCAACTCCGCCAACCGCCTGTACGAACTGAGGATGACCTCTGAACCCAGACGGCAAGAGTCATTGGTGCCGACATGAGCAACAATTTGCAGTCGGGTGCACCCAGTGCTCTCTATCGCCGCCGGTAGGGCCTCCTCCACATCTCGGATGAGACCCCCCGGCAAGCAGACAGAGTGAACACTTGCCTTCTTCCCCGACCTTTCCGCTATTTCCCTAAGGGGCTCCATCACCCGCCTAACGTTGGAGCTCCCAATAACTAATAAACCCCTCCCCCCGTGTGCCTGCTCGGACCTTGCTGAAGGAGCAGCCACATGTCCACTCACAGGATGAGAGGGCGATGCCACACGGCCAGCCTCCACATTGACCCTCCGCCTCGTGCGCCGCGAACGCCGCTGAACCCGCCACTCCCCTTGGGGAGAGGGTGGCCCAACCGCGCCCGGTACCCGCGAAGATGTCTCGACAGCAGGGACAGTGGGTAAAGCATCTATCACCTGGGGTGCACCATGCGACGCACCAGACTCCCCACTGCCGCTACACTCCGAGGCAGCAGCCTGAAGACGGCTGACCGCGGCCATCAACACGCTCAGCTGTTCGCGAAGAGTGGCCAGCTCCTCCTGCGTCCGTACACAGCAGCCACACATCCTAGCCATCCTAAGAAATCAATTTACTATAGAGTGTTAATCAGCTTTTAACTAGACTGCTAATTCACTAAAGGCGGTTGATTATTGACTAAACTGTGATTGCTAACCACTACTTGTAGAAATAAGGAAAATAGCACTACCTGTCTCTGGACGGTATTGAAAACAAACACTAGCACTACGAGCACTATGGCTGACTAAAGGGACTCTCTGACTGTATTCGAAACACACACGAGATCTATGGAACACTTAATAGCACTCTACTATTAAAGCTTCCTAAAAGCAAAAACACGCAGAAGAAGAAGTGACAAGTAAGAAAAATACAGATAATACTTAAATTAAGGTAGCTCGCTGCACAGCAGACGTGAAGCAGACGGCGGTTAGGGCGACACTGACACTACTGGCACTATGGCTGACTAAAGGGACTCTCTCTGACTGTATTCAAAACAAACACGAGATCTATGGAACACTTAATAGCACTCTACTATTAAAGCTTCCTAAAAGCAAAAACACGCAGAAGAAGAAGTGACAAGTAAGAAAAATACAGATAATACTTAAATTAAGGTAGCTCGCTGCACAGCAGACGTGAAGCAGACGGCGGTTAGGGCGAAAACGGACGGATTTCTCGGGTTTTTAGTACATATGAACACTTTTCACATTCTCCCGTGCAACTCAGCTGCTAGTCCTCCTTTCATGCAGAATCTTAAGGTCCTAGCTGATGTCCAAGGCACCAAAGCCAGCTAAAAGGCAATAATCGATGATTAAAACTTGAATTGTACTACTTCTTACTGGCTATTACATCAACTTAGAAGCTTCATCCGTGTTCTACTATGGTATTTTTAGTGTCCCGGCATACCGCAGCACGCGACATAGCTTTGCAGACGATAAGTACAACCGTTTCAGAGAGATGGGCGAACAATGTGACGATCTGGCTTTAAGTCGATTGGATAACAAATGACGAAAACGGACGGATATTTCGGGTTTTTACTACATATGAACACTTTTCACATTCTCCCGTGCAACTCGGCTGCTAGTCCTCCTTTCATGCAGAATCTTGAGGTCCTAGCTCATGTCCAAGGCACCAAAGCCAGCTAAAAAGTCAATAATCGATACCTAAAACTGGAATTGTACTACTTCTTACTGGCTATTACATCAACTTAGAAGCTTTGTATGTGTTCTACTATGGTGCTTTTAGTGTCTCCACATACCGCAGCAACGAGGCATAGCTTTGCAGACGATAAGTACAACCGTTTCAGAGAGAAGAGTGACCAATGTCACGATCTGGCTTTAAGTCGATTCGATAACAAATGACGATAACGAACGGATTTTTTAGGTTTTTACTACATATGAACACTTTTCACATTCTCCCGTGCAACTCGGCAGCTAGTCCTCCTTTCACGCAGATTCTTAAGGTCCTAGCTCTTGTCCAAGGCACCAAAGCCAGCTAAAATGTCAATAATCGATACCTAAAACTTGAAATTTGCTACTTCTTACTGGCTATTACATCAACTTAGAAGCTTCATCTGGGTTCTACTATGGTGCTTTTAGTGTCACCGCATACCGCGGCACGCGACATAGCTTTGCAGACTATAAGTACAACCGTTTCAGAAAGAAGAGCGGCCAATGTGACGATCTGGCTTTAAGTCGATTCCATAACAAATGACGAAAACGGACGGATTTCTCAGGTTTTTACTACATATGAACACTTTTCACATTCTCCCGTGCAACTCAGCTGCTAACCCTCCTTTCATGCAGAATCTTAAGGTCCTAGCTCATGTCCAAGGCACCAAAGCCAGCTATAAGTCAATAATCGATAATTAAAACTGGTATTGTACTAATTCTTACTGGCTATTACATCAACTTAGAAGCTTCATCCGTGTTCTACTATGGTATTTTTAGTGTCTCGGCATACCGCAGCACGCGACATAGCTTTCAGACGACAAGTACAACCGTTTCAGAGAGAAGAGCGGCCAATGTGACGATCTGGCTTTAAGTCGATTCAATAACAAATGACAAAAACGGACGGATTTCTTAGGTTTTTAGTGCATATGAACACTTTTCACATTCTCCCGTGCAACTCGGCTGCTAGTCCTCCTTTCATGCAGGATCTTAAGGTCCTAGCTCATGTCCAAGGCACCAAAGCCAGCTAAAAGTCAATAATCGATGATTAAAACTTGAATTGTACTACTTCTTACTGGCTATTACATCAACTTAGAAGCTTCATCTGTGTCCTACTATGGTGATTTTAGTGTCTCCGCATACCGCAGCACGCGACATAGCTTTGCAGACGATAAGTACAACCGTTTCAGAGAGAAGAGCGGCCAATGTGACGATCTGGCTTTAAGTCGATTCGATAACAAATGACGAAAACGGACGGATTTCTCAGGTTTTTACTACACATGAACACTTTTCACATTCTCCCGTTCAACTCGGCTGCTAGTCCTCCATTCATGCACAATCTTAAGGTCCTAGCTCATGTCCAAGGTACCAAAGCCAGCTAAAAAGTCAATAATCGATACCTAAAACTTGAATTGTACTACTTCTTACTGGCTATTACATCATCTTAGAAGCTTCAATTGTGTTCTACTATGGTGCTTTTAGTGTCTCCGAATTCCGCAGCACGCGACATAGCTTTGCAGACGATAAGTACAACCGATTCAGAGAGAAGAGCGGCCAATGTGACGATCTGGCTTTAAGTCGATTCGATAACAAATGACGAAAACGGACGGATTTCTCAGGTTAATACTACATATTAACACAATTCACATTCTCCCATGCAACTTTTCTGCTAGTCCTCCTCTCATGCAGATTCGTAAGGTCCTAGCTCATGTCCAAGGCACCCAAGCAAGCTAAAAAGTCAATAATCGATACCTAAAACTTGGATTGTACTACTTCTTACTGGCTATTACATCAACTTAGAAGCTTCATCTGTGTCCAACTATGGTGATTTTAGTGTCTCCGCATACCGCAGCACGCGACATAGCTTTGCAGACGATAAGTACAACCGTTTCAGAGAGAAGAGCGGCCAATGTGACGATCTGGCTTTAAGTCGATTCGATAACAAATGACGAAAACGGACGGATTTCTCAGGTTTTTACTACACATGAACACTTTTCACATTCTCCCGTTCAACTCGGCTGCTAGTCCTCCATTCATGCACAATCTTAAGGTCCTAGCTCATGTCCAAGGTACCAAAGCCAGCTAAAAAGTCAATAATCGATACCTAAAACTTGAATTGTACTACTTCTTACTGGCTATTACATCATCTTAGAAGCTTCATCTGTGTTCTACTATGGTGCTTTTAGTGTCTCCGAATACCGCAGCACGCGACATAGCTTTGCAGACGATAAGTACAACCGATTCAGAGAGAAGAGCGGCCAATGTGACGATCTGGCTTTAAGTCGATTCGATAACAAATGACGAAAACGGACGGATTTCTCAGGTTAATACTACATATTAACACAATTCTCATTCTCCCATGCAACTTTTCTGCTAGTCCTCCTCTCATGCAGATTCGTAAGGTCCTAGCTCATGTCCAAGGCACCCAAGCAAGCTAAAAAGTCAATAATCGATACCTAAAACTTGGATTGTACTACTTCTTACTGGCTATTACATCAACTTAGAAGCTTCATCTGTGTTCTAATATGGTTATTTTAGTGTCTCCGCATACCGCAGCACGCGACATAGCTTTGCAGACGATAAGTACAACCGTTTCAGGGAGAAGAGCGGCCAATGTGACGACCGGCTTTAAGACCATACGATAACCAATGAAGAAAACGTACTGATTTCTCGGGTTTTTACTACATATGAACACTTTTCACATTCTCCCGTGCAACGCGGCTACTAGTCCTCCTTTCATGCAGAATCTTAAGGTCCTAGCTCATGTCCAAGGCACCAAAGCAAGCTAAAAAGTCAATAATCGATACCTAAAACTTGAATTGTACTACTTCTTACTGGCTATTACATCAACTTAGAAGCTTCATCTGTGTCCAACTATGGTGATTTTAGTGTCTCCGCATACCGCAGCACACGACATAGCTTTGCAGACGATAAGTACAACCGTTTCAGAGAGAAGAGCGGCCAATGTGACGATCTGGCTTTAAGTCGATTCGATAACAAATGACGAAAACGGAAGTATTTCTCAGGGTTGTACTACATATGAACACTTTTCACATTCTCCCGTGCAACTCGGCTGCTACTCCTCCTTTAATGCAGAATGTTAAGGTCCTAGCTCATGTCCAAGGCACCAAAGCCAGCTAAAAAGTCAATAATCGATACCTAAAACTTGAATTGTACTACCTCTTACTGGCTATTACTTTAACTTAGAAGCTTCATCTGTGTTCTACTATGGTGCTTTTAGTGTCTCCGAATACCGCAGCACGCGACATAGCTTTGCAGACGATAAGTACAACCGATTGAGAGAGAAGAGCGGCCAATGTGACGATCTGGCTTTAAGTCAATTCCATAACAAATGACGAAAACGTACGGATTTCTCAGTTTAATACTACACATTAACACTTTTCACATTCTCCCCTGCAATTCGGCTGCTAGTCCTCCTTTCATGCAGAATCTTAAGGTCCTAGCTCATGTCCAAGGCACCAAAGCCAGCTAAAAAGTCAATAATCGATACCTAAAACTGGAATTGTACTACTTCGTACTGGCTATTATATCAACTAAGAAGCTTCATCTGTGTCCTACTATGGTGATTTTAGTGTCTCCACATACCGCAGCACGCGACATAGCTTTCCAGACGATCAGTACAACCGTTTCAGAGAGAAGAGCGGCCAATGTGACGATATGGCTTGAAGTCGATTCGATAACAAATGACGATAACGAACGGATTTCTCAGGTTTTTACTACATATGAATACTTTTCACATTCTCCCGTGCATCTCGGCTGCTAGTCCTCCTTACATGGAGAATCTTAAGGTCCTAGCTCACGTCCAAGGCACCAAAGCCAGCCAAAAAGTCAATAATCGATACCTAAAACTTGAATTGTACTACTTCTTACTAGCTATTACATCATCTTAGAAGCTTCATCTGTGTTCTACTAAGGTGCTTTTAGTGTCTCCGAACACCGCAGCACGCGACATAGCTTTGCAGACGGTAAGTACACCCGATTCAGAGAGAAGAGCGGCCAATGTGACGATCTGGCTTTAAGTCAATTCCATAACAAATGACGAAAACGGAAGGATTTCTCAGGTTTTTACTACGTATGAACACCTTCCACATTCTCCCCTGCAAGTCGGCTGGTAGTCCTCCTTTCATGCAGAATCTTAAGGTCCTAGCTCATGTCCAAGGCACCAAAGACAGCTAAAAGTCAATAATCGATGCCCAAATCTTGAATTGTACTACTTCTTACTGGCTATTACATCAACTTAGAAGCTTCATCTGTGTTCTACTATGGTTATTTTAGTGTCTTCGCATACCGCAGCACGCGACATAGCTTTGCAGACGCTAAGTACAACCGTTTCAGAGAGAAGAGCGGCCAACGTGACGATCCGGCTTTAAGTCGATTCGATAACAAATGACGAAAATGGACGGAATTCTCAGGTTTTACCACATATGAAAACTTTTCACATCCTCCCGTGCAGCTCGGCAGCTAGTCCTCCATTCATGCAGAATCTTAAGGTCCTAGCTCATGTCCAAGGCACCAAAGCGAGCTAAAAAGTCAATAATCGATACCTAAAACTTGAGTTGTACTACCTCTTACTGGCTATTACTTTAATTTAGAAGCATCATCTGTGTTCTACTATGGTGCTTTTAGTGTCTCCGAATACCGCAGCACGCGACATAGCTTTGCATACGATAAGAACAACCGATTCAGAGAAAAGAGCGGACAATGTGACGATCTGGCTTTAAGTCAATTCCATAACAAATGACGAAAACGGACGGATTTCTCAGGTTTTTACTACATATGAAAACTTTTCACATCCTCCCGTGCAGCTCGGCTGCTAGTCCTCCTTTCATGCAGAATCTTAATGTCCTAGCTCATGTCCAAGGCACCAAAGCCAGCTAAAAGTCAATAATCAATGCCCAAATCTTGAATTGTACTACTTCTTACTGGCTATTACATCAACTTAGAAGCTTCATCTGTGTTCTACTATGGTTATTTTAGTGTCTCCGCATACCGCAGCACGCGACATAGCTTTGCAGACGATAAGTACAACCGTTTCAGAGAGCAGCGCGGTCAATGTAACGATCCGGCTTTAAGCCGATTCGATAACAAATGACGAAAATGGACGGATTTCTCAGGTTTTTACTACATATGAAAACTTTTCACATCCTCCCGTGCAGCTCGGCTGCTAGTCCTCCTTTCATGCAGAATCTTAAGGTCCTAGCTCATGTCCAAGGCACCGAAGCCAGCTAAAAATACAATAATCGATACCTAAAACTTGAGTTGTACTACTTCTTAATGGCTATTACATCAACTTAGAAGCTTCATCTGTGGTCTACTATGGTGCTTTTAGTGTCTCCACATACCGCAGCACTCGACATAGCTTTGCAGACGATAAGTACAACCGTTTCAGAGAGAAGAGCGGACAATGTGACGATCTGGCTTTAAGACGATTCGATAACCAATGAAGAAAACGTACGGATTTCTCGGGTTTTTACTACATATGAACACTTTTCACATTCTCCCGTGCAATTCGGCTGCTAGTCCTCCTTTCATGCAGAATCTTAAAGTCCTAGCTCATGTCCAAGGCACCAAAGCCAGCTAAAATGTCAATAATCGATATCTAAAATTTCAATTGTACTACTTCTTACTGGCTATTACATCAACTTAGAAGCTTCATCTGTGTTCTACTATGCTGCTTTTAGTGTCTCCGCATACTGCAGCACGCGACATAGCTTTGCAGACGATAAGTGCAACCGTTTCAGAGAGAAAAGCGCCCAATGTGACGATCAGGCTTTAAGTCGATTCGATAACAAACGACGAAAACGGACGGATTTCTCAGGTTTTTACTACATATGAACACTTTTCACATTCTCCCGTGCAACTCGGCTGCTAGTACTGCTTTCATGCAGAATCTTAAGGTCCTAGCTCATGTCCAAAGCACCAAAGCCAGCTAAAAAGTCAATAGTCGATACCTAAAACTGGAATTGTACTACTTCTTACTGGCTATTACATCAACTTAGAAGTTTCATCTGTGTTCTACTATGGTGCTTTTAGTGTCTCCATATACCGCAGCACGCGACATAGCTTAGCAGACGATAAGTACAACCGTTTCAGAGAGAAGAGTGGAAAAATGTTACAATCTGGCTTTAAGTCGATTCGATAACAAATGACGATAACGAACGGATTTCTCAGGTTTTTACTACATATGAACACTTTTCACATTCTCCCGTGCAACTCGGCTGCTAGTCCTCTTTTCATGCAGAATCTTAAGGTCCTAGCTCATGTGCAAGGCACCAAAGCCAGCTAAAAAGTCAATAATCGATACCTAAAACTTGAATTTTACTACT
This sequence comes from Schistocerca gregaria, assembly GCF_023897955.1. Lineage (NCBI taxonomy): Eukaryota > Metazoa > Arthropoda > Insecta > Orthoptera > Acrididae > Schistocerca > Schistocerca gregaria. The sequence continues at coordinate 14,250,413 of NW_026061702.1, forward strand.
TCTTACTGGCTATTACATCAACTTAGAAGCTTCAGCTGTGTTCTACTGTGGTGCTTAGAGTGTCTCCGCATACCGCAACACGCGACATAGCTTTGCAGACTATAAGTACAACCGTTTCAGAGAGAAGAGCGGCCCATGTGACGATCTGGCTTTAAGTCGAATCGATAACAAATGACGAAAACGGACGTATTTCTCAGGGTTTTACTACATATGAACTCTTTTCACATTCTCCCGTGCAACTAGGCTGCTACTCCTCCTTACATGCAGAATCTTAAGGTCCTAGCTCATGTCCAAGGCACCAAAGCCAGCTAAAAAGTCAATAATCGATATCTAAAATTCCAATTGTACTACTTCATACTAGCTATTACATCAACTTAGAAGCTTCATCTGTGTTCTACTATGGTGCTTTTAGTGTCTCCGCATACTGCAGCACGCGACATAGCTTTGCAGACGATAAGTACAACCGTTTCAGAGAGAAGAGCAGCCAATGTGACGATCTGGTTTTAAGACGAATCGATAACCAATGACGAAAACGTACGGATTTCTCACGTTTTTACTACAATCGAACACTTTTCACATTCTCCCGTGCAACTCGGCTGCTAGTCCTTCTTTCATGCAGAATCTTAAGGTCCTAGCTCATGTCCAAGGCACCAAAGCCAGCTACAAAGTCAATAATCGATACCTAAAACTTGAATTGTACTACATCTTACTGGCTATTACATCAACTTAGAAGCTTCATCTGTGTTCTACTACGGTGCTTTCACTGGCTCTGCATACCGCAGCACGCGACATAGCTTTGCAGACTATAAGTACAACCGTTTCAGAGAGAAGAGCGGCAAATGTGACGATCTGTCTTTAAGTCGATTCGATAACAACTGACGAAAACAGACGTATTTCTCAGGTTTTTACTACATATGAACACTTTTCACATTCTCCCGTGCAACTCGGCTGCTAGTCCTCCTTTCATGCAGAATCTTAAGGTCGTAGCTCATGTCCAAGGCACCACAGCCAGCTAAAAAGTCAATAATCGATACCTAAAACTAGAATTGTACTACTTCTTACTGGCTATTACATCAACTTAGAAGCTTCATCTGTGTTCTACTATGGTGCTTTTAGTGTCTCCGCATACCGCAGCACGCGACATAGCTTTGCAGACGATAAGTACAACCGTTTCAGAGAGAAGAGCAGCCAATGTGACGATCTGGCATTAAGACGAATCGATAACCAATGACGAAAACGTACGGATTTCTCAGGTTTTTACTACATACGAACACTTTTCACATTCTCCCGTACAACTAGGCTGCCTGTCCTTCTTTCATGCAGAATCTTAAGGTCCTAGCTCATGTCCAAGGCACCAAAGCCAGCTACAAAGTCAATAATCGATACCTAAAACTTGAATTCTACTACATCTTACTGGCTATTACATTAACTTAGAAGCTTCATTTGTGATCTACTATGGTGCTTTAGTCTCTCTGCATACCGCAGCACGCGACATAGCTTTGCAGACTATAAGTACAACCGTTTCAGAGAGAAGAGCGGCAAAAGTGACGATCTGGCTTTAAATCGATTCGATAACAATTGACGAAAACAGACGTATTTCTCAGGTTTTTACTACATATGAACACTTTTCACACTCTCCCGTGCAACTCGGCTGCTAGTCCTCCTTTCATGCAGAATCTTAAGGTCGTAGCTCATGTCCAAGGCACCACAGCCAGCTAAAAAGTCAATAATCGATGCCCAAATCTTGAATTGTACTACTTCTTACTGGCCATTACATCAACTTAGAAGCTTCATCTGTGTTCTACTATGGTTATTTTAGTGTCTCCGCATACAGCAGCACGCGACATAGCTTTGCAGACGATAAGTACAACCGTTTCAGAGCGAAGAGCGGCCAATGTGACGATCCGGCTTTAAGTCGATTCGATAACAAATGACGAAAATGGACGGATTTCTCAGGTTTTTACTACATATGAAAACTTTTCACATCCTCCCGTGCAGCTCGGCTGCTAGTCCTCCTTTCATGCAGAATCTTAAGGTCCTAGCTCATGTCCAAGGCACCAAAGCCAGCTAAAAAGTCAATAATCGATACCTAAAACTTGAGTTGTACTACTTCTTACTGGCTATTACATCAACTTAGAAGCTTCATCTGTGTTCCACTATGGTGCTTTTAGTGTCTCCACATACCGCAGCACAAGACATAGCTTTGCAGACGATAAGTACAACCGTTTCAGAGAGAAGAGCGGCCAATGTCACGATCTGGCTTTAGGTCGATTCGATAACAAATGACGAAAACGGAAGGATTTCTCAGGTTTTTACTACATATAAACACTTTTCATATTCTCCCAGGCAAGTCAGCTGCTAGTCCTCCTTTCGTGCAGAATCTTAAGGTCCTAGCTCATGTCCAAGGCACCAAAGCCAGCTAAAAAGTCAATAATCGATACCTAAAACTTGAATTGTAGTACTTCTAACTGGCTATTACATCAACTTAGAAGCTTCATCTGTGTTCTACTATGGTGCTTTTAGTGTCTCCACATACCGCTGCACTCGACCTAGCTTTGCAGACGATAAGTACAACCGTTTCAGAGAGAAGAGCGGCCAATGTGACGACCTGGCTTTAAGACGATTCGATAACCAATGACGAAAACGTACGGATTTCTTGGGTTTTTACTACATATGAACACTTTTCACATTCTCCCGTGCAACTCGGCTGCTAGTCCTCCTTTCATGCAGAATCTTAAGGTCCTAGCTCATGTCCAAGGCACCAAAGCCAGCTAAAAAGTCATTAATCGATATCTTAAATTTCAATTGTACTACTTCTTACTAGCTATTACATCAACTTAGAAGCTTCATCTATGTTCTACTATGCTGCTTTTAGTGTCTCCGCATACTGAAGCACGCGACATAGCTTTGCAGACGATAAGTGCAACCGTTTCAGAGAGAAGGGCGCCCAATGTGACGATCAGGCTTTAAGTCGATTCGATAACAAACGACGAAAACGGACGGATTTCTCAGGTTTTTACTACATATGAACCCTTTTCACATTCTCCCGTGCAACTCAGCTGCTAGCCCTCCTTTCATGCAGAATCTTATGGTCCTAGCTCATGTGCAAGGCTCCAAAGCCACCTAAAAAGTCAATAATCGATACCTAAAACTGGTATTGTACTAATTCTTACTGGCTATTACATCATCTTAGAAGCTTCATCTGTGTTCTACTATGGTGCTTTTAGTGTCTCCGCAAACCGCAGCACGCGACATAGCTTTCAGACGATAAGTACAACCGTTTCAGAGAGAAGAGCGGCCAATGTGACGATCTTGCTTAAAGTCGATTCCATAACAAATGACGAAAACGGACGGGTTTCTCAGGTTTTTACTACATATGAACACTTTTCATATTCTCCCAGGCAAGTCAGCTGCTAGTCCTCCTTTCATGCAGAATCTTAAGGTCCTAGCTCATGTCCAAGGCACAAAAGCCGGATAAAAAGTCAATAATCGATACCTAAAACTTGAATTGTACTACCTCTTACTGGCTATTACATCACCTTACAAGCTTCATCTGTGTTCTACTATGGTGCTTTTAGTGTCTCCACACACCGCAGCACTCGACATAGCTTTGCAGACGATAAGTACAACCGTTTCAGAGAGAAGAGCGGCCAATGTGACGATCTGGCTTTAAGACGATTCGATAACCAATGACGAAAACGTACATATTTCTCGGGTTTTTACTACATATGAACACTTTTCACATTCTCCCGTACAACTCGGCTGCTAGTCCTACTTTCATGCAGAATCTTAGGGTCCTAGCTCATGTCCAAGGCACCAAAGCCAGCTAAAAATTCAATAATCGATATCTAAAATTTCAATTGTACTACTTCTTACTAGCTATTACATCAACTTAGAAGCTTCATCTGTGTTCTACTATGCTGCTTTTAGTGTCTCCGCATACTGCAGCAGGCGACATAGCTTTGCAGACGATAAGTGCAACCGTTTCAGAGAGAAGAGCGCCCAATGTGACGATCAGGCTTTAAGTCGATTTGATAACAAACGACGAAAACGGACGGATTTCTCAGATTTTTACTACATATGAACACTTTTCACATTCTCCCGTGCAACTCGGCTGCTAGTCCTCCGTTGATGCAGAATCTTAAGGTCCTAGCTCATGTCCAAGGCACCAAAGCCAGCTAAAAAGTCAATAATCGATACCTAAAACTTGAGTTGTACTAATTCTTACTGGCTATTACATCATCTTAGGAGCTTCATCTGTGTTCTGCTATGGTGCTTTTAGTGTCTCCGCATACCGCAGCACGCGACATAGCTTTCAGACGATAAGTACAGCCGTTTCAGAGAGAAGAGCGGCCAATGTGACGATATGGCTTTAAGTCGATTCGATAACAAATGACGAAAACGGTCGGATTTCTCAGGTTTTTACTACATATGAACACTTTTCACATTCTCCCGTGCAACTCGGCTGCTAGTCCTCCTTTCATGCAGATTCTTAAGGTCCTAGCTCATGTCCAAGGCACCAAAGTCAGCTAAAAAGTCAATAATCGATACCTAAAACTTGAATTGTACTACTTCTTAGTGGCTATTACGTCAACTTAGAATTTTCATCTGTGTTCTACTATGGTGATTTTAATGTCTCCGCATACCGCAGCACGCGACATAGCTTTCAGACGATAAGTACAGCAGTTTCAGAGAGAAGGGCGGACAATGTTACGATCTGGCCTTTAGTCGACTCGATAACAAAAGACGAAAACGGACGGATTTCTCAGGTTAATACTACATATGAGCACATTTCACATTCTCCCGTGCAATTTTCTGCTAGTCTCCCTTTCATGCAGATTCTTAGGGTCCTAGCTCATGTCCAAGGCACCAAAGCCAGCTAAAAGGTCAATAATCGATACCTAAAACTTGAATTGTACTAATTGTTACTGGCTATTCCATCATCTTAGAAGCTTCATCTGTGTTCTACTATGGTGCTTTTAGTGTCTCCGTATACCGCAGCACGCGACATAGCTTTCAGACGATAAGTACAACCGTTTCGGAGAGAAGAGCGGCCAATGTGACGATCTGGCTTTAAGTCGATTCGATAACAAATGACAAAACCGACGGACTTCTCAGGTTTTTACTACATATGAACACTTTTCACATTCTCCCGTGCAACTCGGCTGCTAGTCCTCCTTTCATGCTGAATCTTAAGGTCCTAGCTCATGTCCAAGGCACCAAATCCAGTTAAAAAGTCAATAATCCATACCTAAAACTTGAATTGTTCTACCTCTTACTAGCTATTACATCAACTTAGAAGCTTCATCTGTGTTCTACTATGGTGCTTTTAGTGTCTCCACATACCGCGGCACGCGACATAGCTTTGCAGACGATAAGTACAACCGTTTCAGAGAGAAGAGCGGCCAATGTGACGATCTGGCTTTAAGTCGATTCGTTAACAAATGACGAAAACGGAAGGATTTCTCAGGTTTTTACTACATATGTACACTTTTCACATTCTCCCGTGCAACTCGGCTGCTAGTCCTCCTTTCATGCAGAATCTTAAGGTCCTAGCTCACGTCCAATGCACCAAAGCCAGCTAAAAAGTCAGTAATCGATACCTAAAATTTGAATTGTACTACTTCTTACTGGCTATTACATCATCTTAGAAGTTTCATCTGTGTTCTACTATGGTGCTTTTAGTGTCTCCGCATACCGCAGCACGTGACATAGCTTTGCAGACGATAAGTACAACCGTTTCAGAGAGAAGAGCGGCCAATGTGACGATCTGGCATTAAGTCGATTCGATAACAAATGACGAAAACGGACGAATTTCTCAGGTTTTTACTACATATGAACACTTTTCACATTCTCCCGTGCAATTCGGCTGCTAGTACTCCTTTCATGCAGAATCTTAATGTCCTAGCTCATGTCCAAGGCACCAAAGCCAGCTAAAAAGTCAATAATCGATACCTAAAACTTGAGTTGTACTAATTCTTACTGGCTATTACATCATCTTAGAAGCTTCATCTGTGTTCTACTATGGTGCTTTTAGTGTCTCCGCATACCGCAGCACGCGACATAGCTTTCAGACGATAAGTACAACCGTTTCATATAGAGGAGCGGCCAATGTGATGATCTGGCTTTAAGTCGATTCGATAACAAATGACGAAAACGTACGGATTTCTCAGGTTTTTACTACATATGAACACTTTTCACATTCTCCCGTGCAACTCGGCTGCTAGTCCTCCTTTCATGCAGAATCTTATGGTCCTAGGTCATGTCCAAGGCACCAAAGCCAGCTAAAAAGTCAATAATCGATACCTAAAACTGGTATTGTACTAATTCTTACTGGCTATTACATCATCCTAGAAGCTTCATCTGTGTTCTACTATGGTGCTTTTAGTGTCTCCGCATACCGCAGCACGCGACATAGCTTTCAGACGATAAGTACAACCGTTTCAGAGAGAAGAGCGGCCAATGTGACGATCTGGCTTTACGTCGGTTCAATAACAAATGACGAAAACGGACGGATTTCTCAGGTTTTTACTACATATGAACACTTTTCACATTCTCCCGTGCAACTCGGCTGCTAGTCCTCCTTTCATGCAGAATCTTAAGGTCCTAGCTCATGTCGAAGGCACCAAAGCCAGCTAAAAAGTCAATAATCGATACCTAAAACTTGAGTTGTACTAATTCTTACTGGCTATTACATCATCTTAGAAGCTTCATCTGTGTTCTACTATGGTGCTTTTAGTGTCTCCGCATACCGCAGCACGCGACATAGCTTTCAGACGATAAGTACAACCGTTTCATATAGAATAGCGGCCAATGTGATGATCTGGCTTTAAGTCGATTCGATAACAAATGACGAAAACGGTCGGATTTCTCAGGTTTTTACTACATATGAACACTTTTCACATTCTCCCGTGCAACTCGGCTGCTAGTCCTCCTTTCATGCAGAATCTTATGGTCCTAGGTCATGTCCAAGGCACCAAAGCCAGCTAAAAAGTCAATAATCGATACCAAAAACTGGTATTGTACTAATTCTTACTGGCTATTACATCATCTTAGAAGCTTCATCTGTGTTCTACTATGGTGCTTTTAGTGTCTCCGCATACCGCAGCACGCGACATAGCTTTGCAGACGATAAGTACAACCGTTTCAGAGAGAAGAGCGGCCTATGTGACGATCTGGCTTTAAGTCGATTCGATAACAAATGACGAAAACGGACGGATTTCTCAGGTTTTTACTACATATGAACACTTTTCACATTCTCCCGTGCAACTCGGCAGCTAGTCCTCCTTTCATGCAGAGTCTTATGGTCCTAGCTCATGTCCAAGGCACCAAAGCCAGCTAAAAAGTCAATAATCGATACCTAAAACTTGAGTTGTACTACTTCTTACTGGCTATTACATCAACTTAGAAGCTTCATCTGTGTTCTGCTATGGTGCTTTTAGAGTCTCCACATACCGCAGCACTGCGACATAGCTTTGCAGACGATAAGTACAACCGTTTCAGAGAGAAGAGCGGCAAATGTGACGATCTGGCTTTAAGTCGATTCGATAACAAATGACGAAAACTGACGAATTTCACAGGTTTTTACTACATATGAACACTTTTCACATTCTCCCGTGCAATTCGGCTGCTAGTCCTCCTTTCATGCAGAATCTTAAGGTCCTAGCTCATGTTCAAGGCACCAAAGTCAGCTAAAAAGTCAATAATCGATATCTAAAATTTCAATTGTACTACCTCTTACTAGCTATGACATCGACATAGAAGCTTCATCTGTGTTCTAGTATGGTGCTTTTAGTGTCTCCACATACCGCAGCACGCGACATAGCTTTGCAGACGATAAGTACAACCGTTTCAGAGAGAAGACCGGCCTATGTGACGATCCTGCTTTAAGTCGATTCGGTAATATATGACGATAACGAACGGATTTCTCAGGTTTTTACTACATATGAACACTTTTCACATTCTCCCATGCATCTCGGCTGCTAGTCCTCCTTTTATGCAGAATCGTAAGGTCCTAGCTCATGTCCAAGGCACCAAAGCCAGCTAAAAATTTAATAATCGATACCTTAAACTTGAATTGTACTACCTCTTACTGGCTATTACATCAACTTATAAGCTTCATCTGTGTTCTACTATGGTGCTTTTAGTGTCTCCACATACCGCAGCACTCGACATAGCTTTGCAGACGATAAGTACAACCGTTTCAGAGAGAAGAGCGGCCAATGTGACGATCTGGCTTTAAGACGATTCGATAACCAATGACGAAAACGTACGGATTTCTCGGGTTTTTACAACATATGAACACTTTTCACTTTCTCCCGTGCAACTCGGCTGCTAGTCCTCCTTTCATGCAGAATCTTAAGGTCCTAGCTCATGTCCAAGGCACCAAAGCCAGCAAAAAAGTCAATAATCGATATCTAAAATTTCAATTGTACTACTTCTTACTGGCTATTACATCAACTTAGAAGCTTCATCTGTGTTCTACTATGCTGCTTTTAGTGTCTCCGCATACTGCAGCACGCGACATAGCTTTGCAGACGATAAGTGCAACCGTTTCAGAGAGAAGAGCGCCCAATGTGACGATCAGGCTTTAAGTCGATTCGATAACAAACGACGAAAACGGACGGATTTCTCAGGTTAAAACTACATATTAACACATTTCACATTCTCCCGTGCAACTTTTCTGCTAGTCCTCCTCTCATGCATATTCGTAAGGTCATAGCTCATGTCCAAGGCACCAAAGCCAGCTAAAAAGTCAATAATCGATACCTAAAACTTGAATTGTACTACTTCTTACTCTCTATTACATCATATTAGAAGCTTCATCTGTGTTCTACTATGGTGCTTTTAGTGTCTCCGCATACCGCAGCACGCGACATAGCTTTGCAGACGATAAGTACAACTGTTTCAGAGAGAAGAGCGGCCAATGTGACGATCTGGCTTTAAGTCGATTCGATAACAAATGACGAAAACGGACGGATTTCTCAGGTTTTTACTTCATATGAACACTTTTCACATTCTCCCGTGCAACTCGGCTGCTAGTCCGCCTTTCATGCAGAATCTTAAGGTCCTAGCTCATGTCCAAGGCACCAAAGCCAGCTAAACACTTAATAATCGATACCAAAAACTGGTATTGTACTAATTCGTACTGGCTATTACATCATCTTAGAAGCTTCATCTGTGTTCTACTATGGTGCTTTTAGTGTCTCCGCATACCGCAGCACGCGACATAGCTTTGCAGACGATAAGTACAACCGTTTCAGAGAGAAGAGCGGCCAATGTGACGATCTGGCTTTAAGTCGAATCGATAACAAATGATGAAAACGTAAGGATTTCTCAGGTTTTTATTACATATGAACACTTTTCACATTCTCCCGTGCAATTCGGCTGCTAGTCCTCCTTTCATGCAGAATCTTAAGGTCCTAGCTCATGTCCAAGGCACCAAAGCCAGCTAAAAAGTCAATAATCGATACCTAAAACTGGTATTGTACTAATTCTTACTGGCTATTACATCATCTTAGAAGCTTCATCTGTGTTCTACTATGGTCCTTTTAGTGTCTCTGCATACCGCAGCACGCGACATACCTTTCAGACGATAAGTACAACCGTTTCAGAGAGAAGAGCGGCCAATGTGACGATCTGGCTTTAAGTCGATTCGATAACAAAAGACGAAAACGGACGGATTTCTCAGGTTAATACTACATATTAACACTTTTCACATTCTCCCGTGCATCTTTTCTGCTAGTCCTCCTCTCATGCAGATTCGTAAGGACATAACTCATGTCCAAGGCACCAAAGCCAGCTAAAAGTCAATAATCGATACCTAAAACTTGAATTGTACCACTTCTTACTGGCTATTACATCAACTTAGAAGCTTCATCTGTGTCCTACTATGGTGATTTTAGTGTCTCCGCATACCACAGCATGTGACATAGCTTTGCAGACGATAAGTACAACCGTTTCAGAGAGAAGAGCGGCCAATGTGACGATCTGGCTTTAAGTCGATTCGATAACAAATGACGAAAACGGACGGATTTCTCAGGTTTTTACTACATATGAACACTTTTCACATTCTCCCGTGCAACTCGGCTGCTAGTCATCCTTTCATGCCGAATCTTAAGGTCCTAGCTCATGTCCAAGGCACCAAAGCCAGCTAAAAAGTCAATAATCGATGCCCAAATCTTGAATTGTACTACTTCTTACTGGCTATTACATCAACTTAGAAGCTTCATCTGTGTTCTGCTATGGTTATTTTGGTGTCTCCGCATACCGCAGCACGCGACATAGCTTTGCAGACGATAAGTACAACCGTTTCAGAGAGAAGAGTGGCCAATGTGACGATCCGGCTTTAAGTCGATTCGATAACAAATGACGAAAATGGACGGATTTCTCAGGTTTTTACTACATATGAAAACTTTTCACAGCCTAACGTGCAGCTCGGCTGCTAGTCCTCCTTTCATGCAGAATCTTAAGGTCCTAGCTCATGTCCAAGGCACCAAAGCCAGCTAAAAAGTCAATAATCGATATCTAAAATTTCAATTGTACTACTTCTTACTAGCTATTACATCAACTTAGAATCTTCATCTGTTTTCTACTATGCTGCTTTTAGTGCCTCCGCATACTGCAGCACGCGACATAGCTTTGCAGACGATAAGTGCAACCGTTTCAGAGAGAAGGGCGGCCAATGTCACGATCTGGCTTTAGGTCGATTCGATAACAAATGACGAAAACGGAAGGATTTCTCAGGTTTTTACTACATATGAACACTTTTCATATTCTCCCAGGCAAGTCAGCTGCTAGTCCTCCTTTCATGCAGAATCTTAAGGTCCTAGCTCATGTCCAAGTCACGAAAGCCAGCTAAAAAGTCAATAATCGATACCTAAAACTGGAATTGTACTACTTCTTACTGGCTATTACATCAACTTAGAAGCTTCATCTGTGTTCTACTATGGTGCTTTTGGTGTCTCCACATACCGCAGCACGCGACATAGATTTCAGACGATAAGTACAGCCGTTTCAGAGAGAAGGGCGGACAATGTTACGATCTGGCCTTTAGTCGACTCGATAACAAAAGACGAAAAAGGACGGATTTCTCAGGTTAATACTACATATAAGCACATTTCACATTCTCCCGTGCAACTTTTCTGCTAGTCTCCCTCTCATGCAGATTCTTAGGGTCCTAGCTCATGTCCAAGGCACCAAAGCCAGCTAAAAAGTTAATAATCGATACCTAAAACTTGAATTGTACTACTTCTTACTGGCTATTACATCAACTTAGAAGCTTCATCTGTGTCCTACTAAGGTGATTTTAGTGTCTCCACATACCGCAGCACGCGACATAGCTTTGCAGACGATAAGTACAACCGTTTCAGAGAGAAGACCGGCCAATGTGACGATCCGGCTTTAAGTCGATTCGGTAATATATGACGATAACGAACGGATTTCTCAGGTTTTTATTACATATGAACACTTTTCACATTCTCCCATGCATCTCGGCTGCTAGTCCTCCTTTCATGCAGAATCTTAAGGTCCTAGCTCATGTCCAAGGCACCAAAGCCACTAAAAATTTAATAATCGATACCTTAAACTTGAATTGTACTACCTCTTACTGGCTATTACATCAACTTATAAGCTTCATCTGTGTTCTACTATGGTGCTTTTAGTATCTCCACATACCGCAGCACTCGACATAGCTTTGCAGACGATAAGTACAACCGTTTCTGAGAGAAGAGCGCCCAATGTGACGATCAGGCTTTAAGTCGATTCGATAACAAATGACGAAAACGGTCGGATTTCTCAGGTTTTTACTACATATGAACACTTTTCACATTCTCACGTGCAAGGCTGCTGTTAGTCCTCCTTTCATGCAGAATCTTAAGGTCCTAGCTCATGTCCAAGGCACCAAAGCCAGCTAAAAAGTCAATAATCGATACCTAAAACTTGAATTGTACTACTTCTTACTCTCTATTACATCATATTAGAAGCTTCATCTGTGTTCTACTATGGTGCTTTTAGTGTCTCCGCATACCGCAGCACGCGACATAGCTTTGCAGACGATAAGTACAACCGTTTCAGAGAGAAGAGCGGCCAATGTGACGATCTGGCTTTAAGTCGATTCGTTAACAAATGACGAAAACGGAAGGATTTCTCAGGTTTTTACTACATATGTACACTTTTCACATTCTCCCGTGCAACTCGGCTTCTAGTCCTCCTTTCATGCAGAATCTTAAGGTCCTAGGTCATGTCCAAGGCACCAAAGCCAGCTAAAACATGAATAATCGATACCTAAAACTTGAATTGTACTACTTCTTACTGGCTATTACATCAACTTAGAAGCTTCATCTGTGTTCTACTATGGTGCATTTAGTGTCTCTACATACCGCAGCATGCGACATAGCTTTGCAGACTATAAGGACAACCGTTTCAGAGAGAAGGGCGGCCAATGTCACGATCTGGCTTTAGGTCGATTCGATAACAAATGACGAAAACGGAAGGATTTCTCAGGTTTTTACTACATATGAACACATTTCACTTTCTCCCGTGCAACTCGGCTGCTAGTCCTCCTTTCATGCAGAATCTTAAGGTCCTAGCTCATGTCCAAGGCACAAAAGCCAGCTAAAAAGTCAATAATCGATATCTAAAATTTCAATTTTACTACTTCTTACTAGCTATTACATCAACGTAGAAACTTCATCTGTGTTCTACTATGCTGCTTTTAATGTCTCCGCATACTGCAGCACGCGACATAGCTTTGCAGACGATAAGTGCAACCGTTTCAGAGAGAAGAGCGCCCAATGTGACGGTCAGGCTTTATGTCGATTCGATAACAAACGACGAAAACGGACGGATTTCTCAGGTTTTTACTACATATGAACACTTTTCACATTCTCCCATGCATCTCGGCTGCTAGTCCTCCTTTCATGCAGAATCTTAAGGTCCTAGCTCATGTCCAAGGCACCAAGGCCAGCAAAAAATTTAAAAATCGATACCTTAAACTTGAATTGTACTACCTCTTACTGGCTATTACATCAACTTATAAGCTTCATCTGTGTTCTACTATGGTGCTTTTAGTATCTCCACATACCGCAGCACTCGACATAGCTTTGCAGACGATAAGTACAACCGTTTCTGAGAGAAGAGCGGCCAATGTGACGATCTGGCTTTAAGTCGATTCGATAACAAATGACGAAAACGGTCGGATTTCTCAGGTTTTTACTACATATGAACACTTTTCACATTCGCACGTGCAATGCGGCTGTTAGTCCTCCTTTCATGCAGAATCTTAAGGTCCTAGCTCATGTCCAAGGCACCAAAGCCAGCTAAAAAGTCTATAATCGATACCTAAAACTTGACTTGTACTACTTCTTACTGGCTATTACATCAACTTAGAATCTTCATCTGTGTTCTACTATGGTGCTTTTAGTGTCTCCACATACCGCAGCACGCGACATAGCTTTGCAGACGATAAGTACAACCGTTTCTGAGAGGGAAGAGCGGCCAATGTGACGATCTGGCTTTAAGTCGATTCCATAACAAATGACGAAAACGGACGGATTTCTCAGGTTTTTACTACATATGAACACTTTTCACATTCTCCCGTGCAACTCGGCTGCTAACCCTCCTTTCATGCAGAATCTTAAGGTCCTAGCTCATGTCCAAGTCACCAAAGCCAGCTATAAGTCAATAATCGATACCCAAAACTGGTATTGTACTAATTCTTACTGGGTATTACATCATCTTAGAAGCTTCATCTGTGTTCTACTATGGTGCTTTTAGTGTCTCCGCATACCGCAGCACGCGACTTAGCTTTCAGACGATAAGTACAACCGTTTCGGAGAGAAGAGCGGCCAATGTGACGATCTGCCTTTAAGTCGATTCGATAACAAATGACAAAACGGACGGACTTCTCAGGTTTTTACTACATAAGAACACTTTTCACATTCTCCCGTGCAACTCGGCTGCTAGTCCTCCTTTCATGCAGAATCTTAAGGTCCTAGCTCATGTCCAAGGCACCAAAGCCAGCTAAAAAGTCAATAATCGATATCTAAAATTCCAATTGTACTACTTCTTACTAGCTATTACATCAACTTAGAAGCTTCATCTGTGTTCTACTATGGTGATTTTAGTGTCTCCGCATACCGCAGCACGCGACATAGCTTTGCAGACGATAAGTACAACCGTTTCAGAGAGAAGAGCGGCCAATGTCACGATCCGATTTAAGTCGATTCGATTACATATTACGTAAATGGACGGATTTCTCAGGTTTTTACTACATATGAAAACTTTTCACATCCTCCCGTGCAACTCGGCTGCTAGTCCTCCTTTCATGCAGAATCTTGAGGTCCTAGCTCATGTCCAAGGCACCAAAGCCAGCTAAAAAGTCAATAATCGATACCTAAAACTTGAATTGTACTACCTCTTACTAGCTATTACATCAACTTAGAAGCTTCATCTGAGTTCTACTATGGTGCTTTTAGTGTCTCCACATGAAGCAGCACGCGACATAGCTTTGCAGACGATAAGTACAACCGTTTCAGAGCGAAGAGCAGCCAATGTGACGATCTGGCTTTAAGACGAATCGATAACCAATGACGAAAACGTATGGATTTCTCAGGTTTTTACTACATATGAACACTTTTCACATTCTCCCGTACAACTCGGCTGCTAGTCCTTCTTTCATGCAGAATCTTAAGGTCCTAGCTCATGTCCAAGGCACCAAAGCCAGCTACAAAGTCAATAATCGATACCTAAAACTTGAATTGTACTACTTCTTACTGGCTATTACATCAACTTAGAAGCTTCATCTGTGTTCTACTATGGTGCATTTAGTGTCTCTACATACCGCAGCACGCGACATAGCTTTGCAGGCGATAAGTACAACCGTTTCAGAGAGGAGAGCGGCCAATGTGACGATCCGGCTTTAAGTCGATTCGTTAACAAATGACGATGGCGAACGGATCTCTCAGGTTTTTACTACATATGAACACTTTTCACAATCTCCCGTGCAACTCGGCTGCTAGTCCTCCTTTCATGCAGAATCTTAAGGTCCTAGCTCATGTCCAAGGCACCAAAGCCAGCTGAAAGTCAATAATCGATAAGTAAAACTTGAATTGTACTATTTCTTACTGGCTATTACATCAACTTAGAAGCTTCATCCGTGTTTTACTATGGTATTTTTAGTGTCTCCACATACTGCTGCACGCGACATAGCTTTGCAGACGATAAGTACAACCGTTTCAGAGAGAAGAGCGGCCAATGTGACGATCTAGCTTTAAGTCGATTCGATAACGAATGACGAAAACGGACGGATTTCTCAGGTTTTTACTACATATGAACACTTTTCACATTCTCCCATGCATCTCGGCTGCTAGTCCTCCTTTTATGCAGAATCGTAAGGTCCTAGCTCATGTCCAAGCCACCAAAGCCAGCTAAAAATTTAATAATCGATACCTTAAACTTGAATTGTACTACCTCTTACTGGCTATTACATCAACTTATAAGCTTCATCTGTGTTCTACTATGGTGCTTTTAGTGTCTCCACATACCGCAGCACTCGACATAGCTTTGCAGACGATAAGTACAACCGTTTCAGAGAGAAGAGCGGCCAATGTGACGATCTGGCTTTAAGACGATTCGATAACCAATGACGAAAACGTACGGATTTCTCGGGTTTTTACAACATATGAACACTTTTCACTTTCTCCCGTGCAACTCGGCTGCTAGTCCTCCTTTCATGCAGAATCTTAAGGTCCTAGCTCATGTCCAAGGCACCAAAGCCAGCAAAAAAGTCAATAATCGATATCTAAAATTTCAATTGTACTACTTCTTACTGGCTATTACATCAACTTAGAAGCTTCATCTGTGTTCTACTATGCTGCTTTTAGTGTCTCCGCATACTGCAGCACGCGACATAGCTTTGCAGACGATAAGTGCAACCGTTTCAGAGAGAAGAGCGCCCAATGTGACGATCAGGCTTTAAGTCGATTCGATAACAAACGACGAAAACGGACGGATTTCTCAGGTTAAAACTACATATTAACACATTTCACATTCTCCCGTGCAACTTTTCTGCTAGTCCTCCTCTCATGCATATTCGTAAGGTCATAGCTCATGTCCAAGGCACCAAAGCCAGCTAAAAAGTCAATAATCGATACCTAAAACTTGAATTGTACTACTTCTTACTCTCTATTACATCATATTAGAAGCTTCATCTGTGTTCTACTATGGTGCTTTTAGTGTCTCCGCATACCGCAGCACGCGACATAGCTTTGCAGACGATAAGTACAACTGTTTCAGAGAGAAGAGCGGCCAATGTGACGATCTGGCTTTAAGTCGATTCGTTAACAAATGACGAAAACGGACGGATTTCTCAGGTTTTTACTTCATATGAACACTTTTCACATTCTCCCGTGCAACTCGGCTGCTAGTCCGCCTTTCATGCAGAATCTTAAGGTCCTAGCTCATGTCCAAGGCACCAAAGCCAGCTAAACACTTAATAATCGATACCAAAAACTGGTATTGTACTAATTCGTACTGGCTATTACATCATCTTAGAAGCTTCATCTGTGTTCTACTATGGTGCTTTTAGTGTCTCCGCATACCGCAGCACGCGACATAGCTTTGCAGACGATAAGTACAACCGTTTCAGAGAGAAGAGCGGCCAATGTGACGATCTGGCTTTAAGTCGAATCGATAACAAATGATGAAAACGTAAGGATTTCTCAGGTTTTTATTACATATGAACACTTTTCACATTCTCCCGTGCAATTCGGCTGCTAGTCCTCCTTTCATGCAGAATCTTAAGGTCCTAGCTCATGTCCAAGGCACCAAAGCCAGCTAAAAAGTCAATAATCGATACCTAAAACTGGTATTGTACTAATTCTTACTGGCTATTACATCATCTTAGAAGCTTCATCTGTGTTCTACTATGGTCCTTTTAGTGTCTCTGCATACCGCAGCACGCGACATACCTTTCAGACGATAAGTACAACCGTTTCAGAGAGAAGAGCGGCCAATGTGACGATCTGGCTTTAAGTCGATTCGATAACAAAAGACGAAAACGGACGGATTTCTCAGGTTAATACTACATATTAACACTTTTCACATTCTCCCGTGCATCTTTTCTGCTAGTCCTCCTCTCATGCAGATTCGTAAGGACATAACTCATGTCCAAGGCACCAAAGCCAGCTAAAAGTCAATAATCGATACCTAAAACTTGAATTGTACCACTTCTTACTGGCTATTACATCAACTTAGAAGCTTCATCTGTGTCCTACTATGGTGATTTTAGTGTCTCCGCATACCACAGCATGTGACATAGCTTTGCAGACGATAAGTACAACCGTTTCAGAGAGAAGAGCGGCCAATGTGACGATCTGGCTTTAAGTCGATTCGATAACAAATGACGAAAACGGACGGATTTCTCAGGTTTTTACTACATATGAACACTTTTCACATTCTCCCGTGCAACTCGGCTGCTAGTCATCCTTTCATGCCGAATCTTAAGGTCCTAGCTCATGTCCAAGGCACCAAAGCCAGCTAAAAAGTCAATAATCGATGCCCAAATCTTGAATTGTACTACTTCTTACTGGCTATTACATCAACTTAGAAGCCTCATCTGTGTTCTGCTATGGTTATTTTGGTGTCTCCGCATACCGCAGCACGCGACATAGCTTTGCAGACGATAAGTACAACCGTTTCAGAGAGAAGAGTGGCCAATGTGACGATCCGGCTTTAAGTCGATTCGATAACAAATGACGAAAATGGACGGATTTCTCAGGTTTTTACTACATATGAAAACTTTTCACAGCCTAACGTGCAGCTCGGCTGCTAGTCCTCCTTTCATGCAGAATCTTAAGGTCCTAGCTCATGTCCAAGGCACCAAAGCCAGCTAAAAAGTCAATAATCGATATCTAAAATTTCAATTGTACTACTTCTTACTAGCTATTACATCAACTTAGAATCTTCATCTGTTTTCTACTATGCTGCTTTTAGTGCCTCCGCATACTGCAGCACGCGACATAGCTTTGCAGACGATAAGTGCAACCGTTTCAGAGAGAAGGGCGGCCAATGTCACGATCTGGCTTTAGGTCGATTCGATAACAAATGACGAAAACGGAAGGATTTCTCAGGTTTTTACTACATATGAACACTTTTCATATTCTCCCAGGCAAGTCAGCTGCTAGTCCTCCTTTCATGCAGAATCTTAAGGTCCTAGCTCATGTCCAAGTCACGAAAGCCAGCTAAAAAGTCAATAATCGATACCTAAAACTGGAATTGTACTACTTCTTACTGGCTATTACATCAACTTAGAAGCTTCATCTGTGTTCTACTATGGTGCTTTTGGTGTCTCCACATACCGCAGCACGCGACATAGATTTCAGACGATAAGTACAGCCGTTTCAGAGAGAAGGGCGGACAATGTTACGATCTGGCCTTTAGTCGACTCGATAACAAAAGACGAAAACGGACGGATTTCTCAGGTTAATACTACATATAAGCACATTTCACATTCTCCCGTGCAACTTTTCTGCTAGTCTCCCTCTCATGCAGATTCTTAGGGTCCTAGCTCATGTCCAAGGCACCAAAGCCAGCTAAAAAGTTAATAATCGATACCTAAAACTTGAATTGTACTACTTCTTACTGGCTATTACATCAACTTAGAAGCTTCATCTGTGTCCTACTAAGGTGATTTTAGTGTCTCCACATACCGCAGCACGCGACATAGCTTTGCAGACGATAAGTACAACCGTTTCAGCGAGAAGACCGGCCAATGTGACGATCCGGCTCTAAGTCGATTCGGTAATATATGACGATAACGAACGGATTTCTCAGGTTTTTATTACATATGAACACTTTTCACATTCTCCCATGCATCTCGGCTGCTAGTCCTCCTTTCATGCAGAATCTTAAGGTCCTAGCTCATGTCCAAGGCACCAAAGCCAGCTAAAAATTTAATAATCGATACCTTAAACTTGAATTGTACTACCTCTTACTGGCTATTACATCAACTTATAAGCTTCATCTGTGTTCTACTATGGTGCTTTTAGTATCTCCACATACCGCAGCACTCGACATAGCTTTGCAGACGATAAGTACAACCGTTTCTGAGAGAAGAGCGCCCAATGTGACGATCAGGCTTTAAGTCGATTCGATAACAAATGACGAAAACGGTCGGATTTCTCAGGTTTTTACTACATATGAACACTTTTCACATTCTCACGTGCAAGGCTGCTGTTAGTCCTCCTTTCATGCAGAATCTTAAGGTCCTAGCTCATGTCCAAGGCACCAAAGCCAGCTAAAAAGTCAATAATCGATACCTAAAACTTGAATTGTACTACTTCTTACTCTCTATTACATCATATTAGAAGCTTCATCTGTGTTCTACTATGGTGCTTTTAGTGTCTCCGCATACCGCAGCACGCGACATAGCTTTGCAGACGATAAGTACAACCGTTTCAGAGAGAAGAGCGGCCAATGTGACGATCTGGCTTTAAGTCGATTCGTTAACAAATGACGAAAACGGAAGGATTTCTCAGGTTTTTACTACATATGTACACTTTTCACATTCTCCCGTGCAACTCGGCTGCTAGTCCTCCTTTCATGCAGAATCTTAAGGTCCTAGCTCATGTCCAAG
Organism: Schistocerca gregaria; assembly: GCF_023897955.1. NCBI lineage: Eukaryota > Metazoa > Arthropoda > Insecta > Orthoptera > Acrididae > Schistocerca > Schistocerca gregaria. Next base: position 14,270,049 of record NW_026061702.1, read on the forward strand.
GCACCAAAGCCAGCTAAAACATGAATAATCGATACCTAAAACTTGAATTGTACTACTTCTTACTGGCTATTACATCAACTTAGAAGCTTCATCTGTGTTCTACTATGGTGCATTTAGTGTCTCTACATACCGCAGCATGCGACATAGCTTTGCAGACTATAAGGACAACCGTTTCAGAGAGAAGGGCGGCCAATGTCACGATCTGGCTTTAGGTCGATTCGATAACAAATGACGAAAACGGAAGGATTTCTCAGGTTTTTACTACATATGAACACATTTCACTTTCTCCCGTGCAACTCGGCTGCTAGTCCTCCTTTCATGCAGAATCTTAAGGTCCTAGCTCATGTCCAAGGCACAAAAGCCAGCTAAAAAGTCAATAATCGATATCTAAAATTTCAATTTTACTACTTCTTACTAGCTATTACATCAACGTAGAAACTTCATCTGTGTTCTACTATGCTGCTTTTAGTGTCTCCGCATACTGCAGCACGCGACATAGCTTTGCAGACGATAAGTGCAACCGTTTCAGAGAGAAGAGCGCCCAATGTGACGGTCAGGCTTTATGTCGATTCGATAACAAACGACGAAAACGGACGGATTTCTCAGGTTTTTACTACATATGAACACTTTTCACATTCTCCCATGCATCTCGGCTGCTAGTCCTCCTTTCATGCAGAATCTTAAGGTCCTAGCTCATGTCCAAGGCACCAAGGCCAGCAAAAAATTTAATAATCGATACCTTAAACTTGAATTGTACTACCTCTTACTGGCTATTACATCAACTTATAAGCTTCATCTGTGTTCTACTATGGTGCTTTTAGTATCTCCACATACCGCAGCACTCGACATAGCTTTGCAGACGATAAGTACAACCGTTTCTGAGAGAAGAGCGGCCAATGTGACGATCTGGCTTTAAGTCGATTCGATAACAAATGACGAAAACGGTCGGATTTCTCAGGTTTTTACTACATATGAACACTTTTCACATTCGCACGTGCAAGGCGGCTGTTAGTCCTCCTTTCATGCAGAATCCTAAGGTCCTAGCTCATGTCCAAGGCACCAAAGCCAGCTAAAAAGTCTATAATCGATACCTAAAACTTGACTTGTACTACTTCTTACTGGCTATTACATCAACTTAGAATCTTCATCTGTGTTCTACTATGGTGCTTTTAGTGTCTCCACATACCGCAGCACGCGACATAGCTTTGCAGACGATAAGTACAACCGTTTCTGAGAGGGAAGAGCGGCCAATGTGACGATCTGGCTTTAAGTCGATTCCATAACAAATGACGAAAACGGACGGATTTCTCAGGTTTTTACTACATATGAACACTTTTCACATTCTCAAGTGCAACTCGGCTGCTAACCCTCCTTTCATGCAGAATCTTAAGGTCCTAGCTCATGTCCAAGTCACCAAAGCCAGCTATAAGTCAATAATCGATACCCAAAACTGGTATTGTACTAATTCTTACTGGGTATTACATCATCTTAGAAGCTTCATCTGTGTTCTACTATGGTGCTTTTAGTGTCTCCGCATACCGCAGCACGCGACTTAGCTTTCAGACGATAAGTACAACCGTTTCGGAGAGAAGAGCGGCCAATGTGACGATCTGCCTTTAAGTCGATTCGATAACAAATGACAAAACGGACGGACTTCTCAGGTTTTTACTACATATGAACACTTTTCACATTCTCCCGTGCAACTCGGCTGCTAGTCCTCCTTTCATGCAGAATCTTAAGGTCCTAGCTCATGTCCAAGGCACCAAAGCCAGCTAAAAAGTCAATAATCGATATCTAAAATTCCAATTGTACTACTTCTTACTAGCTATTACATCAACTTAGAAGCTTCATCTGTGTTCTACTATGGTGATTTTAGTGTCTCCGCATACCGCAGCACGCGACATAGCTTTGCAGACGATAAGTACAACCGTTTCAGAGAGAAGAGCGGCCAATGTCACGATCCGATTTAAGTCGATTCGATTACATATTACGTAAATGGACGGATTTCTCAGGTTTTTACTACATATGAAAACTTTTCACATCCTCCCGTGCAACTCGGCTGCTAGTCCTCCTTTCATGCAGAATCTTGAGATCCTAGCTCATGTCCAAGGCACCAAAGCCAGCTAAAAAGTCAATAATCGATACCTAAAACTTGAATTGTACTACCTCTTACTAGCTATTACATCAACTTAGAAGCTTCATCTGAGTTCTACTATGGTGCTTTTAGTGTCTCCACATGAAGCAGCACGCGACATAGCTTTGCAGACGATAAGTACAACCGTTTCAGAGCGAAGAGCAGCCAATGTGACGATCTGGCTTTAAGACGAATCGATAACCAATGACGAAAACGTATGGATTTCTCAGGTTTTTACTACATATGAACACTTTTCACATTCTCCCGTACAACTCGGCTGCTAGTCCTTCTTTCATGCAGAATCTTAAGGTCCTAGCTCATGTCCAAGGCACCAAAGCCAGCTACAAAGTCAATAATCGATACCTAAAACTTGAATTGTACTACTTCTTACTGGCTATTACATCAACTTAGAAGCTTCATCTGTGTTCTACTATGGTGCATTTAGTGTCTCTACATACCGCAGCACGCGACATAGCTTTGCAGGCGATAAGTACAACCGTTTCAGAGAGGAGAGCGGCCAATGTGACGATCCGGCTTTAAGTCGATTCGTTAACAAATGACGATGGCGAACGGATCTCTCAGGTTTTTACTACATATGAACACTTTTCACAATCTCCCGTGCAACTCGGCTGCTAGTCCTCCTTTCATGCAGAATCTTAAGGTCCTAGCTCATGTCCAAGGCACCAAAGCCAGCTGAAAGTCAATAATCGATAAGTAAAACTTGAATTGTACTATTTCTTACTGGCTATTACATCAACTTAGAAGCTTCATCCGTGTTTTACTATGGTATTTTTAGTGTCTCCGCATACTGCTGCACGCGACATAGCTTTGCAGACGATAAGTACAACCGTTTCAGAGAGAAGAGCGGCCAATGTGACGATCTAGCTTTAAGTCGATTCGATAACGAATGACGAAAACGGACGGATTTCTCAGGTTTTTACTACATATGAACACTTTTCACATTCTCCCGTGCAACTCGGCTGCTAGTCCTCCTTTCATGCCGAATCATAAGGTCCTACCTCATGTCCAAGGCACCAAAGCCAGCTAAAAGTCAATAATCGATGATTAAAACTTGAATTGTACTACTTCGTACTGGCTATTACATCAACTTAGAAGCTTCATCTGTGTTCTACTATGGTTATTTTGGTGTCTCCGCATACCGCAGCACGCGACATAGCTTTGCAGACGATAAGTACAACCGTTTCAGAGAGAAGAGTGGCCAATGTGACGATCCGGCTTTAAGTCGATTCGATAACAAATGACGAAAATGGACGGATTTCTCAGGTTTTTACTACATATGAAAACTTTTCATATCCTAACATGCAGCTCGGCTGCTAGTCCCCCTTTCATGCAGAATCTTAAGCTCCTAGCTCATGTCCAAGGCACCAAAGCCAGCTAAAAAGTCAATAATCGATATCTAAAATTCCAATTGTACTACTTCTTACTATCTATTACATCAACTTAGACGCTTCATCTGTATTCTACTATGGTGATTTTAGTGTCTCCGCATACCGCAGCACGCGACATAGCTTTGCAGACGATAAGTACAACCATTTCAGAGAGAAGACCGGCCAATGTGACGATCCGGCTTTAAGTCGATTCGGTAATATATGAAGATAACGAACGGATTTATTAGGTTTTTACTACATATGAACACTTTTCACATTCTCCCATGCATCTCGGCTGCTAGTCCTCCTTTCATGCAGAATCTTAAGGTCCTAGCTCATGTCCAAGGCACCAAAGCCAGCTAAAAATTTAATAATCGATACCTTAAACTTGAATTGTACTACCTCTTACTGGCTATTACATCAACTTATAAGCTTCATCTGTGTTCTACTATGGTGCTTTTAGTATCTCCACATACCGCAGCACTCGACATAGCTTTGCAGACGATAAGTACAACCGTTTCTGAGAGACGAGCGGCCAATGTGACGATCTGGCTTTAAGTCGATTCGATAACAAATGAAGAAAACGGTCGGATTTCTCAGGTTTTTACTACATATGAACACTTTTCACATTCGCACGTGCAAGGCGGCTGTTAGTCCTCCTTTCATGCAGAATCTTAAGGTCCTAGCTCATGTCCAAGGCACCAAAGCCAGCTAAAAAGTCTATAATCGATACCTAAAACTTGACATGTACTACTACTTACTGGCTATTACATCAACTTAGAATCTTCATCTGTGTTCTACTATGGTGCTTTTAGTGTCTCCACATACCGCTGCACGCGACATATCTTTGCAGACGATAAGTACAACCGTTTCAGAGTGGGAAGAGCGGCCAATGTGACGATCTGGCTTTAAGTCGATTCCATAACAAATGACGAAAACGGACGGATTTCTCAGGTTTTTACTACATATGAACACTTTTCACATTCTCCCGTGCAACTCGGCTGCTAACCCTCCTTTCATGCAGAATCTTAAGGTCCTAGCTCATGTCCAAGTCACCAAAGCCAGCTATAAGTCAATAATCGATACCCAAAACTGGTATTGTACTAATTCTTACTGGCTATTACATCATCTTAGAAGCTTCATCTGTGTTCTACTATGGTGCTTTTAGTGTCTCCGCATACCGCAGCATGCCACATAGCTTTGCAGACGATAAGTACAACCGTTTCGGAGAGAAGAGCGGCCAATGTGACGATCTGGCTTTAAGTCGAATTTATAACAAATGACAAAACGGACGGACTTCTCAGGTTTTTACCACATATGAACACTTTTCACATTCTCCCGTGCAACTCGGCTGCTAGTCCTCCTTTCATGCAGAATCTTAAGGTCCTAGCTCATGTCCAAGGCACCAAAGCCAGCTAAAAAGTCAATAATCGATATCTAAAATTCCAATTGTACTACTTCTTACTAGCTATTACATCAACTTAGAAGCTTCATCTGTGTTCTACTATGGTGATTTTAGTGTCTCCGCATACCGCAGCACGCGACATAGCTTTGCAGACGATAAGTACAACCGTTTCAGAGAGAAGAGCGGCCAATATCACGATCCGATTTAAGTCGATTCGATTACATATTACGTAAATGGACGGATTTCTCAGGTTTTTACTACATATGAAAACTTTTCACATCCTCCCGTGCAACTCGGCTGCTACTCCTCCTTTCATGCAGAATCTTGAGGTCCTAGCTCATGTCCAAGGCACCAAAGCCAGCTAAAAAGTCAATAATCGATACCTAAAACTTGAATTGTACTACCTCTTACTAGCTATTACATCAACTTAGAAGCTTCATCTGTGTTCTACTATGGTCCTTTTAGTGTCTCCACATGAAGCAGCACGCGACATAGCTTTGCAGACGATAAGTACAACCGTTTCAGAGAGAGGAGCAGCCAATGTGACGATCTGGCTTTAAGACGAATCGATAACCAATGACGAAAACGTATGGATTTCTCAGGTTTTTACTACATATGAACACTTTTCACATTCTCCCGTACAACTCGGCTGCTAGTCCTTCTTTCATGCAGAATCTTAAGGTCCTAGCTCATGTCCAAGGCACCAAAGCCAGCTACAAAGTCAATAATCGATACCTAAAACTTGAATTGTACTACTTCTTACTGGCTATTACATCAACTTAGAAGCTTCATCTGTGTTCTACTATGGTGCATTTAGTGTCTCTACATACCGCAGCACGCGACATAGCTTTGCAGACGATAAGTACAACCGTTTCAGAGAGGAGAGCGGCCAATGTGACGATCTGGCTTTAAGTCGATTCGTTAACAAATGACGATGGCGAACGGATCTCTCAGGTTTTTACTACATATGAACACTTTTCACTATCTCCCGTGCAACTCGGCTGCTAGTCCTCCTTTCATGCAGAATCTTTAGGTCCTAGCTCATGTCCAAGGCACCAAAGCCAGCTGAAAGTCAATAATCGATAAGTAAAACTTGAATTGTACTATTTCTTACTGGCTATTACATCAACTTAGAAGCTTCATCGGTGTTTTACTATGGTATTTTTAGTGTCTCCGCATACCGTAGCACAAGACATAGCTTTGCAGACGGTAAGTACAACCGTTTCAGAGAGAAGGGCGGACAATGTGACGATCTGGCTTTAAGTCGATTCGATAACAAAAGACGAAAACGGACGGATTTCTCAGGTTAAAACTACATATTAACACATTTCACATTCTCCCGTGCAACTTTTCTGCTAGTCCTCCTCTCATGCAGATTCGTAAGGTCATAGCTCATGTCCAAGGCACCAAAGCCAGCTAAAAAGTCAATAATCGATACCTAAAACTTGAATTGTACTACTTCTTACTCTCTATTACATCATATTAGAAGCTTCATCTGTGTTCTGCTATGGTGCTTTTAGTGTCTCCGCATACCGCAGCACGCGATATAGCTTTGCAGACGATAAGTACAACCGTTTCAGAGAGAAGAGCGGCCAATGTGACGATCTGGCTTTAAGTCGATTCGTTAACAAATGACGAAAACGGAAGGATTTCTCAGGTTTTTACTACATATGTACACTTTTCACATTCTCCCGTGCAACTCGGCTGCTAGTCCTCCTTTCATGCAGAATCTTAAGGTCCTAGCTCATGTCCAAGGCACCAAAGCCAGATAAAACGTGAATAATCGATACCTAAAACTTGAATTGTACTACTTCTTACTGGCTATTACATCATCTTAGAAGCTTCATCTGTGTTCTACTATGGTGCTTTTAGTGTCTCCGCATACCGCAGCATGCGACATAGCTTTGCAGACGATAAGTACAACCGTTTCAGAGAGAAGAGCGTCAATGTGGCGATCTGGCTTTAAGTCGATTCGATAACAAATGACGAAAACGGACGGATTTCTCAGGTTTTTACTACATATGAACACTTTTCACATTCTCCCGTGCAACTCGGCTGCTAGTCCTCCTTTCATGCCGAATCATAAGGTCCTAGCTCATGTCCAAGACACCAAAGCCAGCTAAAAGTCAATAATCGATGATTAAAACTTGAATTGTACTACATCTTACTGGCTATTACATCAACTTAGAAGCTTCATCTGTGTTCTACTATGGTTATTTTGGAGTCTCCGCATACCGCAGCACGCGACATAGCTTTGCAGACGATAAGTACAACCGTTTCAGAGAGAAGAGTGGCCAATGTGACGATCCGGCTTTAAGTCGATTCGATAACAAATGACGAAAATGGACGGATTTCTCAGGTTTTTACTACATATGAAAACTTTTCATATCCTAACGTGCAGCTCGGCTGCTAGTCCCCCTTTCATGCAGGATCTTAAGCTCCTAGCTCATGTCCAAGGCACCAAAGCCAGCTAAAAAGTCAATAATCGATATCTAAAATTCCAATTGTACTACTTCTTACTAGCTATTACATCAACTTAGAAGCTTCATCTGTGTTCTACTATGGTGCTTTTAGTGTCTCCACATACCGCAGCACGCGACATAGCTTTCAGACGATAAGTACAACCGTTTCGGAGAGAAGAGCGGCCAATGTGACGATCTGCCTTTAAGTCGATTCGATAACAAATGACAAAACGGACGGACTTCTCAGGTTTTTACTACATATGAACACTTTTCACATTCTCCCGTGCAACTCGGCTGCTAGTCCTCCTTTCATGCAGAATCTTAAGGTCCTAGCTCATGTCCAAGGCACCAAAGCCAGCTAAAAAGTCAATAATCGATATTTAAAATTCCAATTGTACTACTTCTTACTAGCTATTACATCAACTTAGAAGCTTCATCTGTGTTCTACTATGGTGCTTTTAGTGTCTCCGCATACCGCAGCACGCGACATAGCTTTGCAGACGATAAGTACAACCGTTTCAGAGAGAAGAGCGGCCAATGTCACGATCCGATTTAAGTCGATTCGATTACATATTACGTAAATGGACGGATTTCTCAGGTTTTTACTACATATGAAAACTTTTCACATCCTCCCGTGCAACTCGGCTGCTAGTCCTCCTTTCATGCAGAATCTTAAGGTCCTAGCTCATGTCCAAGGCACCAAAGCCAGCTAAAAAGTCAATAATCGATACCTAAAACTTGAATTGTACTACCTCTTACTAGCTATTACATCAACTTAGAAGCTTCATCTGTGTTCTACTATGGTCCTTTTAGTGTCTCCACATGAAGCAGCACGCGACATAGCTTTGCAGACGATAAGTACAACCGTTTCAGAGAGAGGAGCAGCCAATGTGACGATCTGGCTTTAAGACGAATCGATAACCAATGACGAAAACGTATGGATTTCTCAGGTTTTTACTACATATGAACACTTTTCACATTCTCCCGTACAACTCGGCTGCTAGTCCTTCTTTCATGCAGAATCTTAAGGTCCTAGCTCATGTCCAAGGCACCAAAGCCAGCTACAAAGTCAATAATCGATACCTAAAACTTGAATTGTACTACTTCTTACTGGCTATTACATCAACTTAGAAGCTTCATCTGTGTTCTACTATGGTGCATTTAGTGTCTCTACATACCGCAGCACGCGACATAGCTTTGCAGACGATAAGTACAACCGTTTCAGAGAGGAGAGCGGCCAATGTGACGATCTGGCTTTAAGTCGATTCGTTAACAAATGACGATGGCGAACGGATCTCTCAGGTTTTTACTACATATGAACACTTTTCACTATCTCCCGTGCAACTCGGCTGCTAGTCCTCCTTTCATGCAGAATCTTTAGGTCCTAGCTCATGTCCAAGGCACCAAAGCCAGCTGAAAGTCAATAATCGATAAGTAAAACTTGAATTGTACTATTTCTTACTGGCTATTACATCAACTTAGAAGCTTCATCGGTGTTTTACTATGGTATTTTTAGTGTCTCCGCATACCGTAGCACAAGACATAGCTTTGCAGACGGTAAGTACAACCGTTTCAGAGAGAAGGGCGGACAATGTGACGATCTGGCTTTAAGTCGATTCGATAACAAAAGACGAAAACGGACGGATTTCTCAGGTTAAAACTACATATTAACACATTTCACATTCTCCCGTGCAACTTTTCTGCTAGTCCTCCTCTCATGCAGATTCGTAAGGTCATAGCTCATGTCCAAGGCACCAAAGCCAGCTAAAAAGTCAATAATCGATACCTAAAACTTGAATTGTACTACTTCTTACTCTCTATTACATCATATTAGAAGCTTCATCTGTGTTCTGCTATGGTGCTTTTAGTGTCTCCGCATACCGCAGCACGCGACATAGCTTTGCAGACGATAAGTACAACCGTTTCAGAGAGAAGAGCGGCCAATGTGACGATCTGGCTTTAAGTCGATTCGTTAACAAATGACGAAAACGGAAGGATTTCTCAGGTTTTTACTACATATGTACACTTTTCACATTCTCCCGTGCAACTCGGCTGCTAGTCCTCCTTTCATGCAGAATCTTAAGGTCCTAGCTCATGTCCAAGGCACCAAAGCCAGATAAAACGTGAATAATCGATACCTAAAACTTGAATTGTACTACTTCTTACTGGCTATTACATCATCTTAGAAGCTTCATCTGTGTTCTACTATGGTGCTTTTAGTGTCTCCGCATACCGCAGCATGCGACATAGCTTTGCAGACGATAAGTACAACCGTTTCAGAGAGAAGAGCGTCAATGTGGCGATCTGGCTTTAAGTCGATTCGATAACAAATGACGAAAACGGACGGATTTCTCAGGTTTTTACTACATATGAACACTTTTCACATTCTCCCGTGCAACTCGGCTGCTAGTCCTCCTTTCATGCCGAATCATAAGGTCCTAGCTCATGTCCAAGACACCAAAGCCAGCTAAAAGTCAATAATCGATGATTAAAACTTGAATTGTACTACATCTTACTGGCTATTACATCAACTTAGAAGCTTCATCTGTGTTCTACTATGGTTATTTTGGAGTCTCCGCATACCGCAGCACGCGACATAGCTTTGCAGACGATAAGTACAACCGTTTCAGAGAGAAGAGTGGCCAATGTGACGATCCGGCTTTAAGTCGATTCGATAACAAATGACGAAAATGGACGGATTTCTCAGGTTTTTACTACATATGAAAACTTTTCATATCCTAACGTGCAGCTCGGCTGCTAGTCCCCCTTTCATGCAGGATCTTAAGCTCCTAGCTCATGTCCAAGGCACCAAAGCCAGCTAAAAAGTCAATAATCGATATCTAAAATTCCAATTGTACTACTTCTTACTAGCTATTACATCAACTTAGAAGCTTCATCTGTGTTCTACTATGGTGCTTTTAGTGTCTCCACATACCGCAGCACGCGACATAGCTTTCAGACGATAAGTACAACCGTTTCGGAGAGAAGAGCGGCCAATGTGACGATCTGCCTTTAAGTCGATTCGATAACAAATGACAAAACGGACGGACTTCTCAGGTTTTTACTACATATGAACACTTTTCACATTCTCCCGTGCAACTCGGCTGCTAGTCCTCCTTTCATGCAGAATCTTAAGGTCCTAGCTCATGTCCAAGGCACCAAAGCCAGCTAAAAAGTCAATAATCGATATTTAAAATTCCAATTGTACTACTTCTTACTACCTATTACATCAACTTAGAAGCTTCATCTGTGTTCTACTATGGTGCTTTTAGTGTCTCCGCATACCGCAGCACGCGACATAGCTTTGCAGACGATAAGTACAACCGTTTCAGAGAGAAGAGCGGCCAATGTCACGATCCGATTTAAGTCGATTCGATTACATATTACGTAAATGGACGGATTTCTCAGGTTTTTACTACATATGAAAACTTTTCACATCCTCCCGTGCAACTCGGCTGCTAGTCCTCCTTTCATGCAGAATCTTAAGGTCCTAGCTCATGTCCAAGGCACCAAAGCCAGCTAAAAAGTCAATAATCGATACCTAAAACTTGAATTGTACTACCTCTTACTAGCTATTACATCAACTTAGAAGCTTCATCTGTGTTCTACTATGGTGCTTTTAGTGTCTCCACATGAAGCAGCACGCGACATAGCTTTGCAGACGATAAGTACAACCGTTTCAGAGCGAAGAGCAGCCAATGTGACGATCTGGCTTTAAGACGAATCGATAACCAATGACGAAAACGTATGGATTTCTCAGGTTTTTACTACATATGAACACTTTTCACATTCTGCCGTACAACTCTGCTGCTAGTCCTTCTTTCATGCAGAATCTTAAGGTCCTAGCTCATGTCCAAGGCACCAAAGCCAGCTACAAAGTCAATAATCGATACCTAAAACTTGAATTGTACTACTTCTTACTGGCTATTACATCAACTTAGAAGCTTCATCTGTGTTCTACTATGGTGCATTTAGTGTCTCTACATACCGCAGCACGCGACATAGCTTTGCAGGCGATAAGTACAACCGTTTCAGAGAGGAGAGCGGCCAATATGACGATCCGGCTTTAAGTCGATTCGTTAACAAATGACGATGGCGGACGGATCTCTCAGGTTTGTACTACATATGAACACTTTTCACAATCTCCCGTGCAACTCGGCTGCTAGTCCTCCTTTCATGCAGAATCTTAAGGTCCTAGCTCATGTCCAAGGCACCAAAGCCAGCTGGAAGTCAATAATCGATAAGTAAAACTTGAATTGTACTATTTCTTACTGGCTATTACATCAACTTAGAAGCTTCATCCGTGTTTTACTATGGTATTTTTAGTGTCTCCGCATACTGCTGCACGCGACATAGCTTTGCAGACGATAAGTACAACCGTTTCAGAGAGAAGAGCGGCCAATGTGACGATCTAGCTTTAAGTCGATTCGATAACAAATGACGAAAACGGACGGATTTCTCAGGTTTTTACTACATATGAACACTTTTCACATTCTCCCGTGCAACTCGGCTGCTAGTCCTCCTTTCATGCCGAATCATAAGGTCCTAGCTCATGTCCAAGGCACCAAAGCCAGCTAAAAGTCAATAATCGATGATTAAAACTTGAATTGTACTACTTCGTACTGGCTATTACATCAACTTAGAAGCTTCATCTGTGTTCTACTATGGTTATTTTGGTGTCTCCGCATACCGCAGCACGCGACATAGCTTTGCAGACGATAAGTACAACCGTTTCAGAGAGAAGAGTGGCCAATGTGACGATCCGGCTTTAAGTCGATTCGATAACAAATGACGAAAATGGACGGATTTCTCAGGTTTTTACTACATATGAAAACTTTTCATATCCTAACATGCAGCTCGGCTGCTAGTCCCCCTTTCATGCAGAATCTTAAGCTACTAGCTCATGTCCAAGGCACCAAAGCCAGCTAAAAAGGCAATAATCGATATCTAAAATTCCAATTGTACTACTTCTTACTAGCTATTACATCAACTTAGAAGCTTCATCTGTGTTCTACTATGGTGATTTTAGTGTCTCCGCATACCGCAGCACGCGACATAGCTTTGCAGACGATAAGTACAACCATTTCAGAGAGAAGACCGGCCAATGTGACGATCCGGCTTTAAGTCGATTCGGTAATATATGAAGATAACGAACGGATTTCTTAGGTTTTTACTACATATGAACACTTTTCACATTCTCCCATGCATCTCGGCTGCTAGTCCTCCTTTCATGCAGAATCTTAAGGTCCTAGTTCATGTCCAAGGCACCAAAGCCAGCTAAAAATTTAATAATCGATACCTTAAACTTGAATTGTACTACCTCTTACTGGCTATTACATCAACTTATAAGCTTCATCTGTGTTCTACTATGGTGCTTTTAGTATCTCCACATACCGCAGCACTCGACATAGCTTTGCAGACGATAAGTACAACCGTTTCTGAGAGAAGAGCGGCCAATGTGACGATCTGGCTTTAAGTCGATTCGATAACAAATGAAGAAAACGGTCGGATTTCTCAGGTTTTTACTACATATGAACACTTTTCACATTCGCACGTGCAAGGCGGCTGTTAGTCCTCCTTTCATGCAGAATCTTAAGGTCCTAGCTCATGTCCAAGGCACCAAAGCCAGCTAAAAAGTCTATAATCGATACCTAAAACTTGACTTGTACTACTACTTACTGGCTATTACATCAACTTAGAATCTTCATCTGTGTTCTACTATGGTGCTTTTAGTGTCTCCACATACCGGTGCACGCGACATATCTTTGCAGACGATAAGTACAACCGTTTCAGAGTGGGAAGAGCGGCCAATATGACGATCTGGCTTTAAGTCGATTCCATAACAAATGACGAAAACGGACGGATTTCTCAGGTTTTTACTACATATGAACACTTTTCACATTCTCCCGTGCAACTCGGCTGCTAACCCTCCTTTCATGCAGAATCTTAAGGTCCTAGCTCATGTCCAAGTCACCAAAGCCAGCTATAAGTCAATAATCGATATCTAAAATTCCAATTGTACTACTTCTTACTAGCTATTACATCAACTTAGAAGCTTCATCTGTGTTCTACTATGGTGATTTTAGTGTCTCCGCATACCGCAGCACGCGACATAGGTTTGCAGACGATAAGTACAACCGTTTCAGAGAGAAGAGCGGCCAATATCACGATCCGATTTAAGTCGATTCGATTACATATTACGTAAATGGACGGATTTCTCAGGTTTTTACTACATATGAAAACTAATCACATCCTCCCGTGCAACTCGGCTGCTTGTCCTCCTTTCATGCAGAATCTTAAGGTCCTAGCTCATGTCCAAGGCACCAAAGCCAGCTACAAAGTCAATAATCGATACCTAAAACTTGAATTGTACTACTTCTTACTGGCTATTACATCAACTTAGAAGCTTCATCTGTGTTCTACTATGGTGCATTTAGTGTCTCTACATACCGCAGCACGCGACATAGCTTTGCAGACGATAAGTACAACCGTTTCAGAGAGGAGAGCGGCCAATGTGACGATCTGGCTTTAAGTCGATTCGTTAACAAATGACGATGGCGAACGGATGTCTCAGGTTTTTACTACATATGAACACTTTTCACAATCTCCCGTGCAACTCGGCTGCTAGTCCTCCTTTCATGCAGAATCTTTAGGTCCTAGCTCATGTCCAAGGCACCAAAGCCAGCTGAAAGTCAATAATTGATAAGTAAAACTTGAATTGTACTATTTCTTACTGGCTATTACATCAACTTAGAAGCTTCATCGGTGTTTTACTATGGTATTTTTAGTGTCTCCGCATACCGTAGCACACGACATAGCTTTGCAGACGGTAAGTACAACCGTTTCAGAGAGAAGGGCGGACAATGTGACGATCTGGCTTTAAGTCGATTCGATAACAAAAGACGAAAACGGACGGATTTCTCAGGTTAAAACTACATATTAACACATTTCACATTCTCCCGTGCAACTTTTCTGCTAGTCCTCCTCTCATGCAGATTCGTAAGGTCATAGCTCATGTCCAAGGCACCGAAGCCAGCTAAAAAGTCAATAATCGATACCTAAAACTTGAATTGTACTACTTATTACTCTCTATTACATCATATTAGAAGCTTCATCTGTGTTCTACTATGGTGCTTTTAGTGTCTCCGCATACCGCAGCACGCGACATAGCTTTGCAGACGATAAGTACAACCGTTTCAGAGAGAAGAGCGTCAATGTGACGATCTGGCTTTAAGTCGATTCGATAACAAATGACGAAAACGGACGGATTTCTCAGGTTTTTACTACATATGAACACTTTTCGCATTCTCCCGTGCAACTCGGCTGCTAGTCCTCCTTTCATGCCGAATCATAAGGTCCTAGCTCATGTCCAAGGCACCAAAGCCAGCTAAAAGTCAATAATCGATGATTAAAACTTGAATTGTACTACATCTTACTGGCTATAACATCAACTTAGAAGCTTCATCTGTGTTCTACTATGGTTATTTTGGAGTCTCCGCATACCGCAGCACGCGACATAGCTTTGCAGACGATAAGTACAACCGTTTCAGAGAGAAGAGTGGCCAATGTGACGATCCGGCTTTAAGTCGATTCGATAACAAATGACGAAAATGGACGGATTTCTCAGGTTTTTACTACATATGAAAACTTTTCATATCCTAACGTGCAGCTCGGCTGCTAGTCCCCCTTTCATGCAGAATCTTAAGCTCCTAGCTCATGTCCAAGGCACCAAAGCCAGCTAAAAAGTCAATAATCGATATCTAAAATTCCAATTGTACTACTTCTTACTAGCTAACACATCAACTTAGAAGCTTCATCTGTGTTCTACTATGGTGCTTTTAGTGTCTCCGCATACCGCAGCACGCGACATAGCTTTCAGACGATAAGTACAACCGTTTCGGAGAGAAGAGCGGCCAATGTGACGATCTGGCTTTAAGTCGATTCGATAACAAATGACAAAACGGACGGACTTCTCAGGTTTTTACTACATATGAACACTTTTCACATTCTCCCGTGCAACTCGGCTGCTAGTCCTCCTTTCATGCAGAATCTTAAGGTCCTAGCTCATGTCCAAGGCACCAAAGCCAGCTAAAAAGTCAATAATCGATATTTAAAATTCCAATTGTACTACTTCTTACTAGCTATTACATCAACTTAGAAGCTTCATCTGTGTTCTACTATGGTGCTTTTAGTGTCTCCGCATACCGCAGCACGCGACATAGCTTTGCAGACGATAAGTACAACCGTTTCAGAGAGAAGAGCGGCCAATGTGACGATCTGGCTTTAAGTCGATTCGTTAACAAATGACGAAAACGGAAGGATTTCTCAGGTTTTTACTACATATGTACACTTTTCACATTCTCCCGTGCAACTCGGCTGCTAATCCTCCTTTCATGCAGAATCTTAAGGTCCTAGCTCATGTCCAAGGCACCAAAGCCAGCTAAAACGTGAATAATCGATACCTAAAACTTGAATTGTACTACTCCTTACTGGCTATTACATCATCTTAGAAGCTTCATCTATGTTCTACTATGGTGCTTTTAGTGTCTCCGCATACCGCAGCATGCGACATAGCTTTGCAGACGATAAGTACAACCGTTTCAGAGAGAAGAGCGGCCAATGTGACCATCTGGCTTTAAGTCGATTCGATAACAAATGACGAAAATGGACGGATTTCTCAGGTTTTTACTACATATGAACACTTTTCACATTCTCCCGTGCAACTCGGCTGCTAGTCCTCCTTTCATGAAGAATCATAAGGTCCTAGCTCATGTCCAAGGCACCAAAGCCAGCTAAAAGTCAATAATCGATGATTGAAACTTGAATTGTACTACTTCTTACTGGCTATTACATCAACTTAGAAGCTTCATCTGTGTTCTACTATGGTTATTTTGGTGTCTCCGCATACCGCAGCACGCGACATAGCTTTGCAGACGATAAGTACAACCGTTTCAGAGAGAAGAGTGGCCAATGTGACGATCTGGCTTTAAGTCGATTCGATAACAAATGACGAAAATGGACGGATTTCTCAGGTTTTTACTACATATGAAAACTTTTCATATCCTAACGTGCAGCTCGGCTGCTAGTCCTCCTTTCATGTAGAATCTTAAGGTCCTAGCTCATGTCCAAGGCACCAAAGCCAGCTAAAACGTCAATAATCGATATCTAAAATTTCAATTGTACTACTTCTTACTAGCTATTACATCAACTTAGAAGCTTCATCTGTGTTCTACTATGGTGCTTTTAGTGTCTCCGCATACCGCAGCACGCGACATAGCTTTCAGACGATAAGTACAGCCGTTTCAGAGAGAAGGGCGGACAATGTTACGATCTGGCCTTTAGTCGACTCGATAACAAAAAACGAAAACGGACGGATTTCTCAGGTTAATACTACATATGAGCACATTTCACATTCTCCCGTGCAACTTTTCTGCTAGTCTCCCTCTCATGCAGATTGTTAGGGTCCTAGCTCATGTCCAAGGCACCAAAGCCACCTAAAAAGTCAATAATCGATACCTAAAACTTGAATTGTACTACTTCTTACTATTTATTACATCAACTTAGAAGCTTCATCTGTGTTCTACTATGGTGCTTTTAGAGGCTTCACATACCGCAGCACGCGACATAGCATTGCAGACGATAAGTACAACCGCTTCAGAGAGAAGAGCGGCCAATGTGACGATCTGGCTTTAAGTCGATTCGATAACAAATGACGAAAACGGACGGATTTCACAAGTTTTTACTACATATGAACACTTTTCACATTCTCCCGTGCAACTCGGCTGCTAGTCCTCCGTTGATGCAGAATCTTAAGGTCCTAGCTCATGTCCAAGGCATCAAAGCCAGCTAAAAAGTCAATAATCGATATCTAAAATTTCAATTGTACTACTTCTTACTAGCTATTACATCAACTTAGAAGCTTCATCTGTGTTCTACTATGGTGCTTTTAGTGTCTCCACGTACCGCAGCACGCGACATAGCTTTGCAGACGAATTGTACAACCGTTTCAGAGAGAAGAACGGCCAATGTGACGACCTGGCTTTAAGTCGATTCGATAACAAATGACGAAAACGGACAGATTTCTCAGGTTTTTACTACATATGAACACTTTTCACATTCTAACATGCAACTCGGCTGCTAGTCCTCCTTTCGTGCAGAATCTTAAGGTCCTAGCTCATGTCCAAGGCACCAAAGCCAGCTAAAAAGTCAATAATCGATACATAAAACTGGTATTGTATTAATTCTTACTGGCTATTACATCATTTTAGAAGCTTCATCTGTGTTCTACTATGGTGCTTTTAGTGTCTCCGCATACCGCAGCATGCGACATAGCTTTCAGACGATAAGTATAACCGTTTCTGAGAGAAGAGCGGCCAATGTGACGACCTGGCTTTAAGTCGATTCGATAACAAATGACGAAAACGGACGGATGTCTCAGGTTTTTACTACATATGAACACTTTTCACATTCTCCCGTGCAACTCGGCTGCTAGTCCTCCTTTCATGCAGAATCTTAAGGTCCTAGCTCATGTCCAAGGCACCAAATCCAGCTAAAAGTCAATAATCGATACCAAAAACTTGAATTGTACTACTTCTTACTGGCTATTACATCAACTTAGAAGCTTCATCTGTGTTCTACTATGGTGCTTTTAGTGTCTCCGCATATCGCAACACGCGACATAGCTTTGCAGACGATAAGTACAACCGTTTCAGAGAGAAGAGCAGCCAATGTGACGATCTGGCTTGAAGTCGATTCGAAGACAAATGACGATAACGAACGGATTTCTCAGGTTTTTACTACATATGAACACTTTTCACATTCTCCCGTGCAACTCGGCTGCTAGTCCTCCTTTCATGCAGAATCTTAAGGTCCTAGCTCATGTCCAATTCACAAAAAGCCAGCTAAAAACTCAATAATCGATACATAAAACTTGAATTGTACTACTTCTTACTGGCTATTACATCAATTTAGAAGCTTCATCTGTGTTCTACTATGGTGCTTTTAGTGTCTCCGCATACCGCAGCACGCGACATAGCTTTGCAGACGATATGTACAACCGTTTCAGAGAGAAGAGCGGCCGATGTGACGTTCTGGCTTTACGTCGATTCCATA
The DNA here is from genome assembly GCF_023897955.1 of Schistocerca gregaria. Taxonomy (NCBI): domain Eukaryota; kingdom Metazoa; phylum Arthropoda; class Insecta; order Orthoptera; family Acrididae; genus Schistocerca; species Schistocerca gregaria. The sequence goes on from NW_026061702.1 coordinate 14,288,550, forward strand.
ACAAATGACGAAAACGGACGGATTTCTCAGGTTTTTACTACATATGAACACTTTTCACAATCTCCCGTGCAATTCGGCTGCTAGTCCTCCTTTCATGCAGAATCTTAAGGTCGTAGCTCATGTCCAAGGCACCAAAGCCAGCTAAAAGTCAATAATCGATGCCTAAAACTTGAATTGTACTACTTCTTACTGGCTATTACATCTACTTAGAAGCTTCATCTGTGTTCTACTATGGTGATTTTAGTGTCTCCGCATACCGCAGCACGCGACATAGCTTTGCAGACGATATGTACAACCGTTTCAGAGAGAAGAACGGCCAATGTGTCGACCTGGCTTTAAGTCGATTCGATAACAAATGACGAAAACGGACGGATTTCTCAGGTTTTTACTACATATGAACACTTTTCATATTCTAACATGCAACTCGGCTGCTAGTCCTCCTTTCATGCAGAATCTTAAGGTCCTAGCTCATGTCCAAGGCACCAAAGCCAGCTAAAAAGTCAATAATCGATACCTATAACTTGAATTGTACTACTTCTTACTGGTTATTACATCAACTTAGAAGTTTCATCTGTGTTCTACTATGGTGGTTTTTGTGTCTCCGCATACCGCAGCACGCTACATAGTTTTGCAGACGATAAGTACAACCGTTTCAGAGAGAAGAGCGGCAATGTGACGATCTGGCTTTAAGACGATTCGATAACCAATGACGAAAACGTACGGATTTCTCGGGTTTTTACAACATATGAACACTTTTCACTTTCTCCCGTGCAATCGGCTGCTAGTCCTCCTTTCATGCAGATTCTTAAGGTCCTAGCTCATGTCCAAGGCATCAAAGCCAGCTAAAAAGTCAATAATCGATACCTAAAACTTGAATTGTACTATTTCTTACTGGCTATTACATCAAATTAGAAGCTTCATCTGTGTTCCACTGTGGTGGTTTCAGTGTCTCCGCCTACCGCAGCATACGACATAGCTTTGCAGACGATAAGTACAACCGTTTCAGAGAGAAGAGCGGCCAATGTTACGATCTGGCTTTCAGTCGATTCGATAACAAATGACGAAAACGGACGGATTTCTCAGGTTTTTACTACATATGAACACTTTTCACATTCTCCCGTGCAACTCGGCTGCTAGTCCTCCTTTCATGCAGAATCTTAAGGTCCTAGCTCATCTCAAGGCACCAAATCCATCTAAGAAGTCAATAATCGATACCTAAAACTTGAATTGTACTACTTCTTACTGGCTATTACATCGACTTAGAAGTTTCATATGTGTTCTACTATGGTGATTTTATTGTCTCCGCATACCGCAGCACGCGACTTAGCTTTGCAGACGATAAGTACAACCGTTTCAGAGAGAAGAGCGGCCAATGTGACGATCGGGCTTTAAGTCGATTCGATAACAAATGACGAAAACGGACGGATTTCTCAGGTTTCTACTACATATGAACACATTTCACATTCTCCCGTGCAACGCGGCTGCTAGTCCTCCTTTCATGCAGAATCTTAAGGTCCCACCTCATGTCCAAGGCACCAAAGCCAGCTAAAAAGTAAATAATCAGAACCTAAAACTTGAATTGTACTACTTCTTACTGGCTATTACGTCAACTTAGACGCTTCATATGTGTTCTACCATGGTGCTTTCAGTGTCTCCGCATAACGCAGCACGCGACATAGCTTTGCAGACGATAAGTACAACCGTTTCAGAGAGAAGAGCGGCAATGTGACGATCTGGCTTTAAGTCGATTCCATAACAAATGACGAAAACGGACGGATTTCTCAGGTTTTTACTACATATGAAGACTTTTCACATTCTCCCGTACAACTCGGCTGCTAATCCTCCTTTCATGCAGAATGTTAAGGTCCTAGCTTATGTCCAAGGCACCAAAGCCAGCTGAAATGTCAATAATCGATACCTAAAACTTGAATCGTACTAATTCTTACTGGCTATTACATCAACTTACAAGCTTCATCTGTGTTCCACTGTGGTGATTTTAGTGTCTCCGCGTAACGCAGCACGCGACATAGCTTTGCAGACGTTAAGTACAACCGTTTCAGAGAGAAGAGCGGCCAATGTGACGATCTGGCTTTAAGTTGATTCCATAACAAATGACGAAAACGGCCGGATTTCTCAGGTTTTTACTACATTTGAACACTTTTCACATTCTCCCATGCAACTCGGCTGCTAGTCCTCCTTTCATACTGAATCTTAAGATCCTAGCTCATGTCCAAGGCATCAAAGCCAGCTAAAAAGTCAATAATCGATACCTAAAATTTGAATTGTACTACTTCTTACTGGCTATTACATCAACTTAGAAGCTTCATCTGTGTTCCACTGTGCTGATTTTAGTGTCTCCGCATAACGCAGCACGCGACATAGTTTTGCAGACGATAAGTACAACCGTTTCAGAGAGAAGAGCGGCCAATGTGACGATCTGGCTTTAAGTCGATTCGATAACAAATTGACGAAAACGGACGAATTTCTAAGGTTTTTACTACATATGAACTCTTTTCACATTCTCCCGTGCAACTCGGCTGCTAGTCCTCCTTTCATGCAGAATCTTAAGGTTCTAGCTCACGTCCAAGGCATCAAAGCCAGCAAAAAGGCAATAATTGATACCTAAAACTTGAATTGTACTACTTCTTACTGGCTATTACATCAACTTAGAAGCTTCATGTGTGTTATACTATGGTGATTTTAGTGACTCCGCATAACGCAACACGCGACATAGCTTTGCAGACGATAAGTACAACCGTTTCAGAGAGAAGAGCGGCAATGTGACGATCTGGCTTGAAGTCGGTTCCATAACAAATGACGAAAACGGACGGATTTCTCAGGTTTTTACTACATATGAACACTTTTCACATTCTCCCGTGCAACTCGGCTGCTAAACCTCCTTTCATGCAGAATCTTAAGGTCCTAGGTCATGTCCAAGGAACCAAAGCCAGCTAAAATGACAATAATCGATACCTAAAACTTGAATTGTACTACTTCTTACTGGCTATTACATCAACTTAGAAGCTTCATCTGTGTTCTACTATGGTGCTTTTAGTGTCTCCGCATACCGCAGAACGCGACATAGCTTTGCAGACGATAAGTACAACCGTTTCAGAGAGAAGAGTGGCCAATGTGACGATCTGGCCTTAAGTCGATTCGATAACAAATGACGAAAACGGACGGATTTCTCAGGTTTTTACTACATATGAACACTTTTCACATTCTCCCGTGGAACTCCGCTGCTGGTCCTCCTTTCATGCAGAATCTTATGGTCCTAGATCATGTCCAATGCACCAAAGCCAGCTAAAAAGTCAATAATCGATACCTAAAACTTGAATCGTACTAATTCTTACTGGCTATTACATCAACTTAGAAGCTTCATCTGTGTTCTACTATGGTGCTTTTAGTGTCTCCACATACCGCAGCACGAGACATAGGTTTGCAGACGATAAGTACAACCGTTTCAGAGAGAAGAGCGGCATTGTGACGATCTGGCTTTAAGTCGATTCCATAACAAATGACGAAAACGGACGGATTTCTCAGGTTTTTACTACATATGAACACTTTTCACATTCTCCCGTGCAACTCGGCTGCTAGTCCTCCTTTCATGCAGAATCTTAAGGTTCTAGCTCACGTCCAAGGCAGCAAAGCCAGCTAAAAAGTCAATAATCGATACCTAAAACTTGAATTTTACAACTTCTTACTGGCTATTACACAACTTAGAAGCTTCATCTGTGTTCCACTATGGTGACTTTAGTGTCTCCGCATAACGCAGCACGCGGCATAGCTTTGCAGACGATAAGTACAACCGTTTCAGAGAGAAGAGCGGCCAATGTGACGATCTGGCTTTAAGTCGATTCGATAACAAATGACGAAAACGGAAGGATTTCTCAGGTTTTTACTACATATGAACATTTTCCACATTCTCCCGTGCAACTCGGCTGCTAGTCCTCCTTTCATGCAGAATCTTAAGGTCCTAGCTCATGGTCAAGTCACCAAAGCAAGCTAAGAAGTCAATAATCGATACCTATAACACGGATTGTACTACTTCTTACTGGCTATTACATCAGCTTAGAAGCTTCATCTGTGTTCTACTATGGTGCTTTTAGTGTCTCCGCATAACGCAGCACGCGACATAGCTTTGCAGACGATAAGTACAACCGTTTCAGAGAGAAGAGCGGCAATGTGACGATCTGGCTTTAAGTCGATTCCATAACAAATGACGAAAACGGACGGATTTCTCAGGTTTTTACTACATATGAACACTTTTCACATTCTCCCGTACAACTCGGCTGCTTATCCCCCTTTCATGCAGAATCTTAAGGTCCTAGCTTATGTCCAAGGCACCAAAGCCAGCTAAAATGTCAATAATCGATACCTAAAACTTGAATCGTACTAATTCTTACTGGCTATTACATCAACTTAGAAGCTTCATCTGTGTTCTATTATGGTGCTTCTAGTGTCTCCACATACCGCAGCACGCGACATAGGTTTGCAGACGATAAGTACAGCCGTTTCAGAGAGAAGAGCGGCCAATATGACGATCTGGCTTTAAGTTGATTCCATACCAAATGACGAAAACGGACGGATTTCTCAGGTTTTTACTACATATGAACACTTTTCACATTCTCCCATGCAACGCGGCTGCTAGTCCTCCTTTCATACTGAATCTTAAGGTCCTAGCTCATGTCCAAGCCATCAAAGGCAGCTAAAAAGTCAATAGTCGATAAATAAAACTTGAATTGTACTACTTCTTACTGGCTATTACATCAACTTAGAAGCTTCATCTGTGTTCCACTGTGGTGATTTTAGTGCCTCCGCGTAACGCAGCACGCGACATAGCTTTGCAGACGATAAGTACAACCGTTTCAGAGAGAAGAGCGGCCAATGTGACGATCTGGCTTTAAGTTGATTCCATAACAAATGACGAAAACGGACGGATTCTTCAGGTTTTTACTACATTTGAACACTTTTCACATTCTCCCATGCAACTCGGCTGCTAGTCCTCCTTTCATACTGAATCTTAAGATCCTAGCTCATGTCCAAGGCATGAAAGCCAGCTAAAAAGTTAATAATCGATACCTAAAATTTGAATGCTACTACTTCTTACTGGCTATTACATCAACTTAGAAGCTTCATCTGTGTTCCACTGTGCTGATTTTAGTGTCTCCGCATAACGCAGCACGCGACATAGTTTTGCAGGCGATAAGTACAACCGTTTCAGAGAGAAGAGCGGCCAATGTGACGATCTGGCTTTAAGTCGATTCGATTACAAATTGACGAAAACGGACGAATTTCTAAGGTTTTTACTACATATGAACACTTTTCACATTCTACCGTGGAACTCCGCAGCTGGTCCTTGTTTCATGCAGAATCTTAAGGTCCTAGCTCATGTCCAAGGCACCAAAGCCAGCTAAAAAGTCAATAATCGATACCTAAAACGTAAATTGTACAACTTCTTACTGGCTATTACACAACTTAGAAGCTTCATCTGTGTTCCACTATGGTGACTTTAGTGTCTCCGCATAACGCAGCACGCGACATAGCTTTGCAGACGATAAGTACAACCGTTTCAGAGAGAAGAGCGGCCAATGTGACGATCTGGCTTTAAGTCGATTCCATAACAAATGACGAAAACGGACGTATTTCTCAGATTTTTACTACATATGAACACCTTTCACATTCTTTCGTGCAACTCGGCTGCTAGTCATCCTTTCATGCAGAATCTTAAGGTCCTAGCTCATGTCCAAGGCACCAAAGCCAGCTAAAATGTCAATAATCGATACCTAAAACTTGAATTGTACTACTTCTTACTGGCTATTACATCAACTTAGAAGCTTCATCTGTGTTCTACTATGGTGCTTTTAGTGTCTCCGCATACCGCAGCACGCGACATAGCTTTGCAGACGATAAGTACAACCGTTTCAGAGAGAAGAGTGGCCAATGTGACGATCTGGACTTAAGTCGATTCGACAACAAATGACGAAAACGGACGGATTTCTCAGGTTTTTACTACATATGAACACTTCTCACTTTCTCCCGTACAACTCGCCTGCTAGTCATCCTTTCATGCAGAATCTTAAGGTCCCAGCTCATGTCCAAGGCACCAAAGCCAGCTAAAAAGTACATAATCAGAACCTAAAACTTGAATTGTACTACTTCTTACTGGCTATTACATCAACTTAGAAGCTTCATCTGTGTTCTACTATGGTGCTTTTAGTGTCTCCACATACCGCAGCACGCGACATAGGTTTGCAGACGATAAGTACAACCGTTTCAGAGAGAAGAGCGGCCAATGTGACGATCTGGCTTTAAGTCGATTCCATAACAAATGACGAAAACGGACGGATTTCTCAGGTTTTTACTACATATGAACACTTTTCACATTCTCCCGTGCAACTCGGCTGCTAGTCCTCCTTTCATGCAGAATCTTAAGGTTCTAGCTCACGTCCAAGGCAGCAAAGCCAGCTAAAAAGTCAATAATCGATACCTAAAACTTGAATCGTACTAATTCTTACTGGCTATTACATCAACTTAGAAGCTTCATCTGTGTTCTATTATGGTGCTTCTAGTGTCTCCACATACCGCAGCACGCGACATAGGTTTGCAGACGATAAGTACAGCCGTTTCAGAGAGAAGAGCGGCCAATATGACGATCTGGCTTTAAGTTGATTCCATACCAAATGACGAAAACGGACGGATTTCTCAGGTTTTTACTACATATGAACACTTTTCACATTCTCCCATGCAACGCGGCTGCTAGTCCTCCTTTCATACTGAATCTTAAGGTCCTAGCTCATGTCCAAGCCATCAAAGGCAGCTAAAAAGTCAATAGTCGATAAATAAAACTTGAATTGTACTACTTCTTACTGGCTATTACATCAACTTAGAAGCTTCATCTGTGTTCCACTGTGGTGATTTTAGTGTCTCCGCGTAACGCAGCACGCGACATAGCTTTGCAGACGATAAGTACAACCGTTTCAGAGAGAAGAGCGGCCAATGTGACGATCTGGCTTTAAGTTGATTCCATAACAAATGACGAAAACGGACGGATTCTTCAGGTTTTTACTACATTTGAACACTTTTCACATTCTCCCATGCAACTCGGCTGCTAGTCCTCCTTTCATACTGAATCTTAAGATCCTAGCTCATGTCCAAGGCATGAAAGCCAGCTAAAAAGTTAATAATCGATACCTAAAATTTGAATGCTACTACTTCTTACTGGCTATTACATCAACTTAGAAGCTTCATCTGTGTTCCACTGTGCTGATTTTAGTGTCTCCGCATAACGCAGCACGCGACATAGTTTTGCAGGCGATAAGTACAACCGTTTCAGAGAGAAGAGCGGCCAATGTGACGATCTGGCTTTAAGTCGATTCGATTACAAATTGACGAAAACGGACGAATTTCTAAGGTTTTTACTACATATGAACACTTTTCACATTCTACCGTGGAACTCCGCAGCTGGTCCTTGTTTCATGCAGAATCTTAAGGTCCTAGCTCATGTCCAAGGCACCAAAGCCAGCTAAAAAGTCAATAATCGATACCTAAAACGTAAATTGTACAACTTCTTACTGGCTATTACACAACTTAGAAGCTTCATCTGTGTTCCACTATGGTGACTTTAGTGTCTCCGCATAACGCAGCACGCGACATAGCTTTGCAGACGATAAGTACAACCGTTTCAGAGAGAAGAGCGGCCAATGTGACGATCTGGCTTTAAGTCGATTCCATAACAAATGACGAAAACGGACGTATTTCTCAGATTTTTACTACATATGAACACCTTTCACATTCTTTCGTGCAACTCGGCTGCTAGTCATCCTTTCATGCAGAATCTTAAGGTCCTAGCTCATGTCCAAGGCACCAAAGCCAGCTAAAATGTCAATAATCGATACCTAAAACTTGAATTGTACTACTTCTTACTGGCTATTACATCAACTTAGAAGCTTCATCTGTGTTCTACTATGGTGCTTTTAGTGTCTCCGCATACCGCAGCACGCGACATAGCTTTGCAGACGATAAGTACAACCGTTTCAGAGAGAAGAGTGGCCAATGTGACGATCTGGACTTAAGTCGATTCGACAACAAATGACGAAAACGGACGGATTTCTCAGGTTTTTACTACATATGAACACTTCTCACTTTCTCCCGTACAACTCGCCTGCTAGTCATCCTTTCATGCAGAATCTTAAGGTCCCAGCTCATGTCCAAGGCACCAAAGCCAGCTAAAAAGTACATAATCAGAACCTAAAACTTGAATTGTACTACTTCTTACTGGCTATTACATCAACTTAGAAGCTTCATCTGTGTTCTACTATGGTGCTTTTAGTGTCTCCACATACCGCAGCACGCGACATAGGTTTGCAGACGATAAGTACAACCGTTTCAGAGAGAAGAGCGGCCAATGTGACGATCTGGCTTTAAGTCGATTCCATAACAAATGACGAAAACGGACGGATTTCTCAGGTTTTTACTACATATGAACACTTCTCATTTTCTCCCGTACAACTCGCCTGCTAGTCCTCCTTTTATGCAGAATCTTAAGGTCCCAGCTCATGTCCAAGGCACCAAAGCCAGCTAAAAAGTAAATAATCAGAACCTAAAACTTGAATTGTACTACTTCTTACTGGCTATTACATCAACTTAGAAGCTTCATCTGTGTTCTACTATGGTGCTTTTAGTGTCTCCGCATAACGCAGCACGCGACATAGCTTTGCAGACGATAAGTACAACCGTTTCAGAGAGAAGAGCGGCAATGTGACGATCTGGCTTTAAGTCGATTCCATAACAAATGACGAAAACGGACGGATTTCTCAGGTTTTTACTACATATGAAGACTTTTCACATTCTCCCGTACAACTCGGCTGCTAATCCTCCTTTCATGCAGAATCTTAAGGTCCTAGCTTATGTCCAAGGCACCAAAGCCATTTAAAATGTCAATAACCGATACCTAAAACTTGAATCGTACTAATTCTTACTGGCTATTACATCAACTTAGAAGCTTCATCTGTGTTCTACTATGGTGCTTCTAGTGTCTCCACATACCGCAGCACGCGACATAGGTTTGCAGACGATAAGTACAACCGTTTCAGAGAGAAGAGCGGCCAATATGACGATCTGGCTTTAAGTTGATTCCATACCAAATGACGAAAACGGACGGATTTCTCAGGTTTTTACTACATATGAACACTTTTCACATTCTCCCATGCAACGCGGCTGCTAGTCCTCCTTTGATACTGAATCTTAAGGTCCTAGCTCATGTCCAAGGCATCAAAGCCAGCTAAAAAGTTAATAGTCGATACCTAAAACTTGAATTGTACTACTTCTTACTGGCTATTACATCAACTTAGAAGCTTCATCTGTGTTCCACTGTGGTGATTTTAGTGTCTCCGCGTAACGCAGCACGCGACATAGCTTTGCAGACGATAAGTACAACCGTTTCAGAGAGAAGAGCGGCCAATGTGACGATCTGGCTTTAAGTTGATTCCATAACAAATGACGAAAACGGACGGATTTCTCAGGTTTTTACTTCATTTGAACACTTTTCACATTCTCCCATGCAACTCGGCTGCTAGTCCTCCTTTCATACTGAATCTTAAGATCCTAGCTCATTTCCAAGGCATCAAAGCCAGCTAAAAAGTCAATAATCGATACCTAAAATTTGAATTGTACTATTTCTTACTGGCTATTACATCAACTTAGAAGCCTCATCTGTGTTCCGCTGTGCTGATTTTAGTGTCTCCGCATAACGCAGCACGCGACATAGCTTTGCTGACGATAAGTACAACCGTTTCAGAGAGAAGAGCGGCCAATGTGACGATCTGGCTTTAAGTCGATTCGATAACAAGTTGACGAAAACGGACGAATTTCTAAGGCTTTTACTACATATGAACACTTTTCATATTCTCCCGTGCAACTCGGCTGCTAGTCCTCCTTTCATGCAGAATCTTAAGGTTCTAGCTCATGTCCAAGGCATCAAAGCCAGCAAAAAGGCAATATTCGATACGTAAAACTTGAATTGTACTACTTCTTACTGGCTATTACATCAACTTAGAAGCTTCATATGTGTTATACTATGGTGATTTTAGTGACTCCGCATAACGCAGCACGCGACATAGGTTTGCAGACGATAAGTACAACCGTTTCAGAGAGAAGAGCGGCAATGTGACGATCTGGCTTTAAGTCGATTCCATAACAAATGACGAAAACGGACGGATTTCTCAGGTTTTTACTACATATGAACACTTTTCACATTCTCCCGTGCAACTCGGCTGCTAGTCCTCCTTTCATGCAGAATCTTAAGGTTCTAGCTCACGTCCAAGGCAGCAAAGCCAGCTAAAAAGTCAATAATCGATACCTAAAACTTGAATTGTACAACTTCTTACTGGCTATTACACAACTTAGAAGCTTCATCTGTGTTCCACTATGGTGACTTTAGTGTCTCCGCATAACGCAGCACGCGGCATAGCTTTGCAGACGATAAGTACAACCGTTTCAGAGAGAAGAGCGGACAATGTGACGATCTGGCTTTAAGTCGATTCGATAACAAATGACGAAAACGGACGTATTTCTCAGATTTTTACTACATATGAACACCTTTCAGATTCTTTCGTGCAACTCGGCTGCTAGTCATCCTTTCATGCAGAATCTTAAGGTCCTAGCTCATGTCCAAGTCAACAAAGCCAGCTAAAATGTCAATAATCAATACCTAAAACTTGAATTGTACTACTTCTTACTGGCTATTACATCAACTTAGAAGCTTCATCTGTGTTCTACTATGGTGCTTTTAGTGTCTCCGCATACCGCAGCACGCGACATAGCTTTGCAGACGATAAGTACAACCGTTTCAGAGAGAAGAGTGGCCAATGTGACGATCTGGCCTTAATTCGATTCGATAACAAATGACGAAAACGGACGGATTTCTCAGGTTTTTACTACATATGAACACTTCTCATTTTCTCCCGTACAACTCGCCTGCTAGTCCTCCTTTTATGCAGAATCTTAAGGTCCCAGCTCATGTCCAAGGCACCAAAGCCAGCTAAAAAGTAAATAATCAGAACCTAAAACTTGAATTGTACTACTTCTTACTGGCTATTACATCAACTTAGAAGCTTCATCTGTGTTCTACTATGGTGCTTTTAGTGTCTCCGCATAACGCAGCACGCGACATAGCTTTGCAGACGATAAGTACAACCGTTGCAGAGAGAAGAGCGGCAATGTGACGATCTGGCTTTAAGTCGATTCCATAACAAATGACGAAAACGGACGGATTTCTCAGGTTTTTACTACATATGAAGACTTTTCACATTCTCCCGTACAACTCGGCTGCTAATCCTCCTTTCATGCAGAATCTTAAGGTCCTAGCTTATGTCCAAGGCACCAAAGCCATTTAAAATGTCAATAACCGATACCTAAAACTTGAATCGTACTAATTCTTACTGGCTATTACATCAACTTAGAAGCTTCATCTGTGTTCTACTATGGTGCTTCTAGTGTCTCCACATACCGCAGCACGCGACATAGGTTTGCAGACGATAAGTACAACCGTTTCAGAGAGAAGAGCGGCCAAAATGACGATCTGGCTTTAAGTTGATTCCATACCAAATGACGAAAACGGACGGATTTCTCAGGTTTTTACTACATATGAACACTTTTCACATTCTCCCATGCAACGCGGCTGCTAGTCTTCCTTTCATACTGAATCTTAAGGTCCTAGCTCATGTCCAAGGCATCAAAGCCAGCTAAAAAGTTAATAGTCGATACCTAAAACTTGAATTGTACTACTTCTTACTGGCTATTACATCAACTTAGAAGCTTCATCTGTGTTCCACTGTGCTGATTTTAGTGTCTCCGCATAACGCAGCACGCGACATAGTTTTGCAGACGATAAGTACAACCGTTTCAGAGAGAAGAGCGGCCAATGTGACGATCTGGCTTTAAGTCGATTCGATAACAAATTGACGAAAACGGACGAATTTCTAAGGTTTTTACTACATATGAACTCTTTTCACATTCTCCCGTGCAACTCGGCTGCTAGTCCTCCTTTCATGCAGAATCTTAAGGTTCTAGCTCACGTCCAAGGCATCAAAGCCAGCAAAAAGGCAATAATTGATACCTAAAACTTGAATTGTACTACTTCTTACTGGCTATTACATCAACTTAGAAGCTTCATGTGTGTTATACTATGGTGATTTTAGTGACTCCGCATAACGCAACACGCGACATAGCTTTGCAGACGATAAGTACAACCGTTTCAGAGAGAAGAGCGGCAATGTGACGATCTGGCTTGAAGTCGGTTCCATAACAAATGACGAAAACGGACGGATTTCTCAGGTTTTTACTACATATGAACACTTTTCACATTCTCCCGTGCAACTCGGCTGCTAAACCTCCTTTCATGCAGAATCTTAAGGTCCTAGGTCATGTCCAAGGAACCAAAGCCAGCTAAAATGTCAATAATCGATACCTAAAACTTGAATTGTACTACTTCTTACTGGCTATTACATCAACTTAGAAGCTTCATCTGTGTTCTACTATGGTGCTTTTAGTGTCTCCGCATACCGCAGAACGCGACATAGCTTTGCAGACGATAAGTACAACCGTTTCAGAGAGAAGAGTGGCCAATGTGACGATCTGGCCTTAAGTCGATTCGATAACAAATGACGAAAACGGACGGATTTCTCAGGTTTTTACTACATATGAACACTTTTCACATTCTCCCGTGGAACTCCGCTGCTGGTCCTCCTTTCATGCAGAATCTTATGGTCCTAGATCATGTCCAATGCACCAAAGCCAGCTAAAAAGTCAATAATCGATACCTAAAACTTGAATCGTACTAATTCTTACTGGCTATTACATCAACTTAGAAGCTTCATCTGTGTTCTACAATGGTGCTTTTAGTGTCTCCACATACCGCAGCACGCGACATAGGTTTGCAGACGATAAGTACAACCGTTTCAGAGAGAAGAGCGGCATTGTGACGATCTGGCTTTAAGTCGATTCCATAACAAATGACGAAAACGGACGGATTTCTCAGGTTTTTACTACATATGAACACTTTTCACATTCTCCCGTGCAACTCGGCTGCTAGTCCTCCTTTCATGCAGAATCTTAAGGTTCTAGCTCACGTCCAAGGCAGCAAAGCCAGCTAAAAAGTCAATAATCGATACCTAAAACTTGAATTTTACAACTTCTTACTGGCTATTACACAACTTAGAAGCTTCATCTGTGTTCCACTATGGTGACTTTAGTGTCTCCGCATAACGCAGCACGCGGCATAGCTTTGCAGACGATAAGTACAACCGTTTCAGAGAGAAGAGCGGCCAATGTGACGATCTGGCTTTAAGTCGATTCGATAACAAATGACGAAAACGGAAGGATTTCTCAGGTTTTTACTACATATGAACATTTTCCACATTCTCCCGTGCAACTCGGCTGCTAGTCCTCCTTTCATGCAGAATCTTAAGGTCCTAGCTCATGGTCAAGTCACCAAAGCAAGCTAAGAAGTCAATAATCGATACCTATAACACGGATTGTACTACTTCTTACTGGCTATTACATCAGCTTAGAAGCTTCATCTGTGTTCTACTATGGTGCTTTTAGTGTCTCCGCATAACGCAGCACGCGACATAGCTTTGCAGACGATAAGTACAACCGTTTCAGAGAGAAGAGCGGCAATGTGACGATCTGGCTTTAAGTCGATTCCATAACAAATGACGAAAACGGACGGATTTCTCAGGTTTTTACTACATATGAACACTTTTCACATTCTCCCGTACAACTCGGCTGCTTATCCCCCTTTCATGCAGAATCTTAAGGTCCTAGCTTATGTCCAAGGCACCAAAGCCAGCTAAAATGTCAATAATCGATACCTAAAACTTGAATCGTACTAATTCTTACTGGCTATTACATCAACTTAGAAGCTTCATCTGTGTTCTATTATGGTGCTTCTAGTGTCTCCACATACCGCAGCACGCGACATAGGTTTGCAGACGATAAGTACAGCCGTTTCAGAGAGAAGAGCGGCCAATATGACGATCTGGCTTTAAGTTGATTCCATACCAAATGACGAAAACGGACGGATTTCTCAGGTTTTTACTACATATGAACACTTTTCACATTCTCCCATGCAACGCGGCTGCTAGTCCTCCTTTCATACTGAATCTTAAGGTCCTAGCTCATGTCCAAGCCATCAAAGCCAGCTAAAAAGTCAATAGTCGATAAATAAAACTTGAATTGTACTACTTCTTACTGGCTATTACATCAACTTAGAAGCTTCATCTGTGTTCCACTGTGGTGATTTTAGTGTCTCCGCGTAACGCAGCACGCGACATAGCTTTGCAGACGATAAGTACAACCGTTTCAGAGAGAAGAGCGGCCAATGTGACGATCTGGCTTTAAGTTGATTCCATAACAAATGACGAAAACGGACGGATTCTTCAGGTTTTTACTACATTTGAACACTTTTCACATTCTCCCATGCAACTCGGCTGCTAGTCCTCCTTTCATACTGAATCTTAAGATCCTAGCTCATGTCCAAGGCATGAAAGCCAGCTAAAAAGTTAATAATCGATACCTAAAATTTGAATGCTACTACTTCTTACTGGCTATTACATCAACTTAGAAGCTTCATCTGTGTTCCACTGTGCTGATTTTAGTGTCTCCGCATAACGCAGCACGCGACATAGTTTTGCAGGCGATAAGTACAACCGTTTCAGAGAGAAGAGCGGCCAATGTGACGATCTGGCTTTAAGTCGATTCGATTACAAATTGACGAAAACGGACGAATTTCTAAGGTTTTTACTACATATGAACACTTTTCACATTCTCCCGTGCAACTCGGCTGCTAGTCCTCCTTTCATGCAGAATCTTAAGGTTCTAGCTCACGTCCAAGGCAGCAAAGCCAGCTAAAAAGTCAATAATCGATACCTAAAACTTGAATTTTACAACTTCTTACTGGCTATTACACAACTTAGAAGCTTCATCTGTGTTCCACTATGGTGACTTTAGTGTCTCCGCATAACGCAGCACGCGGCATAGCTTTGCAGACGATAAGTACAACCGTTTCAGAGAGAAGAGCGGCCAATGTGACGATCTGGCTTTAAGTCGATTCGATAACAAATGACGAAAACGGAAGGATTTCTCAGGTTTTTACTACATATGAACATTTTCCACATTCTCCCGTGCAACTCGGCTGCTAGTCCTCCTTTCATGCAGAATCTTAAGGTCCTAGCTCATGGTCAAGTCACCAAAGCAAGCTAAGAAGTCAATAATCGATACCTATAACACGGATTGTACTACTTCTTACTGGCTATTACATCAGCTTAGAAGCTTCATCTGTGTTCTACTATGGTGCTTTTAGTGTCTCCGCATAACGCAGCACGCGACATAGCTTTGCAGACGATAAGTACAACCGTTTCAGAGAGAAGAGCGGCAATGTGACGATCTGGCTTTAAGTCGATTCCATAACAAATGACGAAAACGGACGGATTTCTCAGGTTTTTACTACATATGAACACTTTTCACATTCTCCCGTACAACTCGGCTGCTTATCCCCCTTTCATGCAGAATCTTAAGGTCCTAGCTTATGTCCAAGGCACCAAAGCCAGCTAAAATGTCAATAATCGATACCTAAAACTTGAATCGTACTAATTCTTACTGGCTATTACATCAACTTAGAAGCTTCATCTGTGTTCTATTATGGTGCTTCTAGTGTCTCCACATACCGCAGCACGCGACATAGGTTTGCAGACGATAAGTACAGCCGTTTCAGAGAGAAGAGCGGCCAATATGACGATCTGGCTTTAAGTTGATTCCATACCAAATGACGAAAACGGACGGATTTCTCAGGTTTTTACTACATATGAACACTTTTCACATTCTCCCATGCAACGCGGCTGCTAGTCCTCCTTTCATACTGAATCTTAAGGTCCTAGCTCATGTCCAAGCCATCAAAGCCAGCTAAAAAGTCAATAGTCGATAAATAAAACTTGAATTGTACTACTTCTTACTGGCTATTACATCAACTTAGAAGCTTCATCTGTGTTCCACTGTGGTGATTTTAGTGTCTCCGCGTAACGCAGCACGCGACATAGCTTTGCAGACGATAAGTACAACCGTTTCAGAGAGAAGAGCGGCCAATGTGACGATCTGGCTTTAAGTTGATTCCATAACAAATGACGAAAACGGACGGATTCTTCAGGTTTTTACTACATTTGAACACTTTTCACATTCTCCCATGCAACTCGGCTGCTAGTCCTCCTTTCATACTGAATCTTAAGATCCTAGCTCATGTCCAAGGCATGAAAGCCAGCTAAAAAGTTAATAATCGATACCTAAAATTTGAATGCTACTACTTCTTACTGGCTATTACATCAACTTAGAAGCTTCATCTGTGTTCCACTGTGCTGATTTTAGTGTCTCCGCATAACGCAGCACGCGACATAGTTTTGCAGGCGATAAGTACAACCGTTTCAGAGAGAAGAGCGGCCAATGTGACGATCTGGCTTTAAGTCGATTCGATTACAAATTGACGAAAACGGACGAATTTCTAAGGTTTTTACTACATATGAACACTTTTCACATTCTCCCGTGCAACTCGGCTGCTAGTCCTCCTTTCATGAAGAATCTTAAGGTTCTAGCTCACGTCCAAGGCATCAAAGCCAGCAAAAAGGCAATAATTGATACCTAAAACTTGAATTGTACTACTTCTTACTGGCTATTACATCAACTTAGAAGCTTGATCTGTGTTCTACTATGGTGCTTTTAGTGTCGCCGCATACCGCAGCACGCGACATAGCTTTGCAGACGATAAGTTCAACCGTTTCAGAGAGAAGAGCGGCCAATGTGACGATCTGGCTTTAAGTCGATTCGATAACAAATGTCGAAAACGAACGGATTTCTCAGGTTTTTCCTACATATGAACACTTTTCACATTCTACCGTGGAACTCCGCAGCTGGTCCTTGTTTCATGCAGAATCTTAAGGTCCTAGCTCATGTCCAAGGCACCAAAGCCAGCTAAAAAGTCAATAATCGATACCTAAAACGTAAATTGTACAACTTCTTACTGGCTATTACACAACTTAGAAGCTTCATCTGTGTTCCACTATGGTGACTTTAGTGTCTCCGCATAACGCAGCACGCGACATAGCTTTGCAGACGATAAGTACAACCGTTTCAGAGAGAAGAGCGGCCAATGTGACGATCTGGCTTTAAGTCGATTCCATAACAAATGACGAAAACGGACGTATTTCTCAGATTTTTACTACATATGAACACCTTTCACATTCTTTCGTGCAACTCGGCTGCTAGTCATCCTTTCATGCAGAATCTTAAGGTCCTAGCTCATGTCCAAGGCACCAAAGCCAGCTAAAATGTCAATAATCGATACCTAAAACTTGAATTGTACTACTTCTTACTGGCTATTACATCAACTTAGAAGCTTCATCTGTGTTCTACTATGGTGCTTTTAGTGTCTCCGCATACCGCAGCACGCGACATAGCTTTGCAGACGATAAGTACAACCGTTTCAGAGAGAAGAGTGGCCAATGTGACGATCTGGACTTAAGTCGATTCGACAACAAATGACGAAAACGGACGGATTTCTCAGGTTTTTACTACATATGAACACTTCTCACTTTCTCCCGTACAACTCGCCTGCTAGTCATCCTTTCATGCAGAATCTTAAGGTCCCAGCTCATGTCCAAGGCACCAAAGCCAGCTAAAAAGTACATAATCAGAACCTAAAACTTGAATTGTACTACTTCTTACTGGCTATTACATCAACTTAGAAGCTTCATCTGTGTTCTACTATGGTGCTTTTAGTGTCTCCACATACCGCAGCACGCGACATAGGTTTGCAGACGATAAGTACAACCGTTTCAGAGAGAAGAGCGGCCAATGTGACGATCTGGCTTTAAGTCGATTCCATAACAAATGACGAAAACGGACGGATTTCTCAGGTTTTTACTACATATGAACACTTTTCACATTCTCCCGTGCAACTCGGCTGCTAGTCCTCCTTTCATGCAGAATCTTAAGGTTCTAGCTCACGTCCAAGGCAGCAAAGCCAGCTAAAAAGTCAATAATCGATACCTAAAACTTGAATTGTACAACTTCTTACTGGCTATTACACAACTTAGAAGCTTCATCTGTGTTCCACTATGGTGACTTTAGTGTCTCCGCATAACGCAGCACGCGGCATAGCTTTGCAGACGATAAGTACAACCGTTTCAGAGAGAAGAGCGGACAATGTGACGATCTGGCTTTAAGTCGATTCGATAACAAACGACGAAAACGGACGTATTTCTCAGATTTTTACTACATATCAACACCTTTCAGATTCTTTCGTGCAACTCGGCTGCTAGTCATCCTTTCATGCAGAATCTTAAGGTCCTAGCTCATGTCCAAGGCACCAAAGCCAGCTAAAATGTCAATAATCAATACCTAAAACTTGAATTGTACTACTTCTTACTGGCTATTACATCAACTTAGAAGCTTCATCTGTGTTCTACTATGGTGCTATTAGTGTCTCCGCATACCGCAGCACGCGACATAGCTTTGCAGACGATAAGTACAACCGTTTCAGAGAGAAGAGTGGCCAATGTGACGATCTGGCCTTAATTCGATTCGATAACAAATGACGAAAACGGACGGATTTCTCAGGTTTTTACTACATATGAACACTTCTCATTTTCTCCCGTACAACTCGCCTGCTAGTCCTCCTTTTATGCAGAATCTTAAGGTCCCAGCTCATGTCCAAGGCACCAAAGCCAGCTAAAAAGTAAATAATCAGAACCTAAAACTTGAATTGTACTACTTCTTACTGGCTATTACATCAACTTAGAAGCTTCATCTGTGTTCTACTATGGTGCTTTTAGTGTCTCCGCATAACGCAGCACGCGACATAGCTTTGCAGACGATAAGTACAACCGTTTCAGAGAGAAGAGCGGCAATGTGACGATCTGGCTTTAAGTCGATTCCATAACAAATGACGAAAACGGACGGATTTCTCAGGTTTTTACTACATATGAACACTTTTCACATTCTCCCGTACAACTCGGCTGCTTATCCCCCTTTCATGCAGAATCTTAAGGTCCTAGCTTATGTCCAAGGCACCAAAGCCAGCTAAAATGTCAATAATCGATACCTAAAACTTGAATCGTACTAATTCTTACTGGCTATTACATCAACTTAGAAGCTTCATCTGTGTTCTATTATGGTGCTTCTAGTGTCTCCACATACCGCAGCACGCGACATAGGTTTGCAGACGATAAGTACAGCCGTTTCAGAGAGAAGAGCGGCCAATATGACGATCTGGCTTTAAGTTGATTCCATACCAAATGACGAAAACGGACGGATTTCTCAGGTTTTTACTACATATGAACACTTTTCACATTCTCCCATGCAACGCGGCTGCTAGTCCTCCTTTCATACTGAATCTTAAGGTCCTAGCTCATGTCCAAGCCATCAAAGCCAGCTAAAAAGTCAATAGTCGATAAATAAAACTTGAATTGTACTACTTCTTACTGGCTATTACATCAACTTAGAAGCTTCATCTGTGTTCCACTGTGGTGATTTTAGTGTCTCCGCGTAACGCAGCACGCGACATAGCTTTGCAGACGATAAGTACAACCGTTTCAGAGAGAAGAGCGGCCAATGTGACGATCTGGCTTTAAGTTGATTCCATAACAAATGACGAAAACGGACGGATTCTTCAGGTTTTTACTACATTTGAACACTTTTCACATTCTCCCATGCAACTCGGCTGCTAGTCCTCCTTTCATACTGAATCTTAAGATCCTAGCTCATGTCCAAGGCATGAAAGCCAGCTAAAAAGTTAATAATCGATACCTAAAATTTGAATGCTACTACTTCTTACTGGCTATTACATCAACTTAGAAGCTTCATCTGTGTTCCACTGTGCTGATTTTAGTGTCTCCGCATAACGCAGCACGCGACATAGTTTTGCAGGCGATAAGTACAACCGTTTCAGAGAGAAGAGCGGCCAATGTGACGATCTGGCTTTAAGTCGATTCGATTACAAATTGACGAAAACGGACGAATTTCTAAGGTTTTTACTACATATGAACACTTTTCACATTCTCCCGTGCAACTCGGCTGCTAGTCCTCCTTTCATGAAGAATCTTAAGGTTCTAGCTCACGTCCAAGGCATCAAAGCCAGCAAAAAGGCAATAATTGATACCTAAAACTTGAATTGTACTACTTCTTACTGGCTATTACATCAACTTAGAAGCTTGATCTGTGTTCTACTATGGTGCTTTTAGTGTCGCCGCATACCGCAGCACGCGACATAGCTTTGCAGACGATAAGTTCAACCGTTTCAGAGAGAAGAGCGGCCAATGTGACGATCTGGCTTTAAGTCGATTCGATAACAAATGTCGAAAACGAACGGATTTCTCAGGTTTTTCCTACATATGAACACTTTTCACATTCTACCGTGGAACTCCGCAGCTGGTCCTTGTTTCATGCAGAATCTTAAGGTCCTAGCTCATGTCCAAGGCACCAAAGCCAGCTAAAAAGTCAATAATCGATACCTAAAACGTAAATTGTACAACTTCTTACTGGCTATTACACAACTTAGAAGCTTCATCTGTGTTCCACTATGGTGACTTTAGTGTCTCCGCATAACGCAGCACGCGACATAGCTTTGCAGACGATAAGTACAACCGTTTCAGAGAGAAGAGCGGCCAATGTGACGATCTGGCTTTAAGTCGATTCCATAACAAATGACGAAAACGGACGTATTTCTCAGATTTTTACTACATATGAACACCTTTCACATTCTTTCGTGCAACTCGGCTGCTAGTCATCCTTTCATGCAGAATCTTAAGGTCCTAGCTCATGTCCAAGGCACCAAAGCCAGCTAAAATGTCAATAATCGATACCTAAAACTTGAATTGTACTACTTCTTACTGGCTATTACATCAACTTAGAAGCTTCATCTGTGTTCTACTATGGTGCTTTTAGTGTCTCCGCATACCGCAGCACGCGACATAGCTTTGCAGACGATAAGTACAACCGTTTCAGAGAGAAGAGTGGCCAATGTGACGATCTGGACTTAAGTCGATTCGACAACAAATGACGAAAACGGACGGATTTCACAGGTTTTTACTACATATGAACACTTCTCACTTTCTCCCGTACAACTCGCCTGCTAGTCATCCTTTCATGCAGAATCTTAAGGTCCCAGCTCATGTCCAAGGCACCAAAGCCAGCTAAAAAGTACATAATCAGAACCTAAAACTTGAATTGTACTACTTCTTACTGGCTATTACATCAACTTAGAAGCTTCATCTGTGTTCTACTATGGTGCTTTTAGTGTCTCCACATACCGCAGCACGCGACATAGGTTTGCAGACGATAAGTACAACCGTTTCAGAGAGAAGAGCGGCCAATGTGACGATCTGGCTTTAAGTCGATTCCATAACAAATGACGAAAACGGACGGATTTCTCAGGTTTTTACTACATATGAACACTTTTCACATTCTCCCGTGCAACTCGGCTGCTAGTCCTCCTTTCATGCAGAATCTTAAGGTTCTAGCTCACGTCCAAGGCAGCAAAGCCAGCTAAAAAGTCAATAATCGATACCTAAAACTTGAATTGTACAACTTCTTACTGGCTATTACACAACTTAGAAGCTTCATCTGTGTTCCACTATGGTGACTTTAGTGTCTCCGCATAACGCAGCACGCGGCATAGCTTTGCAGACGATAAGTACAACCGTTTCAGAGAGAAGAGCGGACAATGTGACGATCTGGCTTTAAGTCGATTCGATAACAAACGACGAAAACGGACGTATTTCTCAGATTTTTACTACATATCAACACCTTTCAGATTCTTTCGTGCAACTCGGCTGCTAGTCATCCTTTCATGCAGAATCTTAAGGTCCTAGCTCATGTCCAAGGCACCAAAGCCAGCTAAAATGTCAATAATCAATACCTAAAACTTGAATTGTACTACTTCTTACTGGCTATTACATCAACTTAGAAGCTTCATCTGTGTTCTACTATGGTGCTATTAGTGTCTCCGCATACCGCAGCACGCGACATAGCTTTGCAGACGATAAGTACAACCGTTTCAGAGAGAAGAGTGGCCAATGTGACGATCTGGCCTTAATTCGATTCGATAACAAATGACGAAAACGGACGGATTTCTCAGGTTTTTACTACATATGAACACTTCTCATTTTCTCCCGTACAACTCGCCTGCTAGTCCTCCTTTTATGCAGAATCTTAAGGTCCCAGCTCATGTCCAAGGCACCAAAGCCAGCTAAAAAGTAAATAATCAGAACCTAAAACTTGAATTGTACTACTTCTTACTGGCTATTACATCAACTTAGAAGCTTCATCTGTGTTCTACTATGGTGCTTTTAGTGTCTCCGCATAACGCAGCACGCGACATAGCTTTGCAGACGATAAGTACAACCGTTTCAGAGAGAAGAGCGGCAATGTGACGATCTGGCTTTAAGTCGATTCCATAACAAATGACGAAAACGGACGGATTTCTCAGGTTTTTACTACATATGAAGACTTTTCACATTCTACCGTACAACTCGGCTGCTAATCCTCCTTTCATGCAGAATCTTAAGGTCCTAGCTTATGTCCAAGGCACCAAAGCCATTTAAAATGTCAATAACCGATACCTAAAACTTGAATCGTACTAATTCTTACTGGCTATTACATCAACTTAGAAGCTTCATCTGTGTTCTACTATGGTGCTTCTAGTGTCTCCACATACCGCAGCACGCGACATAGGTTTGCAGACGATAAGTACAACCGTTTCAGAGAGAAGAGCGGCCAATATGACGATCTGGCTTTAAGTTGATTCCATACCAAATGACGAAAACGGACGGATTTCTCAGGTTTTTACTACATATGAACACTTTTCACATTCTCCCATGCAACGCGGCTGCTAGTCCTCCTTTCATACTGAATCTTAAGGTCCTAGCTCATGTCCAAGGCATCAAAGCCAGCTAAAAAGTTAATAGTCGATACCTAAAACTTGAATTGTACTACTTCTTACTGGCTATTACATCAACTTAGAAGCTTCATCTGTGTTCCACTGTGGTGATTTTAGTGTCTCCGCGTAACGCAGCACGCGACATAGCTTTGCAGACGATAAGTACAACCGTTTCAGAGAGAAGAGCGGCCAATGTGACGATCTGGCTTTAAGTTGATTCCATAACAAATGACGAAAACGGACGGATTTCTCAGGTTTTTACTTCATTTGAACACTTTTCACATTCTCCCATGCAACTCGGCTGCTAGTCCTCCTTTCATACTGAATCTTAAGATCCTAGCTCATTTCCAAGGCATCAAAGCCAGCTAAAAAGTCAATAATCGATACCTAAAATTTGAATTGTACTATTTCTTACTGGCTATTACATCAACTTAGAAGCCTCATCTGTGTTCCGCTGTGCTGATTTTAGTGTCTCCGCATAACGCAGCACGCGACATAGCTTTGCTGACGATAAGTACAACCGTTTCAGAGAGAAGAGCGGCCAATGTGACGATCTGGCTTTAAGTCGATTCGATAACAAGTTGACGAAAACGGACGAATTTCTAAGGCTTTTACTACATATGAACACTTTTCATATTCTCCCGTGCAACTCGGCTGCTAGTCCTCCTTTCATGCAGAATCTTAAGGTTCTAGCTCATGTCCAAGGCATCAAAGCCAGCAAAAAGGCAATATTCGATACGTAAAACTTGAATTGTACTACTTCTTACTGGCTATTACATCAACTTAGAAGCTTCATATGTGTTATACTATGGTGATTTTAGTGACTCCGCATAACGCAGCACGCGACATAGGTTTGCAGACGATAAGTACAACCGTTTCAGAGAGAAGAGCGGCAATGTGACGATCTGGCTTTAAGTCGATTCCATAACAAATGACGAAAACGGACGGATTTCTCAGGTTTTTACTACATATGAACACTTTTCACATTCTCCCGTGCAACTCGGCTGCTAGTCCTCCTTTCATGCAGAATCTTAAGGTTCTAGCTCACGTCCAAGGCAGCAAAGCCAGCTAAAAAGTCAATAATCGATACCTAAAACTTGAATTGTACAACTTCTTACTGGCTATTACACAACTTAGAAGCTTCATCTGTGTTCCACTATGGTGACTTTAGTGTCTCCGCATAACGCAGCACGCGGCATAGCTTTGCAGACGATAAGTACAACCGTTTCAGAGAGAAGAGCGGACAATGTGACGATCTGGCTTTAAGTCGATTCGATAACAAATGACGAAAACGGACGTATTTCTCAGATTTTTACTACATATGAACACCTTTCAGATTCTTTCGTGCAACTCGGCTGCTAGTCATCCTTTCATGCAGAATCTTAAGGTCCTAGCTCATGTCCAAGGCACCAAAGCCAGCTAAAATGTCAATAATCAATACCTAAAACTTGAATTGTACTACTTCTTACTGGCTATTACATCAACTTAGAAGCTTCATCTGTGTTCTACTATGGTGCTTTTAGTGTCTCCGCATACCGCAGCACGCGACATAGCTTTGCAGACGATAAGTACAACCGTTTCAGAGAGAAGAGTGGCCAATGTGACGATCTGGCCTTAATTCGATTCGATAACAAATGACGAAAACGGACGGATTTCTCAGGTTTTTACTACATATGAACACTTCTCATTTTCTCCCGTACAACTCGTTGCTAGTCCTCCTTTTATGCAGAATCTTAAGGTCCCAGCTCATGTCCAAGGCACCAAAGCCAGCTAAAAAGTAAATAATCAGAACCTAAAACTTGAATTGTACTACTTCTTACTGGCTATTACATCAACTTAGAAGCTTCATCTGTGTTCTACTATGGTGCTTTTAGTGTCTCCGCATAACGCAGCACGCGACATAGCTTTGCAGACGATAAGTACAACCGTTGCAGAGAGAAGAGCGGCAATGTGACGATCTGGCTTTAAGTCGATTCCATAACAAATGACGAAAACGGACGGATTTCTCAGGTTTTTACTACATATGAAGACTTTTCACATTCTCCCGTACAACTCGGCTGCTAATCCTCCTTTCATGCAGAATCTTAAGGTCCTAGCTTATGTCCAAGGCACCAAAGCCATTTAAAATGTCAATAACCGATACCTAAAACTTGAATCGTACTAATTCTTACTGGCTATTACATCAACTTAGAAGCTTCATCTGTGTTCTACTATGGTGCTTCTAGTGTCTCCACATACCGCAGCACGCGACATAGGTTTGCAGACGATAAGTACAACCGTTTCAGAGAGAAGAGCGGCCAATATGACGATCTGGCTTTAAGTTGATTCCATACCAAATGACGAAAACGGACGGATTTCTCAGGTTTTTACTACATATGAACACTTTTCACATTCTCCCATGCAACGCGGCTGCTAGTCCTCCTTTCATACTGAATCTTAAGGTCCTAGCTCATGTCCAAGGCATCAAAGCCAGCTAAAAAGTTAATAGTCGATACCTAAAACTTGAATTGTACTACTTCTTACTGGCTATTACATCAACTTAGAAGCTTCATCTGTGTTCCACTGTGGTGATTTTAGTGTCTCCGCGTAACGCAGCACGCGACATAGCTTTGCAGACGATAAGTACAACCGTTTCAGAGAGAAGAGCGGCCAATGTGACGATCTGGCTTTAAGTTGATTCCATAACAAATGACGAAAACGGACGGATTTCTCAGGTTTTTACTTCATTTGAACACTTTTCACATTCTCCCATGCAACTCGGCTGCTAGTCCTCCTTTCATACTGAATCTTAAGATCCTAGCTCATTTCCAAGGCATCAAAGCCAGCTAAAAAGTCAATAATCGATACCTAAAATTTGAATTGTACTATTTCTTACTGGCTATTACATCAACTTAGAAGCCTCATCTGTGTTCCGCTGTGCTGATTTTGGTGTCTCCGCATAACGCAGCACGCGACATAGCTTTGCAGACGATAAGTACAACCGTTTCAGAGAGAAGAGCGGCCAATGTGACGATCTGGCTTTAAGTCGATTCGATAACAAGTTGACGAAAACGGACGAATTTCTAAGGCTTTTACTACATATGAACACTTTTCATATTCTCCCGTGCAACTCGGCTGCTGGTCCTCCTTTCATGCAGAATCTTAAGGTTCTAGCTCATGTCCAAGGCATCAAAGCCAGCAAAAAGGCAATATTCGATACGTAAAACTTGAATTGTACTACTTCTTACTGGCTATTACATCAACTTAGAAGCTTCATCTGTGTTATACTATGGTGATTTTAGTGACTCCGCATAACGCAGCACGCGACATAGGTTTGCAGACGATAAGTACAACCGTTTCAGAGAGAAGAGCGGCAATGTGACGATCTGGCTTTAAGTCGATTCCATAACAAATGACGAAAACGGACGGATTTCTCAGGTTTTTACTACATATGAACACTTCTCACATTCTCCCGTGCAACTCGGCTGCTAGTCCTCCTTTCATGCAGAATCTTAAGGTTCTAGCTCACGTCCAAGGCAGCAAAGCCAGCTAAAAAGTCAATAATCGATACCTAAAACTTGAATTGTACAACTTCTTACTGGCTATTACACAACTTAGAAGCTTCATCTGTGT
The DNA here is from genome assembly GCF_023897955.1 of Schistocerca gregaria. Taxonomy (NCBI): domain Eukaryota; kingdom Metazoa; phylum Arthropoda; class Insecta; order Orthoptera; family Acrididae; genus Schistocerca; species Schistocerca gregaria. The sequence continues at coordinate 14,315,146 of NW_026061702.1, forward strand.
TCCACTATGGTGACTTTAGTGTCTCCGCATAACGCAGCACGCGGCATAGCTTTGCAGACGATAAGTACAACCGTTTCAGAGAGAAGAGCGGCCAATGTGACGATCTGGCTTTAAGTCGATTCGATAACAAATGACGAAAACGGAAGGATTTCTCAGGTTTTTACTACATATGAACATTTTCCACATTCTCCCGTGCAACTCGGCTGCTAGTCCTCCTTTCATGCAGAATCTTAAGGTCCTAGCTCATGGTCAAGTCACCAAAGCAAGCTAAGAAGTCAATAATCGATACCTATAACACGAATTGTACTACTTCTTACTGGCTATTACATCAGCTTAGAAGCTTCATCTGTGTTCTACTATGGTGCTTTTAGTGTCTCCGCATAACGCAGCACGCGACATAGCTTTGCAGACGATAAGTACAACCGTTTCAGAGAGAAGAGCGGACAATGTGACGATCTGGCTTTAAGTCGATTCGATAACAAATGACGAAAACGGACGTATTTCTCAGGTTTTTACTACATATGAACACTTTTCACATTCTCCCGTACAACTCGGCTGCTAATCCTCCTTTCATGCAGAATCTTAAGGTCCTAGCTTATGTCCAAGGCACCAAAGCCAGCTAAAATGTCAATAATCGATACCTAAAACTTGAATCGTACTAATTCTTACTGGCTATTACATCAACTTAGAAGCTTCATCTGTGTTCTATTATGGTGCTTCTAGTGTCTCCACATACCGCTGCACGCGACATAGGTTTGCAGACGATAAGTACAGCCGTTTCAGAGAGAAGAGCGGCCAATATGACGATCTGGCTTTAAGTTGATTCCATACCAAATGACGAAAACGGACGGATTTCTCAGGTTTTTACTACATATGAACACTTTTCACATTCTCCCATGCAACTCGGCTGCTAGTCCTCCTTTCATACTGAATCTTAAGATCCTAGCTCATGTCCAAGGCATGAAAGCCAGCTAAAAAGTTAATAATCGATACCTAAAATTTGAATGCTACTACTTCTTACTGGCTATTACATCAACTTAGAAGCTTCATCTGTGTTCCACTGTGCTGATTTTAGTGTCTCCGCATAACGCAGCACGCGACATAGTTTTGCAGGCGATAAGTACAACCGTTTCAGAGAGAAGAGCGGCCAATGTGACGATCTGGCTTTAAGTCGATTCGATTACAAATTGACGAAAACGGACGAATTTCTAAGGTTTTTACTACATATGAACACTTTTCACATTCTCCCGTGCAACTCGGCTGCTAGTCCTCCTTTCATGAAGAATCTTAAGGTTCTAGCTCACGTCCAAGGCATCAAAGCCAGCAAAAAGGCAATAATTGATACTTAAAACTTGAATTGTACTACTTCTTACTGGCTATTACATCAACTTAGAAGCTTGATCTGTGTTCTACTATGGTGCTTTTAGTGTCGCCGCATACCGCAGCACGCGACATAGCTTTGCAGACGATAAGTTCAACCGTTTCAGAGAGAAGAGCGGCCAATGTGACGATCTGGCTTTAAGTCGATTCGATAACAAATGTCGAAAACGAACGGATTTCTCAGGTTTTTCCTACATATGAACACTTTTCACTTTCTACCGTGGAACTCCGCAGCTGGTCCTTGTTTCATGCAGAATCTTAAGGTCCTAGCTCATGTCCAAGGCACCAAAGCCAGCTAAAAAGTCAATAATCGATACCTAAAACGTAGATTGTACAACTTCTTACTGGCTATTACACAACTTAGAAGCTTCATCTGTGTTCCACTATGGTGACTTTAGTGTCTCCGCATAACGCAGCACGCGACATAGCTTTGCAGACGATAAGTACAACCGTTTCAGAGAGAAGAGCGGCCAATGTGACGATCTGGCTTTAAGTCGATTCGATAACAAATGACGAAAACGGACGTATTTCTCAGATTTTTACTACATATGAACACCTTTCACATTCTTTCGTGCAACTCGGCTGCTAGTCATCCTTTCATGCAGAATCTTAAGGTCCCAGCTCATGTCCAAGGCACCAAAGCCAGCTAAAAAGTACATAATCAGAACCTAAAACTTGAATTGTACTACTTCTTACTGGCTATTACATCAACTTAGAAGCTTCATCTGTGTTCTACTATGGTGCTTTTAGTGTCTCCACATACCGCAGCACGCGACATAGGTTTGCAGACGATAAGTACAACCGTTTCAGAGAGAAGAGCGGCCAATGTGACGATCTGGCTTTAAGTCGATTCCATAACAAATGACGAAAACGGACGGATTTCTCAGGTTTTTACTACATATGAACACTTTTCACATTCTCCCGTGCAACTCGGCTGCTAGTCCTCCTTTCATGCAGAATCTTAAGGTTCTAGCTCACGTCCAAGGCAGCAAAGCCAGCTAAAAAGTCAATAATCGATACCTAAAACTTGAATTGTACAACTTCTTACTGGCTATTACACAACTTAGAAGCTTCATCTGTGTTCCACTATGGTGACTTTAGTGTCTCCGCATAACGCAGCACGCGGCATAGCTTTGCAGACGATAAGTACAACCGTTTCAGAGAGAAGAGCGGACAATGTGACGATCTGGCTTTAAGTCGATTCGATAACAAATGACGAAAACGGACGTATTTCTCAGATTTTTACTACATATGAACACCTTTCAGATTCTTTCGTGCAACTCGGCTGCTAGTCATCCTTTCATGCAGAATCTTAAGGTCCTAGCTCATGTCCAAGGCACCAAAGCCAGCTAAAATGTCAATAATCAATACCTAAAACTTGAATTGTACTACTTCTTACTGGCTATTACATCAACTTAGAAGCTTCATCTGTGTTCTACTATGGTGCTTTTAGTGTCTCCGCATACCGCAGCACGCGACATAGCTTTGCAGACGATAAGTACAACCGTTTCAGAGAGAAGAGTGGCCAATGTGACGATCTGGCCTTAATTCGATTCGATAACAAATGACGAAAACGGACGGATTTCTCAGGTTTTTACTACATATGAACACTTCTCATTTTCTCCGGTACAACTCGCCTGCTAGTCCTCCTTTTATGCAGAATCTTAAGGTCCCAGCTCATGTCCAAGGCACCAAAGCCAGCTAAAAAGTAAATAATCAGAACCTAAAACTTGAATTGTACTACTTCTTACTGGCTATTACATCAACTTAGAAGCTTCATCTGTGTTCTACTATGGTGCTTTTAGTGTCTCCGCATAACGCAGCACGCGACATAGCTTTGCAGACGATAAGTACAACCGTTGCAGAGAGAAGAGCGGCAATGTGACGATCTGGCTTTAAGTCGATTCCATAACAAATGACGAAAACGGACGGATTTCTCAGGTTTTTACTACATATGAAGACTTTTCACATTCTCCCGTACAACTCGGCTGCTAATCCTCCTTTCATGCAGAATCTTAAGGTCCTAGCTTATGTCCAAGGCACCAAAGCCATTTAAAATGTCAATAACCGATACCTAAAACTTGAATCGTACTAATTCTTACTGGCTATTACATCAACTTAGAAGCTTCATCTGTGTTCTACTATGGTGCTTCTAGTGTCTCCACATACCGCAGCACGCGACATAGGTTTGCAGACGATAAGTACAACCGTTTCAGAGAGAAGAGCGGCCAATATGACGATCTGGCTTTAAGTTGATTCCATACCAAATGACGAAAACGGACGGATTTCTCAGGTTTTTACTACATATGAACACTTTTCACATTCTCCCATGCAACGCGGCTGCTAGTCCTCCTTTCATACTGAATCTTAAGGTCCTAGCTCATGTCCAAGGCATCAAAGCCAGCTAAAAAGTTAATAGTCGATACCTAAAACTTGAATTGTACTACTTCTTACTGGCTATTACATCAACTTAGAAGCTTCATCTGTGTTCCACGGTGGTGATTTTAGTGTCTCCGCGTAACGCAGCACGCGACATAGCTTTGCAGACGATAAGTACAACCGTTTCAGAGAGAAGAGAGGCCAATGTGACGATCCGGCTTTAAGTTGATTCCATAACAAATGACGAAAACGGACGGATTTCTCAGGTTTTTACTTCATTTGAACACTTTTCACATTCTCCCATGCAACTCGGCTGCTAGTCCTCCTTTCATACTGAATCTTAAGATCCTAGCTCATTTCCAAGGCATCAAAGCCAGCTAAAAAGTCAATAATCGATACCTAAAATTTGAATTGTACTATTTCTTACTGGCTATTACATCAACTTAGAAGCTTCATCTGTGTTCCGCTGTGCTGATTTTAGTGTCTCCGCATAACGCAGCACGCGACATAGCTTTGCAGACGATAAGTACAACCGTTTCAGAGAGAAGAGCGGGCAATGTGACGATCTGGCTTTAAGTCGATTCGATAACAAGTTGACGAAAACGGACGAATTTCTAAGGCTTTTACTACATATGAACACTTTTCATATTCTCCCGTGCAACTCGGCTGCTAGTCCTCCTTTCATGCAGAATCTTAAGGTTCTAGCTCATGTCCAAGGCATCAAAGCCAGCAAAAAGGCAATATTCGATACGTAAAACTTGAATTGTACTACTTCTTACTGGCTATTACATCAACTTAGAAGCTTCATCTGTGTTCTACTATGGTGCTTTTACTGTCTCCGCATACCGCAGCACGCGACATAGCTTTGCAGACGATAAGTACAACCGTTTCAGAGAGAAGAGTGGCCAATGTGACTATCTGGCCTTAAGTCGATTCGATAACAAATGACGAAAACGGAGGGATTTCTCAGGTTTTTACTACATATGAACACTTCTCACTTTCTCCCGTACAACTCGCCTGCTAGTCCTCCTTTCATGCAGAATCTTAAGGTCCCAGCTCATGTCCAAGGCACCAAAGCCAGCTAAAAAGTTATTAATGAGAACTTAAACTTGAATTGTACTACTTTTTACTGGCTATTACATCAACTTAGAAGCTTCATCTGTGTTCTACTATGGTGCTTTTAGTGTCTTCGCATAACGCAGCACGCGACATAGCTTTGCAGACGATAAGTACAACCGTTTCAGAGAGAAGAGCGGCAATGTGACGATCTGGCTTTAAGTCGATTCCTTAACAAATGACGAAAACGGACGGATTTCTCAGGTTTTTACTACATATGAAGACTTTTCACGTTCTCCCGTACAACTCGGCTGTTAATCCTCCTTTCATGCAGAATCTTAAGGTCCTAGCTTATGTCCAAGGCACCAAAGCCAGCTAAAATGTTAATAATCGATACCTAAAACTTGAATTGTACTACTTCTTACTGGCTATTACATCAACTTAGAAGCTTCATCTGTGTTCTACTATGGTGCTTTTAGTGTCTCCGCATACCGCAGCACGCGACATAGCTTTGCAGACGATAAGTACAACCGTTTCAGAGAGAAGAGCGGCCAATGTGACGATCTGGCTTTAAGTCGATTCGATAACAAATGACGAAAACGGAGGGATTTCTCAGGTTTTTACTACATATGAACACTTTTCACATTCTCCCGTGGAACTCCGCTGCTGGTCCTCCCTTCATGCAGAATCTTATGGTCCTAGCTCATGTCTAAGGCACCAAAGCCAGCTAAAGAGTCAATAATCGATACCTAAAACTTGAATCGTACTAATTCTTACTGGCTATTACATCAACTTAGAAGCTTCATCTGTGTTCTACTATGGTGCTTTTAGTGTCTCCACATACCGCAGCACGCGACATAGGTTTGCAGACGATAAGTACAACCGTTTCAGAGAGAAGAGCGGCCAATGTGACGATCTGGCTTTAAGTTGATTCCATACCAAATGACGAAAACGGACGGATTTCTCAGGTTTTTACTACATATGAACACTTTTCACATTCTCCCATGCAACGCGGCTGCTAGTCCTCCTTACATACTGAATCTTAAGGTCCTAGCTCATGTCCAAATCATCAAAGCCAGCTAAAAAGTCAATAGTCGATACCTAAAACTTGAATTGTACTACTTCTTACTGGCTATTACATCAACTTAGAAGCTTCATCTGTGTTCCACTGTGGTGATTTTAGTGTCTCCGCGTAACGCAGCACGCGACATAGCTTTGCAGACGTTAAGTACAACCGTTTCAGAGAGAAGAGCGACCAATGTGACGATCTGGCTTTAAGTCGATTCGATAACAAATGACGAAAACGGTCGGATTTCTCAGGTTTTTACTACATATGAACACTTCTCACATTCTCCCGTTCAACTCGCCCGCTAGTCCCCCTTTCATGCAGAATCTTAAGGTCCTACCTCATGTCCAAGGCACCAAAGCCAGCTAAAAAGTAAATAATCAGTACCCAAAACTTTAATTGTACTACTTCTTACTGGCTATTACATTAACTTAGAAGTTTGATCTGTGTTCTACTATGGTGCTTTTAGTGTCTCCGCATACCGCAGCACACGACATAGCTTTGCAGACGATAAGTACAACCGTTTCAGAGAGAAGAGCGGCAATGTGACGATCTGGCTTTAAGTCGATTCTATAACAAATGACGAAAACAGACGGATTTCTCAGGTTTTTACTACATATGAAGACTTTTCACATTCTCCCGTACAACTCGGCTGCTAATCCTCCTTTCATGCAGAATCTTAAGGTCCTAGCGTATGTCCAAGGCATCAAAGCCAGCTAAAATGTCAATAATCGATACCTAAAACTTGAATTGTACTACTTCTTACTGGCTATTACATCAACTTACAAGCTTCATCTGTGTTCTACTATGGTGCTTTTAGTGTCTCCGCATACCGCAGCACGCGACATAGCTTTGCAGACGATAAGTACAACCGTTTCAGAGAGAAGAGCAACAATGTGGCGATCTGGCTTTTAAGTTGATTCGATAACAAATGACGAAAACGGACGGATTTCTCAGGTTTTTACTACATATGAACACTTCTCACATTCTCCCGTTCAACTCGCCCGCTAGTCCTCCTATCATGCAGAATCTTAAGGTCCTAGCTCATGTCCAAGGCACCAAAGACGGCTAAAAAGTCAATAATCGATACCTAAAACTTGAATTGTACTACATCTTGCTTGCTATTACATCAACTTAGTAGCTTCATCTGTGTTCAATTATGGTGCTTTTAGAGTCTCCGCATACCGCATACGCGACATAGCTTTGCAGACGATAAGTACAACCGTTTCAGAGAGGAGAGCGGCCAATGTGACGATCTGGCTTTAAATCGATTCGATAACAAATGACGAAAATGGACGGATTTCTCAGGTTTTTACTACATATGAACACTTGTCACATTCTCCCGTGCAACTCGGCTGCTAGTCCTCCTTTCATGCAGAATCTTAAGGTCCTAGCTCATGTCCAAGGCATCAAACCCAGCTAAAAAGTCAAAAATCGATACCTAAAACTTGATTTGTACTACTTCTTACTGGCTATTACATCAACTTAGAAGCTTCATCTGTGTTCCACTGTGGTGATTTTAGTGTCTCCGCATAACGCAGCACGCGACATAGCTTTGCAGACGATAAGTACAACCGTTTCAGAGAGAAGAGCGGCCAATGTGACGATCTGGCTTTAAGTTGATTCCATAACAAATGACGAAAACGGACGGATTTCTCAGGTTTTTACTACATATGAACACTTTTCACATTCTCCCATGCAACTCGGCTGCTAGTCCTCCTTTCATACTGAATCTTAAGGTCCTACCTCATGTCCAAGGCATCAAAGCCACCAAAAAGTCAATAATCGATAACTAAAACTTGAATTGTACTACTTATACTGGCTATTACATCAACTTAGAAGCTTCATCTGTGTTCCACTGTGGTGATTTTAGTGTCTCCGCATAACGCAGCACGCGACATAGCTTTGCAGACGATAAGTACAACCGTTTCAGAGAGAAGAGCGGCAATGTGACGATCTGGCTTTAAGTCGATTCCGTAACAAATGACGAAAACGGACGGATTTCTCAGGTTTTTACTACATATGAACACTTTTCACATTCTCCCGTGCAACTCGGCTGCTAGTCCTTCTTTCTTGCAGAATCTTAAGGTCCTAGCTCATGCCCAAGGCACCAAAGCCAGCTAAAATGTCAATAATCGATAGGTAAAACTTGAATTGTACTAATTCTTACTGGCTATTACATCAACTTAGAAGCTTCATCTGTGTTCTACTATGGTGCTTTTAGTGTCTCCGCATACCGCAGCACGCGACATAGCTTTGCAGACGATAAGTACAACAGTTTCAGAGAGAAGAGCGGCCAATGTGACGATCTGGCTTTAAGTCGATTCGATAACAAATGTCGAAAACGAACGGATTTCTCAGGTTTTTCCTACATATGAACACTTTTCACATTCTACCGTGGAACTCCGCTGCTGGTCCTCGTTTCATGCAGAATCTTAAGGTCCTAGCTCATGTCCAAGGCACCAAAGCCAGCTAAAAAGTCAATAATCGATACCTAAAACGTAAATTGTACAACTTCTTACTGGCTATTACACAACTTAGAAGCTTCATCTGTGTTCCACTATGGTGACTTTAGTGTCTCCGCATAACGCAGCACGCGGCATAGCTTTGCAGACGATAAGTACAACCGTTTCAGAGAGGAGAGCGGCCAATGTGACGATCTGGCTTTAAATCGATTCGATAACAAATGACGAAAATGGACGGATTTCTCAGGTTTTTACTACATATGAACACTTGTCACATTCTCCCGTGCAACTCGGCTGCTAGTCCTCCTTTCATGCAGAATCTTAAGGTCCTAGCTCATGTCCAAGGCATCAAAGCCAGCTAAAAAGTCAAAAATCGATACCTAAAACTTGAATTGTACTACTTCTTACTGGCTATTACATCAACTTAGAAGCTTCATCTGTGTTCCACTGTGGTGATTTTAGTGTCTCCGCATAACGCAGCACGCGACATAGCTTTGCTGACGATAAGTACAACCGTTTCAGAGAGAAGAGCGGCCAATGTGACGATCTGGCTTTAAGTTGATTCCATAACAAATGACGAAAACGGACGGATTTCTCAGGTTTTTTCTACATATGAACACTTTTCACATTCTCCCATGCAACTCGGCTGCTAGTCCTCCTTTCATACTGAATCTTAAGGTCCTACCTCATGTCCAAGGCATCAAAGCCAGCTAAAAAGTCAATAGTCGATACCTAAAACTTGAATTGTACTACTTCTTACTGGCTATTACATCAACTTAGAAGCTTCATCTGTGTTCCACTGTGGTGATTTTAGTGTCTCCGCGTAACGCAGCACGCGACATAGCTTTGCAGACGATAAGTACAACCGTTTCAGAGAGAAGAGCGGCCAATGTGACGATCTGGCTTTAAGTCGATTCGATAACAAATGACGAAAACGGACGTATTTCTCAGGTTTTTACTACATTTGAACACTTTTCACATTCTCCCGTGCAACTCGGCTGCTAGTCCTCCTTTCATGCAGAAACTTAAGGTCCTAGCTCATGTCCAAGGCACCAAAGCCAGCTAAAAAGTCAATAATCGATACCTAAAACGTGAATTGTATTACTTCTTACTGGCTATTACATCAACTTAGAAGCTTCATCTGTGTTATACTATGGTGCTTTTAGTGTCTCCGCATACCGCAGCACGCGACATAGCTTTGCAGACGTTAAGTACAACCGTTTCAGGGAAAAGAGCGGAAAATGTGACGATCTGGCTTTAAGTCGATTCGATAACAAGTGACGAAAACGGACGGATTTCTCAGGTTTTTACTACATATGAACACTTCTCACATTCTCCCGTTCAACTCGCCCGCTAGTCCCCCTTTCATGCAGAATCTTAAGGTCCTAGCTCATGTCCAAGGCACCAAAGCCAGCTAAAAAGTAAATAATCAGTACCCAAAACTTGAATTGTACTACTTCTTACTGGCTTTTACATTAACTTAGAAGTTTGATCTGTGTTCTACTATGGTGCTTTTAGTGTCTCCGCATACCGCAGCACGCAACATAGCTTTGCAGACGATAAGTACAACCGTTTCAGAGAGAAGAGCGGCAATGTGACGATCTGGCTTTAAGTCGATTCCATAACAAATGACGAAAACGGACGGATTTCTCAGGTTTTTACTACATATGAAGACTTTTCACATTCTCCCGTACAACTCGGCTGCTAATCCTCCTTTCATGCAGAATCTTAAGGTCCTAGCTCATGTCCAAGGCACCAAAGCCGGCTAAAAAGTCAATAATCGATACCTAAAACTTGAATTGTACTACTTCTTGCTTGCTATTACATCAACATAGAAGCTTCCTCTGTGTTCAATCATGGTGCTTTTAGTGTCTCTGCATAACGCAGCACGCGACATAGCTTTGCAGACGATAAGTACAACCGTTTCAGAGAGAAGAGCGGCCAATGTGACGATCTGGCTTTAAGTTGATTCCATAACAAATGACGAAAACGGACGGATTTCTCAGGTTTTTACTACATATGAACACTTTTCACATTCTCCCATGCAACTCGGCTGCTAGGCCTCCTTTCATACTGAATCTTAAGGTCCTACCTCATGTCCAAGGCATCAAAGCCACCTAAAAAGTCAATAATCGATAACTAAAACTTGAATTGTACTACTTATACTGGCTATTACATCAACTTAGAAGCTTCATCTGTGTTCCACTGTGGTGCGTTTAGTGTCTCCGCATACCGCAGCACGCGACATAGCTTTGCAGACCATAAGTACAACCGTTTCAGAGAGAAGAGCGGCAATGTGACGATCTGGCTTTAAGTCGATTCCGTAACAAATGACGAAAACGGACGGATTTCTCAGGTTTTTACTACATATGAACACTTTTCACATTCTCCCGTGCAACTCGGCTGCTAGTCCTTCTTTCTTGCAGAATCTTAAGGTCCTAGCTCATGTCCAAGGCACCAAAGCCAGCTAAAATGTCAATAATCGATAGGTAAAACTTGAATTGTACTAATTCTTACTGGCTATTACATCAACTTAGAAGCTTCATCTGTGTTCTACTATGGTGCTTTTAGTGTCTCCGCATACCGCAGCACGCGACATAGCTTTGCAGACGATAAGTACAACCGTTTCAGAGAGAAGAGCGGCCAATGTGACGATCTGGCTTTAAGTCGATTCGATAACAAGTGACGAAAACGGACGGATTTCTCAGGTTTTTACTACATATGAACACTTTTCGCATTCTCCCATGCAACTTGGCTGCTAGTCCTCCTTTAATGCAGAATCTTAAGGTCCTAGCTCATGGCCAAGGCACCAAAGCCAGCTAAGAAGTAAATAATCAGTACACAAAACTTTAATTGTACTACTTCTTACTGGCTATTACATCAACTTAGAAGCTTCATCTGTGTTCTACTATGGTGCTTTTAGTGTCTCCGCATACCGTCGCAAGCGACATAGCTGTGCAGACGATAAGTACAACCGTTTCAGAGAGAAGAGCGGCCAATGTGACGATCTGGCTTTAAGTCGATTCGATAACAAATGTCGAAAACGAACGGATTTCTCAGGTTTTTCCTACATATGAACACTTTTCACATTCTACCATGGAACTCCGCTGCTGGTCCTCGTTTCATGCAGAATCTTAAGGTCCTAGCTCATGTCCAAGGCACCAAAGCCAGCTAAAAAGTCAATAATCGATATCTAAAACGTAAATTGTACAACTTCTTACTGGCTATTACACAACTTAGAAGCTTCATCTGTGTTCCACTATGGTGACTTTAGTGTCTCCGCATAACGCAGCACGCGGCATAGCTTTGCAGACGATAAGTACAACCGTTTCAGAGAGGAGAGCGGCCAATGTGACGATCTGGCTATAAATCGATTCGATAACAAATGACGAAAATGGACGGATTTCTCAGGTTTTTACTACATATGAACACTTGTCACATTCTCCCGTGCAACTCGGCTGCTAGTCCTCCTTTCATGCAGAATCTTAAGGTCCTAGCTCATGTCCAAGGCATCAAAGCCAGCTAAAAAGTCAAAAATCGATACCTAAAACTTGAATTGTACTACTTCTTACTGGCTATTACATCAACTTAGAAGCTTCATCTGTGTTCCACTGTGGTGATTTTAGTGTCTCCGCATAACGCAGCACGCGACATAGCTTTGCAGACGATAAGTACAACCGTTTCAGAGAGAAGAGCGGCCAATGTGACGATCTGGCTTTAAGTTGATTCCATAACAAATGACGAAAACGGACGGATTTCTCAGGTTTTTACTACATATGAACACTTTTCACATTCTCCCATGCAACTCGGCTGCTAGTCCTCCTTTCATACTGAATCTTAAGGTCCTACCTCATGTCCAAGGCTTCAAAGCCAGCTAAAAAGTCAATAGTCGATACCTAAAACTAGAATTGTACTACTTCTTACTGGCTATTACATCAACTTAGAAGCTTCATCTGTGTTCCACTGTGGTGATTTTAGTGTCTCCGCGTAACGCAGCACGCGACATAGCTTTGCAGACGATAAGTACAACCGTTTCAGAGAGAAGAGCGGCCAATGTGACGATCTGGCTTTAAATCGATTCGATAACAAATGACGAAAACGGACGTATTTCTCAGGTTTTTACTACATTTGAACACTTTCCACATTCTCCCGTGCAACTCGGCTGCTAGTCCTCCTTTCATGCAGAAACTTAAGGTCCTAGCTCATGTCCAAGGCACCAAAGCCAGCTAAAAAGTCAATAATCGATACCTAAAACGTGAATTGTATTACTTCTTACTGGCTATTACATCAACTTAGAAGCTTCATCTGTGTTCTACTATGGTGCTTTTAGTGTCTCCGCATACCGCAGCACGCGACATAGCTTTGCAGACGTTAAGTACAACCGTTTCAGGGAAAAGAGCGGAAAATGTAACGATCTGGCTTTAAGTCGATTCGATAACAAATGACGAAAACGGACGGATTTCTCAGGTTTTTACTACATATGAACACTTCTCACATTCTCCGTTCAACTCGCCCGCTAGTCCCCCTTTCATGCAGAATCTTAAGGTCCTTGCTCATGTCCAAGGCACCAAAGCCAGCTAAAAAGTAAATAATCAGTACCCAAAACTTGAATTGTACTACTTCTTACTGGCTATTACATTAACTTAGAAGTTTGATCTGTGTTCTACTATGGTGCTTTTAGTGTCTCCGCATACCGCAGCACGCGACATAGCTTTGCAGACGATAAGTACAACCGTTTCAGAGAGAAGAGCGGCAATGTGACGATCTGGCTTTAAGTCGAATCCATAACAAATGACGAAAACGGACGGATTTCTCAGGTCTTTACTACATATGAAGACTTTTCACAGTCTCCCGTACAACTCGGCTGCTAATCCTCCTTTCATGCAGAATCTTAAGGTCCTAGCTCAAGTCCAAGGCACCAAAGCCGGCTAAAAAGTCAATAATCGATACCTAAAACTTGAATTGTACTACTTCTTGCTTGCTATTACATCAACTTAGAAGCTTCATCTGTGTTCAATCATGGTGCTTTTAGTGTCTCCGCATAACGCAGCACGCGACATAGCTTTGCAGACGATAAGTACAACCGTTTCAGAGAGAAGAGCGGCCAATGTGACGATCTGGCTTCAAGTTGATTCGATAACAAATGACGAAAACGGACGGATTTCGCAGGTTTTTACTACATATGAACACTTTTCACAATACTCCCGTGCAACGCGGCTGCTAGTCCTCCATTCATGCAGAGTCTTAAGGTCCTACCTCATGTCCAAGGCTCCAAAGCCAGCTAAAAAGTCAAAAATCGATACCTAAAACGTAAATTGTACTACTTCTTACTGGCTATTACATCAACTTAGAAGCTTCATCTGTGTTCTACTATGGTGCTTTTAGTGTCTCCGCATACCGCAGCACGCGACATAGCTTTGCAGACGATAAGTACAACCGTTTCAGAGAGAAGAGCGGCCAATGTGACGATCTTGCTTTAAGTCGATTCGATAACAAATGACGAAAACGGACGGATTTCTCAGGTTTTTACTACATATGAACACTTTTCGCATTCTCCCATGAAACTCGGCTGCTAGTCCTCCTTTCATGCAGAATGTTAAGGTCCTAGCTCATGTGCAAGGCACCAAAGCCAGCCAAAAAGTCAATAATCGATACCTAAGACTTGAATTGTTCTACTTCTCACTCGCTATTACATCAACTTAGAAGCTTCACCTGTGTTCTACTATGGTGCTTTTAGTGTCTCCGTATACCGCAGCACGCGACATAGCTTTGCAGACGATAAGTACAACCGTTTCAGAGAGAAGAGCGGCCAATGTGACGATCTGGCTTCAAGTTGATTCGATAACAAATGACGAAAACGGACGGATTTCGCAGGTTTTTACTACATATGAACACTTTTCACAATACTCCCGTGCAACGCGGCTGCTAGTCCTCCTTTCATGCAGAGTCTTAAGGTCCTAGCTCATGTCCAAGGCTCCAAAGCCTGCTAAAAAGTCAAAAATCGATACCTAAAACGTAAATTGTACTACTTCTTACTGGCTATTACATCAACTTAGAAGCTTCATCTGTGTTCTACTATGGTGCTTTTAGTGTCTCCGCATACCGCAGCACGCGACATAGCTTTGCAGACGATAAGTACAACCGTTTCAGACAGAACTGCAGCCAATGTGATGATCCTGATTTAAGTAGATTCTATAACAAATTATGAAAACGGATGGATTTCTCAGGTTTTTACTAAATATGAACACTTTTGACATTCTCCCGTGCAACTCGGCTGCTAGTCCTCCTTTCATGCAGAATCTTAAGGTCCTAGCTCATGTTCAAGGCACCAAAGCCGGCTAAAAAGTCAATAATCGATACCTAAAACTTGAATTGTACTACTTCTTTCTTGCTATTACATCAACTTAGAAGCTTCATCTGTGTTCTACTATGGTGCTTTTAGTGTCTCCGCATACCGCAGCACGCGACATAGCTGTGCAGACGATAAGTACAACCGTTTCAGAGAGAAGAGCGGCCAATGTGACGATCTGGCTTTAAGTCGATTCGATAACAAATGACGAAAACGGACGGATTTCTAAGGTTTTTACTACATATGAACACTTTTCACATACTCCCGTGCAACGTGGCTGCTAGTCCTCCTTTCATGCAGAATCTTAAGCTCCTAGCTCATGTCCAAGGCACAAAAGCCAGCAAAATAGTCAATAATCGATACCTAAAACTTGAACTGTACTACTTCTTACTGGTTATTACATTAACTTAGAAGCTTCATCTGTGTTCTACTATGGTGCTTTTAGTGTCTCCGCATACCGCAGCACGCGACATAGCTTTGCAGACGATAAGTACAACCGTTTCAGAGAGAAGAGCGGCCAATGTGACGATCTGGCTTTAAGTTGATTCCATAACAAATGACGAAAACGGACGGATTTCTCAGGTTTTTACTACATATGAACACTTTTCACATTCTCCCATGCACCTCGGCTGCTAGTCCTCCTTTCATACTGAATCTTAAGGTCCTACCTCATGTCCAAGGCATCAAAGCCAGCTAAAAAGTCAATAGTCGATACCTAAAACTTGAATTGTACTACTTCTTACTGGCTATTACATCAACTTAGAAGCTTCATCTGTGTTCTACTATGGTGCTTTTAGTGTCTCCGCATACCGCAGCACGCGACATAGCTTTGCAGACGATAAGTACAACCGTTTCAGACAGAACTGCAGCCAATGTGATGATCCTGATTTAAGTAGATTCTATAACAAATTATGAAAACGGACGGATTTCTCAGGTTTTTACTAAATATGAACACTTCTGACATTCTCCCGTGCAACTCGGCTGCTAGTCCTCCTTTCATGCAGAATGTTAAGGTCCTAGCTCATGTTCAAGGCACCAAAGCCGGCTAAAAAGTCAATAATCGATACCTAAAACTTGAATTGTACTACTTCTTTCTTGCTATTACATCAACTTAGAAGCTTCATCTGTGTTCTACTATGGTGCTTTTAGTGTATCCGCATACCGCAGCACGCGACATAGCTTTGCAGACGTTAAGTACAACCGTTTCAGGGAAAAGAGCGGAAAATGTGACGATCTGGCTTTAAGTCGATTCGATAACAAATGACGAAAACGGACGGATTTCTCAGGTTTTTACTACATATGAACACTTGTCACATTCTCCCATGCAACGCGGCTGCTAGTCCTCCTTTCATACTGAATCTTAAGGTCCTAGCTCATGTCCAAGCCATCAAAGCCAGCTAAAAAGTCAATAGTCGATACCTAAAACTTGAATTGTACTACTTCTTACTGGCTATTACATCAACTTAGAAGCTTCATCTGTGTTCCACTGTGGTGATTTTAGTGTCTCCGCGCAACGCAGCACGCGACATAGCTTTGCAGACGATAAGTACAACCGTTTCAGAGAGAAGAGCGGCCAATGTGACGATCTGGCTTTAAGTTGATTCCATAACAAATGACGAAAACGGACGGATTCCTCAGGTTTTTACTACATTTGAACACTTTTCACATTCTCCCATGCAACTCGGCTGCTAGTCCTCCTTTCATACTGAATCTTAAGATCCTAGCTCATGTCCAAGGCATGAAAGCCAGCTAAAAAGTTAATAATCGATACCTAAAATTTGAATGCTACTACTTCTTACTGGCTATTACATCAACTTAGAAGCTTCATCTGTGTTCCACTGTGCTGATTTTAGTGTCTCCGCATAACGCAGCACGCGACATAGTTTTGCAGACGATAAGTACAACCGTTTCAGAGAGAAGAGCGGCCAATGTGACGATCTGGCTTTAAGTTGATTCCATAACAAATGACGAAAACGGACGGATTCCTCAGGTTTTTACTACATTTGAACACTTTTCACATTCTCCCATGCAACTCGGCTGCTAGTCCTCCTTTCATACTGAATCTTAAGATCCTAGCTCATGTCCAAGGCATGAAAGCCAGCTAAAAAGTTAATAATCGATACCTAAAATTTGAATGCTACTACTTCTTACTGGCTATTACATCAACTTAGAAGCTTCATCTGTGTTCCAATGTGCTGATTTTAGTGTCTCCGCATAACGCAGCACGCGACATAGTTTTGCAGGCGATAAGTACAACCGTTTCAGAGAGAAGAGCGGCCAATGTGACGATCTGGCTTTAAGTCGATTCGATAACAAATGTCGAAAACGAACGGATTTCTCAGGTTTTTCCTACATATGAACACTTTTCACTTTCTACCGTGGAACTCCGCAGCTGGTCCTTGTTTCATGCAGAATCTTAAGGTCCTAGCTCATGTCCAAGGCACCAAAGCCAGCTAAAAAGTCAATAATCGATACCTAAAACGTAGATTGTACAACTTCTTACTGGCTATTACACAACTTAGAAGCTTCATCTGTGTTCCACTATGGTGACTTTAGTGTCTCCGCATAACGCAGCACGCCACATAGCTTTGCAGACGGTAAGTACAACCGTTTCAGAGAGAAGAGCGGCCAATGTGACGATCTGGCTTTAAGTCGATTCGATAACAAATGACGAAAACGGACGTATTTCTCAGATTTTTACTACATATGAACACCTTTCACATTCTTTCGTGCAACTCGGCTGCTAGTCATCCTTTCATGCAGAATCTTAAGGTCCCAGCTCATGTCCAAGGCACCAAAGCCAGCTAAAAAGTACATAATCAGAACCTAAAACTTGAATTGTACTACTTCTTACTGGCTATTACATCAACTTAGAAGCTTCATCTGTGTTCTACTATGGTGCTTTTAGTGTCTCCACATACCGCAGCACGCGACATAGGTTTGCAGACGATAAGTACAACCGTTTCAGAGAGAAGAGCGGCCAATGTGACGATCTGGCTTTAAGTCGATTCCATAACAAATGACGAAAACGGACGGATTTCTCAGGTTTTTACTACATATGAACACTTTTCACATTCTCCCGTGCAACTCGGCTGCTAGTCCTCCTTTCATGCAGAATCTTAAGGTTCTAGCTCACGTCCAAGGCAGCAAAGACAGCTAAAAAGTCAATAATCGATACCTAAAACTTGAATTGTACAACTTCTTACTGGCTATTACACAACTTAGAAGCTTCATCTGTGTTCCACTATGGTGACTTTAGTGTCTCCGCATAACGCAGCACGCGGCATAGCTTTGCAGACGATAAGTACAACCGTTTCAGAGAGAAGAGCGGACAATGTGACGATCTGGCTTTAAGTCGATTCGATAACAAATGACGAAAACGGACGTATTTCTCAGATTTTTACTACATATGAACACCTTTCAGATTCTTTCGTGCAACTCGGCTGCTAGTCATCCTTTCATGCAGAATCTTAAGGTCCTAGCTCATGTCCAAGGCACCAAAGCCAGCTAAAATGTCAATAATCAATACCTAAAACTTGAATTGTACTACTTCTTACTGGCTATTACATCAACTTAGAAGCTTCATCTGTGTTCTACTATGGTGCTTTTAGTGTCTCCGCATACCGCAGCACGCGACATAGCTTTGCAGACGATAAGTACAACCGTTTCAGAGAGAAGAGTGGCCAATGTGACGATCTGGCCTTAATTCGATTCGATAACAAATGACGAAAACGGACGGATTTCTCAGGTTTTTACTACATATGAACACTTCTCATTTTCTCCGGTACAACTCGCCTGCTAGTCCACCTTTTATGCAGAATCTTAAGGTCCCAGCTCATGTCCAAGGCACCAAAGCCAGCTAAAAAGTAAATAATCAGAACCTAAAACTTGAATTGTACTACTTCTTACTGGCTATTACATCAACTTAGAAGCTTCATCTGTGTTCTACTATGGTGCTTTTAGTGTCTCCGCATAACGCAGCACGCGACATAGCTTTGCAGACGATAAGTACAACCGTTGCAGAGAGAAGAGCGGCAATGTGACGATCTGGCTTTAAGTCGATTCCATAACAAATGACGAAAACGGACGGATTTCTCAGGTTTTTACTACATATGAAGACTTTTCACATTCTCCCGTACAACTCGGCTGCTAATCCTCCTTTCATGCAGAATCTTAAGGTCCTAGCTTATGTCCAAGGCACCAAAGCCATTTAAAATGTCAATAACCGATACCTAAAACTTGAATCGTACTAATTCTTACTGGCTATTACATCAACTTAGAAGCTTCATCTGTGTTCTACTATGGTGCTTCTAGTGTCTCCACATACCGCAGCACGCGACATAGGTTTGCAGACGATAAGTACAACCGTTTCAGAGAGAAGAGCGGCCAATATGACGATCTGGCTTTAAGTTGATTCCATACCAAATGACGAAAACGGACGGATTTCTCAGGTTTTTACTACATATGAACACTTTTCACATTCTCCCATGCAACGCGGCTGCTAGTCCTCCTTTCATACTGAATCTTAAGGTCCTAGCTCATGTCCAAGGCATCAAAGCCAGCTAAAAAGTTAATAGTCGATACCTAAAACTTGAATTGTACTACTTCTTACTGGCTATTACATCAACTTAGAAGCTTCATCTGTGTTCCACGGTGGTGATTTTAGTGTCTCCGCGTAACGCAGCACGCGACATAGCTTTGCAGACGATAAGTACAACCGTTTCAGAGAGAAGAGCGGGCAATGTGACGATCTGGCTTTAAGTCGATTCGATAACAAATGACGAAAACGGAGGGATTTCTCAGGTTTTTACTACATATGAACACTTCTCACTTTCTCCCGTACAACTCGCCTGCTAGTCCTCCTTTCATGCAGAATCTTAAGGTCCCAGCTCATGTCCAAGGCATCAAAGCCAGCTAAAAAGTCAATAATCGATACCTAAAATTTGAATTGTACTATTTCTTACTGGCTATTACATCAACTTAGAAGCTTCATCTGTGTTCCGCTGTGCTGATTTTAGTGTCTCCGCATAACGCAGCACGCGACATAGCTTTGCAGACGATAAGTACAACCGTTTCAGAGAGAAGAGCGGGCAATGTGACGATCTGGCTTTAAGTCGATTCGATAACAAATGACGAAAACGGAGGGATTTCTCAGGTTTTTACTACATATGAACACTTCTCACTTTCTCCCGTACAACTCGCCTGCTAGTCCTCCTTTCATGCAGAATCTTAAGGTCCCAGCTCATGTCCAAGGCACCAAAGCCAGCTAAAAAGTTATTAATGAGAACTTAAACTTGAATTGTACTACTTTTTACTGGCTATTACATCAACTTAGAAGCTTAATCTGTGTTCTACTATGGTGCTTTTAGTGTCTTCGCATAACGCAGCACGCGACATAGCTTTGCAGACGATAAGTACAACCGTTTCAGAGAGAAGAGCGGCAATGTGACGATCTGGCTTTAAGTCGATTCCTTAACAAATGACGAAAACGGACGGATTTCTCAGGTTTTTACTACATATGAAGACTTTTCACATTCTCCCGTACAACTCGGCTGTTAATCCTCCTTTCATGCAGAATCTTAAGGTTCTAGCTCATGTCCAAGACATCAAAGCCAGCAAAAAGGCAATATTCGATACGTAAAACTTGAATTGTACTACTTCTTACTGGCTATTACATCAACTTAGAAGCTTCATCTGTGTTCTACTATGGTGCTTTTACTGTCTCCGCATACCGCAGCACGCGACATAGCTTTGCAGACGATAAGTACAACCGTTTCAGAGAGAAGAGTGGCCAATGTGACTATCTGGCCTTAAGTCGATTCGATAACAAATGACGAAAACGGACGGATTTCTCAGGTTTTTACTACATATGAACACTTCTCACTTTCTCCCGTACAACTCGCCTGCTAGTCCTCCTTTCATGCAGAATCTTAAGGTCCCAGCTCATGTCCAAGGCACCAAAGCCAGCTAAAAAGTTATTAATGAGAACTTAAACTTGAATTGTACTACTTTTTACTGGCTATTACATCAACTTAGAAGCTTCATCTGTGTTCTACTATGGTGCTTTTAGTGTCTTCGCATAACGCAGCACGCGACATAGCTTTGCAGACGATAAGTACAACCGTTTCAGAGAGAAGAGCGGCAATGTGACGATCTGGCTTTAAGTCGATTCCTTAACAAATGACGAAAACGGACGGATTTCTCAGGTTTTTACTACATATGAAGACTTTTCACATTCTCCCGTACAACTCGGCTGTTAATCCTCCTTTCATGCAGAATCTTAAGGTCCTAGCTTATGTCCAAGGCACCAAAGCCAGCTAAAATGTTAATAATCGATACCTAAAACTTGAATTGTACTACTTCTTACTGGCTATTACATCAACTTAGAAGCTTCATCTGTGTTCTACTATGGTGCTTTTAGTGTCTCCGCATACCGCAGCACGCGAAATAGCTTTGCAGACGATAAGTACAACCGTTTCAGAGAGAAGAGCGGCCAATGTGACGATCTGGCTTTAAGTCGATTCGATAACGAATGACGAAAACGGAGGGATTTCTCAGGTTTTTACTACATATGAACACTTTTCACATTCTCCCGTGGAACTCCGCTGCTGGTCCTCCCTTCATGCAGAATCTTATGGTCCTAGCTCATGTCCAAGGCACCAAAGCCAGCTAAAGAGTCAATAATCGATACCTAAAACTTGAATCGTACTAATTCTTACTGGCTATTACATCAACTTAGAAGCTTCATCTGTGTTCTACTATGGTGCTTTTAGTGTCTCCACATACCGCAGCACGCGACATAGGTTTGCAGACGATAAGTACAACCGTTTCAGAGAGAAGAGCGGCCAATGTGACGATCTGGCTTTAAGTTGATTCCATACCAAATGACGAAAACGGACGGATTTCTCAGGTTTTTACTACATATGAACACTTTTCACATTCTCCCATGCAACGCGGCTGCTAGTCCTCCTTACATACTGAATCTTAAGGTCCTAGCTCATGTCCAAATCATCAAAGCCAGCTAAAAAGTCAATAGTCGATACCTAAAACTTGAATTGTACTACTTCTTACTGGCTATTACATCAACTTAGAAGCTTCATCTGTGTTCCACTGTGGTGATTTTAGTGTCTCCGCGTAACGCAGCACGCGACATAGCTTTGCAGACGTTAAGTACAACCGTTTCAGAGAGAAGAGCGGCCAATGTGACGATCTGGCTTTAAGTCGATTCGATAACAAATGACGAAAACGGACGGATTTCTCAGGTTTTTACTACATATGAACACTTCTCACATTCTCCCGTTCAACTCGCCCGCTAGTCCCCCTTTCATGCAGAATCTTAAGGTCCTACCTCATGTCCAAGGCACCAAAGCCAGCTAAAAAGTAAATAATCAGTACCCAAAACTTTAATTGTACTACTTCTTACTGGCTATTACATTAACTTAGAAGTTTGATCTGTGTTCTACTATGGTGCTTTTAGTGTCTCCGCATACCGCAGCACACGACATAGCTTTGCAGACGATAAGTACAACCGTTTCAGAGAGAAGAGCGGCAATGTGACGATCTGGCTTTAAGTCGATTCTATAACAAATGACGAAAACAGACGGATTTCTCAGGTTTTTACTACATATGAAGACTTTTCACATTCTCCCGTACAACTCGGCTGCTAATCCTCCTTTCATGCAGAATCTTAAGGTCCTAGCGTATGTCCAAGGCATCAAAGCCAGCTAAAATGTCAATAATCGATACCTAAAACTTGAATTGTACTACTTCTTACTGGCTATTACATCAACTTACAAGCTTCATCTGTGTTCTACTATGGTGCTTTTAGTGTCTCCGCATACCGCAGCACGCGACATAGCTTTGCAGACGATAAGTACAACCGTTTCAGAGAGAAGAGCAACAATGTGGCGATCTGGCTTTTAAGTTGATTCGATAACAAATGACGAAAACGGACGGATTTCTCAGGTTTTTACTACATATGAACACTTCTCACATTCTCCCGTTCAACTCGCCCGCTAGTCCTCCTATCATGCAGAATCTTAAGGTCCTAGCTCATGTCCAAGGCACCAAAGACGGCTAAAAAGTCAATAATCGATACCTAAAACTTGAATTGTACTACATCTTGCTTGCTATTACATCAACTTAGTAGCTTCATCTGTGTTCAATTATGGTGCTTTTAGAGTCTCCGCATACCGCATACGCGACATAGCTTTGCAGACGATAAGTACAACCGTTTCAGAGAGGAGAGCGGCCAATGTGACGATCTGGCTTTAAATCGATTCGATAACAAATGACGAAAATGGACGGATTTCTCAGGTTTTTACTACATATGAACACTTGTCACATTCTCCCGTGCAACTCGGCTGCTAGTCCTCCTTTCATGCAGAATCTTAAGGTCCTAGCTCATGTCCAAGGCATCAAACCCAGCTAAAAAGTCAAAAATCGATACCTAAAACTTGATTTGTACTACTTCTTACTGGCTATTACATCAACTTAGAAGCTTCATCTGTGTTCCACTGTGGTGATTTTAGTGTCTCCGCATAACGCAGCACGCGACATAGCTTTGCAGACGATAAGTGCAACCGTTTCAGAGAGAAGAGCGGCCAATGTGACGATCTGGCTTTAAGTTGATTCCATAACAAATGACGAAAACGGACGGATTTCTCAGGTTTTTACTACATATGAACACTTTTCACATTCTCCCATGCAACTCGGCTGCTAGTCCTCCTTTCATACTGAATCTTAAGGTCCTACCTCATGTCCAAGGCATCAAAGCCACCAAAAAGTCAATAATCGATAACTAAAACTTGAATTGTACTACTTATACTGGCTATTACATCAACTTAGAAGCTTCATCTGTGTTCCACTGTGGTGATTTTAGTGTCTCCGCATAACGCAGCACGCGACATAGCTTTGCAGACGATAAGTACAACCGTTTCAGAGAGAAGAGCGGCAATGTGACGATCTGGCTTTAAGTCGATTCCGTAACAAATGACGAAAACGGACGGATTTCTCAGGTTTTTACTACATATGAACACTTTTCACATTCTCCCGTGCAACTCGGCTGCTAGTCCTTCTTTCTTGCAGAATCTTAAGGTCCTAGCTCATGTCCAAGGCACCAAAGCCAGCTAAAATGTCAATAATCGATAGGTAAAACTTGAATTGTACTAATTCTTACTGGCTATTACATCAACTTAGAAGCTTCATCTGTGTTCTGCTATGGTGCTTTTAGTGTCTCCGCATACCGCAGCACGCGACATAGCTT
Source organism: Schistocerca gregaria (assembly GCF_023897955.1). NCBI lineage: Eukaryota > Metazoa > Arthropoda > Insecta > Orthoptera > Acrididae > Schistocerca > Schistocerca gregaria. Next base: position 14,339,106 of record NW_026061702.1, read on the forward strand.
TGCAGACGATAAGTACAACAGTTTCAGAGAGAAGAGCGGCCAATGTGACGATCTGGCTTCAAGTCGATTCGATAACAAATGACGAAAACGGACGGATTTCTCAGGTTTTTACTACATATGAACACTTTTCGCATTCTCCCATGGAACTTGGCTGCTAGTCCTCCTTTAATGCAGAATCTTAAGGTCCTAGCTCATGGCCAAGGCACCAAAGCCAGCTAAAAAGTAAATAATCAGTACCCAAAACTTGAATTGTACTACTTCTTACTGGCTATTACATCAACTTAGAAGCTTCATCTGTGTTCTACTATGGTGCTTTTAGTGTCTCCGCATACCGTCGCACGCGACATAGCTGTGCAGACGATAAGTACAACCGTTTCTGAGAGAAGAGCGGCCAATGTGACGATCTGGCTTTAAGTCGATTCGATAACAAATGTCGAAAACGAACGGATTTCTCAGGTTTTTCCTACATATGAACACTTTTCACATTCTACCGTGGAACTCCGCTGCTGGTCCTCGTTTCATGCAGAATCTTAAGGTCCTAGCTCATGTCCAAGGCACCAAAGCCAGCTAAAAAGTCAATAATCGATACCTAAAACGTAAATTGTACAACTTCTTACTGGCTATTACACAACTTAGAAGCTTCATCTGTGTTCCACTATGGTGACTTTAGTGTCTCCGCATTACGCAGCACGCGGCATAGCTTTGCAGACGATAAGTACAACCGTTTCAGAGAGGAGAGCGGCCAATGTGACGATCTGGCTTTAAATCGATTCGATAACAAATGACGAAAATGGACGGATTTCTCAGGTTTTTACTACATATGAACACTTGTCACATTCTCCCGTGCAACTCGGCTGCTAGTCCTCCTTTCATGCAGAATCTTAAGGTCCTAGCTCATGTCCAAGGCATCAAAGCCAGCTAAAAAGTCAAAAATCGATACCTAAAACTTGAATTGTACTACTTCTTACTGGCTATTACATCAACTTAGAAGCTTCATCTGTGTTCCACTGTGGTGATTTTAGTGTCTCCGCATAACGCAGCACGCGACATAGCTTTGCTGACGATAAGTACAACCGTTTCAGAGAGAAGAGCGGCCAATGTGACGATCTGGCTTTAAGTTGATTCCATAACAAATGACGAAAACGGACGGATTTCTCAGGTTTTTTCTACATATGAACACTTTTCACATTCTCCCATGCAACTCGGCTGCTAGTCCTCCTTTCATACTGAATCTTAAGGTCCTACCTCATGTCCAAGGCATCAAAGCCAGCTAAAAAGTCAATAGTCGATACCTAAAACTTGAATTGTACTACTTCTTACTGGCTATTACATCAACTTAGAAGCTTCATCTGTGTTCCACTGTGGTGATTTTAGTGTCTCCGCGTAACGCAGCACGCGACATAGCTTTGCAGACGATAAGTACAACCGTTTCAGAGAGAAGAGCGGCCAATGTGACGATCTGGCTTTAAGTCGATTCGATAACAAATGACGAAAACGGACGTATTTCTCAGGTTTTTACTACATTTGAACACTTTTCACATTCTCCCGTGCAACTCGGCTGCTAGTCCTCCTTTCATGCAGAAACTTAAGGTCCTAGCTCATGTCCAAGGCACCAAAGTAAGCTAAAAAGTCAATAATCGATACCTAAAACGTGAATTGTATTACTTCTTACTGGCTATTACATCAACTTAGAAGCTTCATCTGTGTTCTACTATGGTGCTTTTAGTGTCTCCGCATACCGCAGCACGCGACATAGCTTTGCAGACGTTAAGTACAACCGTTTCAGGGAAAAGAGCGGAAAATGTGACGATCTGGCTTTAAGTCGATTCGATAACAAATGACGAAAACGGACGTATTTCTCAGGTTTTTACTACATATGAACACTTCTCACATTCTCCCGTTCAACTCGCCCGCTAGTCCCCCTTTCATGCAGAATCTTAAGGTCCTAGCTCATGTCCAAGGCACCAAAGCCAGCTAAAAAGTAAATAATCAGTACCCAAAACTTGAATTGTACTACTTCTTACTGGCTTTTACATTAACTTAGAAGTTTGATCTGTGTTCTACTATGGTGCTTTTAGTGTCTCCGCATACCGCAGCACGCAACATAGCTTTGCAGACGATAAGTACAACCGTTTCAGAGAGAAGAGCGGCAATGTGACGATCTGGCTTTAAGTCGATTCCGTAACAAATGACGAAAACGGACGGATTTCTCAGGTTTTTACTACATATGAAGACTTTTCACATTCTCCCGTACAACTCGGCTGCTAATCCTCCTTT